>NC_054481.1:9175983-9487983 GCF_017639515.1 Carcharodon carcharias | reverse complement strand
GGCCAGCTGGTCTACTGCTATCCATCATTTTTATAAATTAAAGCGCTGTAAGGATATTCTCACATACAGATCACAATCTGGAATTAACGCTAAGGATTCTTCCTATTGGGTAGTTTAAGGTTCAACTGCAAACAGTTGGGTAGTTCACTGTGAAGGGTGGAGACATACAAATTAAAATCTGAATATTAAAAGCATGGAGCAGCCCTGATAGGTTGTTGAAAGTTTAACTAATTATAGCAGCACTTCATCTGGGAAAGTAAAGATCTACAACAGAAAATTCAAACTGAGCTTGTCGCCACCTGTGGTCTTGCTGGCTCATTACAAGCCAGTGCTGCCTAATATCAGAGGTGGCTTGATTTTAGTACTCAGAACCATATTACAAACCTCAATAATCTGTGGGTTCTGGGTCAAACTACGTTGTGGCACAGAATCTTGTGGTTGTGGTTGTTTCTGAGGGCCTGAAGGCTGCACTGCAGTAGAGGTCGGGACTGCTATTGGTTTCTGCACCGTGGCTTGTGAATGAGACTACAAAATAAATTTTAGAAAATAAAAGATCAGTGCAAAGTACATCATATATAGTATAATTGTATTTTCACCC
Organism: Carcharodon carcharias; assembly: GCF_017639515.1. NCBI lineage: Eukaryota > Metazoa > Chordata > Chondrichthyes > Lamniformes > Lamnidae > Carcharodon > Carcharodon carcharias. The sequence goes on along the minus strand of NC_054481.1, from coordinate 9,487,385 downwards.
ATATCGTAACAAAGCTATGACAAGAGCAATGTAGTTGTCATGGGGTTGAATTATACAAGTTGCTGAATTTCCTGCTTCCCCGGGGCTAAAGTGTTGGAGGGGTGGAGGATGGGTGAGCCCTCCAAGGCAAACACTAGCTGCCCCAAAACCAGTCCATGTCCAAATGCAGTGAGACCGGAACAATATCCAGCCTTGGGCTGACAAGTGGCAAGTAACTTTCACACTACACAAGTGTCAGGCAATGACCATCTCCAACAAGAGAGAATCCAACCATTGCCCCTTCATGTTCAATGGTATTATCATCACTGAATCCCCCACTATCAACATCCTGGGGGGTTACCATTGACCAGAAACTGAATTTGACTAGCCATATAAATACTGTGGATATAAGAGCAGGTCAGAAGCTAGGAATCGTGCGACGAGTAACTCACCTCCTGACTCCCCAAAGCCTGTCCACCATCTACAAAGCACAAGTCAGGAGTGTGATGGAATACTCCCCACTTGCCTGGATGAGTACAGCTCCCACAACACTCAAGAAGCTGGCTACCATCCAGGACAAAGCAGCTCGCTTGATTGGCGCCACATTCACAAACATTCACTCCCTCCACCACCGATGCACAGTAGCAGCAGCATGTACCATCTATAAGATGCACTGCAGGAATTCACCAAGGCTCCTTAGACAGCACCTTCCAAACCTACGACCACCACCATCTAGAAGGACAAGAGCAGCAGGTAGATGGGAACACCACCACCTGGAAGTTCCCCTCCAAGTCACTCACCATCTTGACTTGGAAATATATCGCCATTCCTTCACTGTCGCTGGGTCAAAATCCTGGAACTCTCTTCCTAACAGCAATGTGGGTGTACCTACACCACATGGGCTGCAGCAGTTTAAGGAGGCAGCTCACCACCACCTTCTCAAGGGCAACTAGGGATGGGCAATAAATGCTGGCCCAGCCAGCGAAGCCCACATCCTGTGCATGAATTAATAAAAAATTTGGCATTAATAGGCTGGAGGCACAACATCCAACCTTCTGGGTCAGGACGTTCCGCCAATCAGAGGCCAGCAGCTCTCCAGCACTTTGGGCGTGCAGCATGGGATCATTTATGTTCAGAGACTCTCCGGGTGTCAAGCTGGCAGACTCCGGCGAGGGGGTGGAGGGGGTAGGGTGGGTTGGAGTTTGAGAGGCCATGGGTGGGTGGAAAGTCAAGTTGGGGGGGTTTGGGGGGGGGGGGGGGGGGGGGGGGTGGAGATAGTAAAACCTCGAGGGGGAGCGGGCCTCCCTCTGATGGGCTAGGGGGCCCATTAAGGAGGGACCCACTTTCCCACCAACAATCTGCACAGGGAAAACCTACCGGGCTGGCTGCTTGGCGTGGATCTCTCCCACCTCCAGGTAAATCCCAGTGGAAGCATTAATTGGTCACTTAAGGGCCTCAATTGGTCCAAGGGTCCTCTGACAGCACCCCGCTGCTGAAATAATTGTGGGGATAGGGGCGGGCAGGAATGTAGCAGGCACGTCGCCTGTTCTATACAAGACCTCCCTGGCTCCAAACCCACCGGCAGGGGAACGGTAAGTCTAGCCTGTCACCTCTGAATCACCGCTGTGGAAAATGGAACATTGTTACTGAAGTATCAGCATATTTTAGAATTGGTACTTTCCTCCATACTAATGAAGAGGCTTATCTGAGAGTATACAGGCAGTGTGTGTTATATGCAGGAATTCTGACCAAACTGTTTCTTACAGATTGGGAGTTTGGTCTTTGTGAACAAATTGAGTACCAGTGTGTCTGGAATTATAGTTATCCTATAATTAGGGGTTTAATCCAGGACTCAAATATATAAAATAATTTTCTATATGGCTGTATGAACACTGAAAACGAATGACTCAATTTTACATTATTTAATGCAGTTCCTTTTAGTGCAAGTTGGTCATCACTCATTGTCCTACAAATTGCCCACTGATTTAGCACACTAAGCAGCAAACACACACAGAATAAAACCAAATCCAGTAACTCTATACCTGCAATTGAACATTTCCTGCGTGCAGGTTCTTCGAGTCGCTGCAGAGATTTGTATCGTGCGCTTGGATGGCCAACGGGAGCAACAGCTGAGTTCCTGTCTGAGTGGTCAGCAAAGCGTGAGGCTGAGCCTGGGCTATAGCTGTAGTTGGTGTTTGTCTTGGTGGGCTTACATAAAACTGAGACACTGCATTCTGTTGCTTAGCTGTTGCCAGTGGGGCTTCCTGTTTCACAAGCAAAGCATTTCGCTGCATTGCATTCTGGCTGCATGTCCCAATGTTTGTAATGGTTGGTGGACCCAAGGGTTGGTTGGGAGCTGGTGTGGGCTGTCTTGAAATAGGACAGTTGGAGAGCGTGTTCTCCTCTTTGACAGGGTTGTTCAAGTGCTTCTGATTCGCAGTCACAGATTGTTGCTGCTGGCATCGTTTTTCAATCTCCAACTGAATCTTTAGTTCCTCCACCAATTTCTGTTCTTGCTCAAGTTTTCTCTTGAGGTCGACAATTTGCCTCTCCTTCTCCTGAAGCTTTCGGTCCTTTTCAGCAGCATCAATTTCCACACTCGGCAAACTGGCACCCTGAGGAGTAGCATTATTTGTTGCCCGGCTCACCCCTATGCTGTCTTCATTAACAGTTGTATTCACAGGTGAAGCATGAATTGTGAGCTGTGAAGGAGACACCATTGTCACCAGCTCAGTAAACATATCTGTAAGGTTGCTGTCGTCGGTGCTCACATTAGACTGTTCTGAGGGAGCTGGAGAGGTAGGAGACGGCGAGGCTGCGTTTTCATAGAATTGTAGATTATTTGACGCTGTGGTAATGGTTGCCTCTGTGGTGTTTGTGGCATTACTAATAGCAGCAATAGGAAAAGCTGCAGTGGTCTGATTCCTTGCAATAGCAGAGTTGGAGGCTGTCACTACTGCTGCACCAACAGCAGTGTTGCTTAAGTCCTGGTATGATTTCAGCCTCTCTATAAGGTCCATTTTAGTACCAGACACTGGGAGCCCTCGCAACTTCAACTCTAACTTCAGTTCTGCCACCTACGCGATATAAAACAGAGGAACTATTGGTTAAACAAGTTATCAGGATAAAACACTTTCAAGATAAAAATAATACAGTATCAGTTTTCAGAGGAGTTTTAATCATTTTTTAAGTGAGTCCGCAGACTGCCAGGTTAATTCATAAACATATGAATGAATGTGCAAGACCAGGAGAGTTTTGCTGTCCATCTGGCCAGCTCAAGTAGAAAGTTGTGCCTAATGATCCTTCAGTTGCTGCAGGAGTACTTTTCTAACTTGTCCAAAACATAAGATACTTTCCCCCCCACCCCAAATTGACAAACAAGTTAAATCAACTGCAAAACCTAGTGGACATATTTAGAAAATTGATCAGTATGTATTGTATACACAATATGAAAAGCATGGGATACCATCAATTAATTGAAAAACATGCAAGTTATTTCAAATCTTATCTATTCAAATTTCCCACTTTTTTTTTAAACTCGCTCATTGGGCGGGATTGCATTTTATTTCCAACAACGCAAAAGCGAAGTACTGCAGATGCTGGAACTCTGAAATAAAAACAAAATGCTGGAAACACTCAGCGGGTCTGGCAGCATCAGCGGAAAGAGAAACGGTTAATCTTTCCGGTCTGCGTGATCCACAGATGCTGCCAGGCCTGCTGAGTATTTCCAGCATTTTCTGCTTTATTTCGTATATGTTGCATATATATTCACAAACATGCCTGAACATCATCTGCCACTCATTGAAGTGGTGCATTCACAGAATGTACATCCATTTTAACAACAGCTTGGCGCAGGAATACTATTGCACATATTTCTAACTAAAATTGGTGTGTGATCAGAAAACATTCCTGACAGATGAAAAAAAAACCCCACAAATCAGTCGCACAAAAGGCAAGTGAGCTGATGAATCATTGAGAGAGTGACGTGCAGTAAACAGGTGCTTTGACATGTTCGCAAGCTGAGGAAGGGATTGGCCTATCTAAGCTTTTCTATCCAGATGGGCCTTTAATATTTCTAGAGTTGTATGTCATAAATCACTCCACTAAGCAGCCAGAGTTTCTTATTTTTATAAGGGCTGACTCACTTTTCTCTACATTTACTTTGTACAATAGGATAACCCAGAGATGGAACAAAAGCATTTCCTTTTGAACTGAACTGGATACTCACATCTTATAGAATCATAGAATGGTTCCAGAACAGAAGGAGGCCATTTGGCCCACCATGTCTGTGCCAGCTCACTGCAAGAGCAACTCAGCTAGTCCCACTTCCCCGCCTTTTCCATGTAGCTCTGCAAGACTTTTCTCTTCAGATAATTATCACCATTATGGGGAGGCGGTGGCGTAGTGGTATTGTCATTGGACTAGTGCTCGAGATACCCAGGGTAATTCCCTGGGGACCCAGGTTCAAATCAAAGTGTGCAGAGGGCAGTTAATAAAGCATACAGTATCCTGGGCTTTATTAGTAGGACATAGAATACAGCAGCAGGGCGGTTATGCTGAGCTTATATAAGGTACTAGTTAGGCCTCAATTGGAGTATGTGTACAGTTCTGGGCACCTGTCAAGAAAACAAGAAATTATAATATTTCCCTTCTGGTAATAACCCTGGCATATTTCCTTACATACCGGAAGTCAGGCTGTAATTGGATTAAGAGCTAGAGTGACGGCAAGGGTCCAAGGTCAACAGCGAGAAGTGGTTTTGATATGTTAATGAACCAAGAGGAACTTCAATCAGAGTTTTATATAAAGCAATAACAGGAATAGTTTTGAATTGACTTGTTTTAGTTCAAAGGGGGATATATGTAAAAAAAAAAGTGTAAGGAAGTGAGGTAAAAATAGGGTGAGTTTGTTTTTACAAGTCTAAGTGCTAAAGTAAAGAACAACTTAGTCAATTCTGGGAAGAAAGCATTTCTGAAGAGACTGATTGAAACAATAGGGAGATCAAAGGGAAGAAACGCATTTAAGGAAATACTGAAGCCTGTGAGGGGGTAGCTGCTTAGATCTCCCAGAAGACAGCAGGATAGCTGGTCAGAACTCCCAGCAGACAGTGTGAACAAGGCCAGAGTGAAAGAAACAGTTGCTGCCAGCTTCACAGGATACTCCAAGGAAAAAGAACTGTGTGGTAAAAATTACTGGGTTTCTATAGATTCTAAAATCTATAAAGATAGTTGCTGAACAGAAAAGGGGAAAGATTAGCTCCGAGGGTAGTTAAGATTTGTGGAACTGTTTTAAAGTACTGTTTACTGTGTAAAGCCATTTGTGTGTTTAAGTGTAATTGTGTTTTACCTGTTTTTCTCTATTCTTTTAATAAATGTTTACTTTACTATAAAATCATCATAAGTAGTAGGGGACATTGTTTCCCGATTTTGGAACCACATCTCATACTATACAAGTTGCAAAAACTGTTTTGGCAGCTGTTTCAAGTTTCCCTCTGGGAATTGAGTGGTTCAGCATTTACCATCTACCGTGCCATAACACACCACACTATAGGAAAAATGTGAACACATTGGAGAGAGTGTAGAAGAGGTCAGGGATGAGAAACTTCAGTTATGAAGATAGACTGGAGAGGCTGGGACTGTTCTCCTTGGAGAGGTGAAGGCTAAGAGGAGATTTGATAGAGGTGTTCAAAATCTTAAGGGAGCTGGACAGAGTAGATAGGGAGAAATTGTTCCAACTCGTAAAAGGATCAAGAACGAGAGGGGCACATATTTAAAGTGATTTGCAAAAGAAGAAAATGGGATATGAGGAAAACTTTTTCACTCAGCGAGTGGTTCGAGTCTGGAATGCACTGCCTGGAAGTGTGGTGGAGGCAAGTTCAATTAAGGCATTCAAGAGGAGATTAGGTGATTATCTGAATGAAAAAATGTACAAGGATACAGGGGAAAGGCAGGAGAATGGCACTAAGTCATAATGCTCATTTGGAGATCCGGTACAGATGGTGAAATTTGAATTCAATAAAAAAAAATTGGAATTAAAAGTCTAGTGATGATCATTGTTGATTGTCGTAAAAACCCATTTGGTTCACTAATGTCCTTTAGGGAAGGAAATCTGCCATCCTTATCTGGTTAGGCCGACATGTGACTGTGTTGACTCTTAAGTGCCCTCTGAAATGGCCTAGCAATCCACTCAGTTCTCAAGGGCAATTAGGGATGGGCAATAAATGGTGGCCTAGCCAGCAACGCTCACATCCCATGAACCGAATAATCTAAACAGAAATTAAGATAAAAGCAAAATACCGCGGATGCTGGAAATCTGAAACAAAAACAAAAACAGCTGGAAAAACTCAGCAGGTCTGACAGCATCTGTGGAGAGGAAGACAGAGTTAACATTTCGAGTCTGTATGACTGTTCAGCAAAACTGTTATGATAAAGAGTCATATGGACTCAAAACATTAACTCTGTCTTCCTCTGCACAGATGCTGTGAGACCTGCTGAGTTTTTCCAGCTATTTTTGTTTTTGAATAAAAAAAAATTGCTCCTTTTCCCATTCCCCTTAAATCGGTGCTCTCTGGTTCTGATCCTTCTGCCAATGGCAACAGTTTCCCCCATATCCAATCTGTCCACACACCTCATGATTTTGAACACTATCAAGTTTCCTCTCAACCTTCTCTTTGCTGAGGAGGACAGCTTCAGCTTCTCCAATCTATCCGCATGACTGAAGCTCCTCATCCCTGGAACCATTCTTGTGAATCTTTTCTGCATTCACTCTTATGCCTTCACATCCTTCCTAATGCGTGATGCCCAGAATTGGACACAATGCTCCAATTGAGGTCAGACCAATGTTTTCTAAAGGTTCACCATAACTTCCTTGCTTTTGTATTCAATGTCCCTATTTATAAAGTCAGGATCCCATATGCTTTATTAACTGCTTTCTCAACCTGTCCTGCCAACCTCAACAATTTGTGCACACATACTCCCAGTCTCTCTGCTTCTAAACTCCCTTTAGAATTGTATCCTTTAGTTCATATTGACTCTCCTCGTTCTTCCTGGCAAAGTGTATCACTTTATACTTCTCTGCATTAAATTTCATCTGCCATGTGTCCACCTATTCCATCAGCCTGTCCTATACCCTCTTGAAATCTATCGCTACCCTGCTCACAGTTCACAATACTTCCATCTGTGCCATCTGCAAATTTTGAATTTGTGCCTTGCACACCCAAGTCTAGGTTCTTAATATAGATCAAGAAAAGCAATGGTCACATCGACCCCTGGGGGACCCCACTTCCCACATGTACCTTCCTCCGGTCTGAAAAATAACCGTTCACCACTGCTCCTTGCTTCTTGCCTCAATTTGCACCCTTACCTCCCTCAGTGTTCTAGGATGCAACTCATCTGGTCCTGGTGACTTACCAATTTCAAATACCTACTCAGTACCTCCTTTTTAATCAATATTCAGTGTCTCAAGACTTCCTCCTTCACTATGACTTGGGCAGCATCTTCTTCCTTAGTAAAGAAAGATGCAAAATACACATATAGTGCCTCAGGCATGTCCTCTGCCTCCATGCACAAATCCTCTTTCTGGTCCCATCCCTAAACATCTACACTCCTCCCATTACCATCCTTTTACTGTTTATATGTCTATAGAAGATTTCTGGATTTCCTGTCATGTTAGCTGCCAGTTTCTTCTCTCTTTGCTTCTCTTATTTCTTTTCCACCTTCTCCCTGATCTTTTTATAACAAGCCTGGTTCTCACTTATTTTATCAACCTAACATCTGTCACATGCATCCATTTTTTGCTTCATCTTACGCCCTCTTTCGTTATCAAGGGAGCTCTACCTTTCCCCCTTGTGGGAATGTACCTCAACTGTACCTGAGCTCTCTCCTCTTTAAAGGAAGTCCATTGTTCCACATGTATACTTCTTCAATTTCTCTGATAGTGGACTGAGCTATAGGAATTGTTATGCTGCTTTAATACACAATTAGGTGAACATACAGAGCAACAGTTATAATCTGATTTACCTTGTTCAATTGGCAACATTTCACACAACATAAAATTAATGCTCCACTCTGCCTCTTCACTTTAGTGGGTCATTTTAATTAAACAGAATAACTCTGCTATATACTATCCTACAGCCCAGGGCAGACTCTCCATTCCCTGCCCTCTCCTGTTTTTTGAACCTGCCTTTTGAAGTCTGACTGCTTGTGCAGTGCCCTGTTATCCTAAAGGCACCTCTCTCTCTCCATTTTATATCTCCCTCTTCACAGACAGAGATCAATGGGTTTTCTAATGCAACGCAAGGGGGAAGAGGGTGGCATAATGGTAATTTCACTGGACTAGTAATCCAGAGGCCCAGGCTAATGCTCTGAGGATAGGGATTCACACCCCATCTTGGCAGCTGGTGGAATTTGAATTCAATTAATAAATCGGGAATATAAAGTCATTCTCAATAATGGTGACCATGGCACCTATCCTAAGATTATTGTAAAAATCCATCTGGTTCACTAAGGCCCTAATTATGCCATCCTTACCTGGCCTAGCCTACATGTGACTCCAGACCCACGGCAATGTGGTTGACTTTTAACTGCCCTTTGAAATGGCTGACCAAGCCACTCAGTGCTCACTTAGGGATGGGCAACAAATGCTGGCCTTGCCAGCGATGCTCACATCCCATGAAAAAGATAAAGAAAAAAAAGTGAGAGACATAATTTCTCAATTACTTAGTGTTTAGTGTCTAACTTGAGTTTAGTCTAGATGCCATTTTCCAACCTAGCGACAACACGTCTGTTAAAAGAAACTACAATAATTTCTGTGGGAAAATGGTGATAGCATCCAGAAATAAAGCAGTTTATTACTCTAGTTTTAGATACACATTCATTGGGGTTTTGAAAATGTTATATGGATAAGGTAAGTTTATTACTGAAATAAATGCCTTCAGTTTTAACAGATAAAGCAGCTGACTGCTTTTAAATGAAAGCAGCAGTTTGTCAGGACTATGCCTGAAATAAATGTATAACTTATTCAGCAAAAGACAGTGAATGTTGGAATCTGAAATAAGAACAGAAAACGCTGGAAAATTTCAGCGGGTCTGGCAGCATCAGTGGAGAGAGAAACAGAGTTAACATTTCTAGTCCATACGACTCTGCTTCACAGCTGAAGAGAAGCAGAAATGTGATGGATTTTATACTGTTGAAAAGGGGCAGTTGCAACAAAATAGAAGGTCAGAGATAGGTGAGAGCTGAGGAGATATTGACAAAGGTGTCAAGGACACAAGACAAAGGGAGTGTTAATGGTAGTGTTAAAGACTAAAGAAGGTTCTGATAGTGTCATGAAGGAAAGATAGCAGAATGTGTTAATTGTAGAGACTGCATAGGCTAAGGTTGTTTTCCTTAGAGCAGAGAAGGCTGAGGGAGGACCTGCTAGAGGTATACAAAATTATGAGGGGCACAGATAGGAAGAAACTTTTCCCCTTAGCGGAGGTGTCAATAACCAGGGGGCACAGATTTAAGGTAAGGGGCAGGAGGTTTAGAGGGGATTTGAGGAAATAATCTTTCACCCAGAGGGTGGTTGGAATCTGGAACACACTGCCTGAGAGGGTGGTAGAGGCAGGAACCTTCACAACATTTAAGAAGTATTTAGATGAGCACTTGAAATGCAATAGCATACAGGGCTACGGGCCAAGTGCTGGAAAATGGGATTAGAATGGATAGATGTTTGATGGCCAGCATGAACATGATGGGCCAAAGGGGCTATTTCTGTGTTGTATAACTCTATGACTCTAGAACTCTAGAACAAGGGTCAGGCCTCTGTGAAAGCAAAACTTAAGAACAAGTGACAGATGGCCCTGTGGAATGGGCTGGTGGGTGGGGGGAGACTAGATTTGATGAAGGAGAGTGTTCACGGTCTGACATTGTTGAACTCAATGTTAAGTCCAGAAGGCTGTAAAATGCCTAATTGGAAGGAGGTGCTGCTTCTCCAGCTTGTGTTGGGCTTCACTGGAACACTGCAGCCAACCAAGGATGGACATGTGGGTAGGAGAACAAGATGGTGAATTGAAATGGCAAGCAACAGGAAGGTCGGGGTCATGCTTGTGGACTGAGCGAAGGTGTCATCCAAAGCAGTCATCCAGCCTGCGTTTAGTCTCCCCAGTGTAGAGGAGACCACATTGGGGGCAGTGAATACATTAGACCAAATCGAAGGAGATGCAAGTGAAGCAAGTGGACCAGAGTGTCACGGAGGGGAGGGTCCCTACGGAATGCTGACAGGGGGATGAGAGGAAGATGGTTTTTTTTACTACAAGCTACAAGTTTTACTACATTTCTACCTCTCTTCGGCTCTGAAGAAGAGTCATACGGACTTGAAATGTTAACTCTGTTTCTCTCTCCACAGATGCTGCCAGACCTGCTGAGTTTTCCCAACATTTTCTGTTTTCATAACTTATTCAGTTTGTACAAATCAAATTTAAAACCATCAGGCCACAAAACATTCGGATATGCCTACAAAAAACCACTGCCCCGACCCTACCAAGGGCCCAGTGTCAAAGGTTCTCTAATTAACAGTTTGATGGCTAGTGGTATAGGTGGCAAGAACCATGGAAAAGTTAGATGCTGCAACGGGTGGGTTTTATGGTCTTTTTGAATGGATAATTTAAGATGGGCCAAATAACTTTTCTAATCTGTAATTAGCTTGTGAACAGCCAGTGTCATTACAACATTACTAAAATGATACCTAATTATTTTAAACTTGAGTATTCATTGCCAACACAGCTTAAATATATAATTTTAGTGGGATTTACCTATAAACTCTGTAATAAAACTAAAAGGGATACAGTGAAAATATTAACATTTGAATAAGAGAAAACTAACAAGTAAATTAAACAGATACTTATTGACTGAAAGCATACAGGAGGTGGCAGCACTGCACCATTATAGTATATATGCCATTGCAGTTGTTAAGTAGTCTGCTTCCCAAAAATCACAGATTAATCATGTAGGAATGAAAGTAACAGTTTCTAATCTAACATGCACACAATGGGAAACAGATGTTGAAGTTAAAAGCACAGCTGACAAGACCACTCAGAGACAGATTTTATGCAGCTTCATTTACATTGCAGCCGTTAATCTTTAGACAAAGAGGATAGAGGAAGTGTGGTCCTCTATCAAAACAGTATAAAATAACTATCATGTGAATACAGCAATTATCTGAGTACACATAAATGACATCTGAGAACTTTAATCTCTCACGGCAGACCACTGGTTTCTTCGTTTTAGATGCCAACTGTCTAAATTCAAAATGAGCTCTATTAGCCCACTTACCCTGATGATGCAGATGGTGCCATTTTGAAAGGGGGCTGTCTAGGTTCCCACAGCATCTGAATGATTCAGGCAATCAGCCCTTTTTAATAAGCAAATCGGAATCCTGTGACGTACCTAGGGCTCTGATTACCCGGTGATCGGCCTACTCATTGCCTGATCCCCACATCTGAGGGTTGCTGCCAAAAATTGACACAGACCCCACCATCTATTTCTAACCCCTTATGTCTATGTAGTGCTTTCTGCAGTGGCTTGATGGAGAACCGATGGGGCTGTTGTACTAAACCAAACCAGTTCTTGTGGCAGTCCTGGGATTGGAATAAACTTCTAGTATGGAAGAAATCCAAATTCTTGTTTATCTAAATGAATTGGCAGTCCTTAACGCAGTTTAAACTAATTAGAAGCTCACTATATATACAGACACTGGAAAAAACAAAATACACAATTGTACTTCTCGCTGTACTTTTAAAAGTAGGCAAACCTATCTTTTGCATTTTTTAAATAAAAATATATCTACCTTCATGTCATCCAGATTAGGGGGAAGAGTTCCCAACTTCCTGCATGGTGCATTGTTGTGCCGTGTGACATATGACGATGATGACAATGTTGGTGTGCAGTCAGCCAGAGTAGTGGATGTGGTTATGCTGTTGGTTGTCTGGTTATCATCAGATGATCTGGGAATAAAGGTACAATAACTGATGTTAATTAATACTTGTTAACTCAGAAAACATCCCAAAGCTGTTTCTGAGTCTTGCTGTGTCTTCTGCACTAAAACCAATTCGTCCACCACAACCTCTTATTGTGAGTAACAAATTTGGCCTCAGCCTCCCTGGGCTTGGAAGAGAATGTCAATTGGGAATCCCACTTCAGAATTTCCATCCACCTGCTGGAAAGAGTTCACATGTGGGAAATGGAGCAAGAACGGAGGTTGGGTTTGGCTGTTACACTTTTCACAATTGCAGTCTGTTGCTCCTCGCTCTCTAAACATGTGTATATATTAAAAGTAGTCACTTGGGCAATGTACTGGAGAATCTGTTGCAGTCCTTGTAACTATACACCAACAACAGTTTGTCCCAGTCGCTATAACTATAGCCCAGTAAGAATCAGTACTATCATGAAAGGGTGAAAATGGCAAAACAAAAATGGGAAGACAAACTTCGGGCTGCCAAGTACCAAGGAGTGCTTGCACTACTGGGAAAGTCAGAGCCGCACAACCTTTAGGAAGCTGTGCGCACTCAAGCACTAGATTATAATATAACAATGTTCAGTTGCAATGAAAAAAAAAGTTGCTTTCATCTTATAACAAAATTTGATTTCTGCAGGTTCAACTTCAGGAAGAAAGGCAGGATTTTCTTTAGCACAATGGGAGCAAAACATTGGGAGCCAAACGTAAACTCCAAGGTGAACAGGAAAAACCTTTGAACACGCATGAGTTAGACATTGGAGAAACAACGCAAGGCCAAAAATTATACAACACTTTCAGAGATTTGAAAGGGAATAAGGGTTGTGCTACATACTTTGGTGGTGCAGGGAGAATGGCCGGATAATTGTAGTGTTGCTGTTGTTGACTCAGGATCTGCAGCTGGAGGAAAAGCTGCTGCTGTTGCAGGAGCCGGGAGTAGTTTGTATCCATGGGAAGTTCAATTTTCTCATGCTTCTTGTCTGGTGGAACGTACTGGTGATATTTCAGCTGCTTTACTCTGGGTTTCAGATCCTTATTTTTCTTGCTCCGATTCTTATCATTTGCACTTTTGGGTTGGCTTTGCTGGTGTAAAATTGATGTAAAAGACTTCAATTCCAGATTAGTGTCTAAGCATTCACAAACAAATCTTGATCTTAACTATAATATATATTTCTCACAATAACTGTTCTCCAGATCACAGAATTGTCAAAGTGCATGTTATGTACTGTATGTCTTGTTTAGCTTGCCGTACTTTGCAGGCCAGTGCATTTTGGTTTTGTTACTTTAGTTGCCGAAGTAAAATAAATGAAAGCACCATGTTCAAATCGGCAGTACCAGTATTAAAACGCAGGATGTGGGCCATTCAGCCCATTGTGTCAGAACAAGCTCTTCGAATGAGCAATTCATTTAGTGTCATTTCCCTGCCTTCTCCCCGTAACTCTGCACATTTTTCCTTTTCAGATAAGAGTCTAATTTCCTCTTGAATGCCCCTGCTGTATCTGCTTTCACCACACCCTCAGGCAGTGCATTCCAGGCCTTAAGAACACAATAAATAGGGGCAGGAATAAGCCATTCAATGAAATTACGGTTGATCATCTACTTCAACAACATTTTCCTGCACTATCCCTGTATCCCTTGATGTTTTTAATATGTAGAAATCTATTGATCTCAGTCTTGAACATACTCAATGACTGAGTGTCCACAGTCCTCTATGGCAGAGAATTCCAAATACCCTCTAAGTAAAGAAGATCCTCCTCATCTCAGGCCCAAATGGCCTGCGCCTTATTCTGAGACTGTGTCCCCTGGTCCTAGATGCCCCCAGCCAAGAGTAACATCTTTCCTGCATCTACCCTATCGGGTCCTGTAAGAATTTTGTACATGTGAATGAAATCACTTCTTATTCTTTCAAACTCCAAAGAATAAAAGCCCAGTTTATTTAATCTTTCCTCAAAGGACAATCCCTCCATCCTGGCAACTAATGCAGTGAACCTTTGCTCCAGGTATATCTCTCCTTCGGTAAGAAAACTGAATCTTCACACAATTTCCAGGTGCGGTCTCACCCAGGCTCTATATAAATGCAGTCTGACATCTTTACTCCTGTACTCAAATCCTCTTGCAGAAGGCCAACATACCATTTGCCGCCTTAATTGCTTGCTGAACCTGCATGTTAGCTTTCAATGACTCATCAACAAGGACACCCAAATCCCTTTGAAGTTTAACATTTCCCAGTCTCTCACCGTTTAAGAAATACTCTTTTTTTTCTACCAAAGTGTATAACCTCATATTTCTCCACATTTTGTCTATTGCATTTGCTGCTCCCAATGCGGTTTCCTCTACATTGGAGAGACCAAACGCAGACTGGGTGACCACTTTGCGGAACACCTTCGGTCTGTCCACAAGCATGACCCAGACCTCCCTGTCACTTGTCATTTCAACACTCCACCCTGCTCTCATGCCCACATGTACGTCCTTGGTCTGCTGCATTGTCCCAGTGAAGCTCAACGCAAACTGGAGGAACAGCACCTCATCTTCCGACTAGGCACTTTACAGCCCTCCGGACTTAATATTGAGTTCAACAATTTTAGATCATGAACTCTTTCCTCCATCCCCACCCCTTTTCCGATCCCCCCTTTTTTGTCCAAAAATTTATATAGATTTTTCTTTTCCCACCTATTTCCATTATTTTTAAATGTATTTCCATCCATTGTTTTATCTCTACCTTTTAGCCTATTTCGATCCCTACCCCCCACTAGGGCTATCTGTCCCTTGCTCATCCTGCTTTCTACCCTTAATGTCACCTATTATCACATTCCTCCCACCTTCAACACCTCTTTGTCCTTTCGTCTATGACATCTTTGGACAATCTCCACCTATCACTGGCCCTCTATCCAGCTCTACTTGTCCCACTCTCCCTTAAACCAGCTTATTCTTCACCTCTTTTCTATTTTTCCCTAGTTCTGTTGAAGAGTCATACGGACTCGAAAAGTTAACTGTGTTACGCTCCGCAGATGCTGCCAGACCTGCTGAGCTTTCTCAGGTATTTCTGTTTCTGTTTCGGATTTCCAGCATTCGCAGTTTTTTGCTTTTATCTCCACATTGTATTCCATCTTCCAAATTTTTGCCCATTTGCTTAGCCTCCCCAAATCCCCTTGGAGCGCCATTGCATCCTCCTCACAACTCACACTTCCACCTAGTTTCATATCATCTTCAAATTTGGAAATATTACATTTAATCCCCACTTCCATATCATTGATATAGATTGTGAATATCTGGGGCCCATGTACTGGTCCTTGCGGTACACCACTAGTCACAGCCTGCCAACCTGAAAATGACCCATTTATTCCTACTCTCTCTTTTCTGTCTGTTAACCAGTTCACAATCCATGCCAGTATATTACCCCCAATCCCACGTGCTCTCATTTTGCTTACTAACCTCATGTGGGACTTCATCAAAAGTTTGCTGAAAATCTAAGGGCAGAATTTTGCCGTCGGTGAGCAGGGGGCGGGGCCCATTCACCGATGCGTAAAATGACGCGGGGTGGAACCCCTGATGCCATCCCGGTCCATTTAAATTTTCAGGAAGGCGGGGGTGCAGCAAAATCAGCTGCGGGCCCGCCGACCTGTCAATGGCCAAATGAGGCCATTGACAGGGTCATTTAAACAATTAAAGGACCTGCCTGTCCAACCTTAATGTTGGCAGGCAGGCCAGGAGCCCCGGCAGCTAATAGATAAAACATGAAACCTCATCCAGCGGCGGGATGAGGTTTCATGCAGGGTTTTAAACATTTTAATGGTGTTAGTATGTAAATTATGAACATGTCCCATCTCATGTGACATTGTCACATGAGGGGGACATGTTAGGGAATTTTTTTTTCTATTTTTAACATTTTTAAAAGTGTCAGTGATCTCCCTGAGGCAGCACTTTGCCTCAGGGAGATGTGCGCTCTTTTATGCGCATGCGCGAAAGAGTGCAGTCTTGCTCCTGGGGAATCCCTCTCCCTTGCCCGCACAGGAAGTGCATAGTGCTTCCTGCCGGACGTCACGCTGGACAGGCCTTAATTGGCCAGCCCACGTAAAATGGCGGTGTGGCCCGCTTCTCCAGCGGGGTCCGGCCCCCCACCCACCGGAGATTGGGTCGGGCCCTAAATATATCACATCCACTGGCACCCCCTTATCTATTCTGCTAGTTACATGCTCAAAAAAACTCCAACAGATTTGTTAAACATGATTTCCCTATCATGATTTAACCACTCACTGTGTGAAAAAGCTTTTTCTTGTATCACTTTTACCAATTATTTTAAATCTGTGCCTTCTCATTCTCAACCATGTCACGAGTGGGGACAGTTTCTCTCCATCTAATCTCCCCAGACCCCTCATGATTTTGAATACTTATATCAAATCTCCTCTCGGCCATCTTTTCTCCAAGGAAAACAGTCCCTAGTTCTCCAATCTATCTTCATAACTGAATTTACTTGGAGTTTACTTAGCACTTAGCATTAGAATATACAGGGTGAAATTCCTCCCATTGATGACTTCAGTGAAATACTTGCTGTATTTACAAAATGAGAAATCGCCTTTTGTACTGTTATCAATAATTTTAATGAAAAAGATGGTAAGAGAAATTTCACTCCCATAGTGTGATTGTAGGAAAGCCATTAACTAAAAATGATGGTCCACTTTTCAAGCTGAGCATACATGTGTAAGGCATTAGTCCACACACTGAGAAGTAGGACTCCTGCGCTTGGAAAAATGCATTGAGATTTTTGTTTTAAGCTTACCAATTATTTTAATATACAACTGGATATCTGAAAATGGTTAAAGGTTTATATTTTGAAAGAGTGCAACCACATTTGCTAGCTGTCAATTGTTGAAAACATGTACCAAAACTGTACCACAATTGAGCAGGAAGTGAAGTCTGCACAATTCTGTCATATTGGTTTAATCCTGTGCCCCTGGAATCACACTGTAGGAATGAGATCATTCCTTGTGTCAGGAGTTTTCTCTTGCATCTTTGTTGTACTATGTTGTGGGGTTGTTGTCATGCCATTACTAATCCTCAAAGTGCAGTATAATGCTAACAGTGCTGACTTAATCTCTAATCTACCAATTTAAGAGACTGCTTCCAAGAAATGGTATTATATCAACTTTTCTATGTGTCAGCATAAAACTGCAACTGGAACTTATAAAACATCTTTGTTATGCTGTCTACTGTACCATTGCTCCCTTTTCTTGTGATCAAAAGTAATTCACCAGGCAGAAAGGAATAAATAAACACAGCTCCAGAACATTAGATGGCATATGGCACATCCCATACAACAAATTGCATTTATACAGCACCCTTGTTGCAACAAAATACCTCAAAGAGCTTCACAGGGACATTGACAAAGAGCTACACAAGGTGATGTACTTGATGCAAATGGAGGTCTGTAATCCCTGCACAGCACAGCAAGCAGTCAGTATGGCTTAACATTCCCAACACAAATGAAGCTGATATTATTCAAGGAGAGCAAGTATAAGTGTTTGAGCGTGCCACAGAGACTTACCTTGATTAGGGTTGGAGCAGGTTTCGTTGAGGCAGCTGTACTTGTGGACAGTGTGGTACTTACTGAACGTATACCTTGCTGATCAGGTAAAGGGGCAGGTTTCAGGAAATCAGGCATTGGCTGTGGGTGGTACTAGAAATAAAAGGGGAACCAGAGGTCAGATTCAGCAATTCGTGATAAGGAGGAAATCTGTGTTATCCAAGAGCCGCAGTGGACTAGTTAAAAATTACTCCATGTAGTACTAAAGCAGTGAGAAGTTAGAGTAATCTTTAATTTGAACTGCTGTAGATTAAAGTCATTTTGGAAAAGGAACCTTCTTCTAAATGACAGTAAAATAAAATCACCTTCAATATACATGGACTCAACAGCTTGTCCAATGAAGATTCTTTGCATGTGTGAAAATCTGTGCCTTTAAAATGCATTTTCTGTCATTTAAGTTGATAACAGTAAAAAGCTCCAAGTTACTCTGTTTTCTCATTCTCTTGTTTCTCAAAAGTAGCTTATTTTTTTAAAATCAGCATATTCTGTCTCATTTCCCATGGGACAAACTTGTAAAACTTTTTGAAAGAGATTAATGAGATACAATTTTGAGCCTATTTAAAACTTTTACCGTAAATTTCAAAATAATTCACATTTCTGCAGCCTGCCTATCAAATTAACCTTTCTCCCTAACAAAAGCATTGTTAAAAAACAAAACACATGTGCAATATTATGTTTTGCTTTAAATTAAAATCAATTTTAAATATTGCTGAATGTTCCTCCGCGATGTCCCAGAATTAGTGTTCCCCAGATTGAAAACCACTTGTAAAAAGTTAGGTTTTGGAACACACAGGCAGCATTCCTTTGCATCTTAAATTAAATTGGATTTAACTTAATTGGATTAAACTTAACTTTGGAAGTGGGGCTAAGTTGATCAAACAATTCGTAAATTTAATCCATCAATTAAATCCAATTCAATCCAGCAAAATAGTCAGTAGCATAAAGTTTTCTGAACCAAGTCATGGAACACTTAGAATTGATGAGCAACTGTGTACCAAGCTGTCACAAAAATATAATAATTCTCTTAATATTGTGATTTATTATAAAAGTAGCTAATAGTGGGGTTTGGATAGTGTATATGTGTGCGTGCGTATGGGATTTAATTGAATTGGAGGCAGCTGGTCTGGAGGCTTTGACTCATCAAAAGAAGCTAAGTTTGAAATGCTAAATACGTAAACATGACTAAAGTCTTAGAATGTGAGGTGAGGAGAATTTGCATTTTTAGACAAATCAGGGTTGTTTGAATTTCAAAGAGGACGTTACACCTAGCCAGAGAAGCTAGGCCAAGCAGTGTGTTTATTTTTCTCAAAGGTTACTGATAATATTAGCATCACGAAAAGATTTATATTATGAGAAAGGTAATGTTCCAAAGACATATGGAAACAACAGGATTTACATTAAAAGGGAGAAACATGTATAAAGAAGAATGAGGCTGTATCAGGGAAGGCATTGTAAGATCTACCAGAAGTGCGAAAAGCCTCCAATATTTATGCAAAAGCCTGCTGTCCACAGAAACCGAAGTTGGGAAAAGCCACTTTGAACACTACTGTCCAGGGTATTTTGTTGACTTGGCTGGATCTGTTTAAATCTATTTTATTTTTACTGTTGCCTTAACGGGAGTGTAACTGGAAGACAGAATAATTAGGGGTTTTAAGGTGTTATGGTAGTAATTTGTAGACCTATGTATGTGCTTGAAATCTCTTCTTCTGTTAACAAATGTTTAATTTAGTTTTCTCTGAAGTCTTGGTAGACTCATTACTTCTGAATTCAGGGCACGCATCTTGAAATAAAATATAAATTGCAAAACCGTTGTGACCATGTGATCAAGTTTCCCTCATGGATTTGATCCGCTTGGTACATATCATCTGCTGCATCATAACAAAGCTATTAGCGCACAACTCCCTCATTTACAACAAGGAGGATTGTAAAGCCACAAAGTAACGTTTTATTAGTAACAATTACAAATATTTGTATTTTTAAACTTGCTTGGAAGTCTCCTCCATCTCCCAGTGTGTCTTGGCCTCTTCGGGCTATTCACTGACTGGAAATGAAAGGTCAGGCAAACAATTGGCCGCCAAGTCTTAGCCAGCACTGCTCCAGTGCGTCATTAGGAGGTCGTGAGAGTTATCTGGGGAAAATCCAGCTTCTTATTTTTCTTTGCTACGTGGGGCTATGCAAGGTCAGGAACACAGGAGCCTGCGTCCCACCACTTTGTGACACTGTATATTAGTATTCCTTGGTACTTATAATTATTGCCCATGCATGGAATTTGCAATTTAATTTATACTCAGTCATGGGCTATCAGACTTGAATATTCCCCACAATATTTAATGATTTAGGAACACGTTTTCTACCCTTGGAAACATATAATTTTGTAGGTCTATGCAATTTATGAAGATGCTTTTACCAATGTAAACCTCAGGCGGAGCTTTGCATTTTGGCACTGTAGGTTTTTTAGCCCTCCAGCTGAGCATCTATTACTTTGGAAGTAGCAGATTTACTGTTGAGGGAATAAAACTAGCTCATATAAAAAGGACAAAAAGTGCAGATCTCTAATGCTGCAGCTGCCAAATGCGCCTACCATTCCTTTAAAAAAAAAGACTTAAAATCATTAAGGAATCAGGCGCCTGCAGTACCACAGATCTGGCAACTGGAAAGACTGAATTCAAATACTAATACGAAACAGATGATAAGACATCAGGCGCAGCAACCACTTCTAAGACCTTAAGCTCGCCTTTAATCAAAGCTACAATTCAGAAACCTATGGTTTTACATAACTGGTCACAAAATTTCTGAGCAGCTCTTAATTACATGCAGAATCTAATATGTTTTTTTATTTCCCAGAAGATCTGGCAGTTTTCTATTGTTTAAAGCACCTTAATGGAAACAGTTTGCAATGATCATTATATCTCAATGCATTAATTAGGCAATTTAAAGAAACATATTCTGCGATGGAAAGACTTTTCATAAGTTGCAAAGTCTTCCACTGGGAGCAGGTCCGCACTGTTTAATAACACTGGCGCTCTGAATTTGGCTCATCTACAATATAGGGCAGATTTCAGTGCACTGGAAGGAGACCTAGATTAAGAATTTTGGGTCCCATGTGTATTACAAAGTTAGGGGTCTCTCTGAAATTCTGCACAGTCACCTCCATCCCATTACAATCCATTAAAGCACAAACGTGTAACAAAACGCATGAAGTAGATGACCCAGGATGCTCTCACGCTGCATTATAATAAAGCAAATCATATCACAATAAATCAAAGTGATCCTGCAGCTGTATGCAGCGTGTCTACATTATGGTTTCTATTACTGGGGGCCCTATATTTGACTAGGATCTCTGGGCACAGGTCATACTGTGCATTAATCTGTCCTTGGCTGGAAATAACAAGTGCACAAGCAGAAGCATACATGCACAATTACTCAAAAGTTGGAATAAAGTTAAAGCAATAGTCCATTTCTTCTTTTGTAATCGTTCTGAAAGAGTAATGGCCTGGATAGGGCCTGAGCTTCAAAAGCCCATGGAATACACTGGTCTTGCACCAGAAATGAAAGCTATGGGAGACTTTTATGTCTTCTAAAGTTTATGAGCCTTTGTAAACAATGACTTGAATTTTGTCATTGACTCAAAACTGTCAGTGCTTGCTGTCATTACTCTGTAAAACTAACAGCAACTTCTGGTGTTCACACTTGTGCAGTTAAATGTGGAAATCTAGGAGCTCCTGTTAGGCATCCTCCACAGGGTGCACTGTTGCAGTTTGCACAGATACAAACAGGAAAGAAATCTTTGACTTGATGTGGACTTCAACTTTTTGCGCACTACGATCACTGTAAAAAGTACTGAAAATGCCTTGTTGAATGAGGTGTAACTGAGTTTTTAAACTGTGTACTAAGTCATAATTACCCATGATCAACCCCTTTGGCCTTGAAAAATTAAATTTAGATGTCTGGAGTGTTATTGTCCCCATTCCAAATTTCCAGAGATTTGTAAACTAATGAAAATTATTTTCTGTTAATTATATTTGATCTTTTACTTTAATCTTATGTGCATGTCCCAATGTTTATTTCAATCTCTGTAATATGATTAAAAAGCCAATGATATTCAGTGCTTTTTACTTCCTGATTTGCTGCCTGATTGACTACTCAAGCTGCTTGATGACTTCATTTTCCAGGATGCCAGAGATCTCTTTTAGTTGGCATCAGAACGAAACTGATGTCATAAGAGGAGAAATCCATGATACAGAGCTCACGAGATATTTATGGGAAGCTTTCTTTTAGGTCAGTGGTGAGTACCATCCTTTCACTGCTGGCTGCAAAATTCAGGCCAATGTTGTCAATCACTCACAAACAAAAAGGACAATTACACAAAATGCTCTATTATATAGATTTCACACTGTTTATAGCGAGCATATCCAAGTGAATGAATGCAACTTGTCTCTTACTCGTGATAGCCACTATAAGGACCATAATGCTGCAAGTGTGGGGGCTGGATCTCCCCTTTAGCTGGCTTCTGTTCTCAAGTATCTACCTGACCACTGAGATGGTGGAGCTGGCAGGAAGCAGCAAAACCAGGATCATTTCCAGTGCTGGGTGCAAGGTGGCCAAGAAAGTATCTACGATGAAGCGCTCTTTTCAAAGCCACTCATTGCAATGGAGGAAGGACTGATTATTGTCTGCAGAGAGCTGCCTACTTTAGCTTATTCAGCAGCTTGCCTGTGGTTTTGCTCCAGTCTTCACTGAGCTTATTGGCGAGTTTCAAGCTCCCTCCCATCAGTTATGTGATTCTTTTTCTCTGGGTCCAGTAAGTTTTTTTAAATTCTGTCACGGGATGTTGGTGTCACTGGCTAGGCCAGCATTTATTGCTTGTCCCTAATTGCCCTTGAGAAGGCGGTGGTGAGCTGCTTTCTTGAACTGCTGCAGTTCATGTGGTGTAGGTACACCCGCAGTGTTGTTAGGAAGGGAGTTCCAGGATTTTGACCCCGCGACAGTGAAGTGCCTGTTAGCAGGTCCCCTCTGATTTCAGGATTCTTCCCGTCACACAGACGCTGTTGTGATGCAAGGTCACGGCGATTTCTAAAGACCTAAAGTAATTGCTGGCTCTCATGCAAGCAGACCTGGAGCAGCACTGACCTTTCCCAGTTTTAAACTTCTATCAGGATTGATTTCAACACATCTCCCTGTTTCTGCTGTTGAAAGATCAGATCTGATCAACTTTAATGTAAAGAGCAAATTTAGCAGATTAGAATAATTGATTATTAACAAGGTGTGAATTAGCAAGCAAACTCAGCTTCTTAAGAATAAAGTAAACAGCACTTGGTATGCGGTAATAGGCAACTCTTAAATTGACATTAGTGTAAGTGAATAATGGTTATTGCTTTTTGGCTGATATAAGGAACTGCCTTTTTTAAATGCTCGGATGTTTCAATTGGTGAACATTATATTAAAAAAATGTGTGTGGTGGTAACATTCCAAAGGTTTAGCGCCTGCTGTTGGCTCCATGGGCTAATGTTATGTGACAGAACATTACATGACAGGTCTCTTTACAGGGAAGATTAAAATGCATACTTGGAACCATGCAGGATGGCGGATGGGGGAAAGAAGTTTAAAAGGGTGCTGTAAAAAAAAAAACTAGAAACACATGAAAAAAATATACAAGTGGTTTGAACTGGTAAAAGAATGATCAAATTAATTTTAGGAATTTTCTGAAAGCTAATGAAGGCCAGCTGCTGTGTCAGAAATGAGAATAATGTAAACTATGCAAGAAAAGAAGCTGTGGCAGTTTAGGTTCGAAGATGGGCAAACTGCTCTAAATCTTGCTGCACACAGGGGATGAAGAAATTGAACAATCAAAAATATTAAACCTTCAGGCAACGTATTACAGGCACAAAGTGGGGACCAGACCTCTTGCTGAGGCACTAACTACCAAGCATCATCAGTAGCGACTTCAAGGACTTTGATCTGCCTCTTTCAGGTACTTCTCTTCTTCAACAGTGAAGATGATGAATCCAGCAGCAGATAGCGTTGGTCTGTACTGAGGTGCATGGGGCCGATGGACATGAAGTGAGATCCACTGGGCTGTCCGGCTTGTAAGCAATTAATTGTATTGTCTGCGCAAGCATCACCTAACGTCCAGACAGCATACGATTCAACTTGTATTGGCCATGAAGTCTTTTCATCAAAATTAACTTAGTGATAAATTAACCATCTTCTAATTCACAAGGAGAGTGATTGATTTCCACTTTAAAACTTGAGCAGTTTTCATATTGTTTGCGGTGACACCCACCAACAACCAGGTCTCATGCAGCTGAAGGTAATACATGCTAAGAGTTACAAAACCAGACTTCAGCTTCGCCAGACCTGCTGAGTTTTTCCAGGTAATTCTGTTTTTGTTTCAGCTTCAACATCATTCTAATGAAGCTCAAGGTAAGCTCGAGGAATAGCGCCTCAACTTTTGCTTAAGTTCGTTACAGCCTTCCAGAACTCAACATCGAGTTCAATAATTTCACTAACCTCTATCTCTATTTTTTCAGATGGGAGCAGTTAGTGATGATTTTGCTATTCCTATTTACACCTCCTCCTGGCTAATTTTTTGTTTCCTTCCTTGTCCTTTGTAACAGCGTCCCTTTGTCATTTAATCTCTCAAGCCTTCCACCTTATCCCTTTTATTCTCTCACTCCAACCTGCCTTTGTACTTGCTTAAAACCTATTACGTCTCTAACTTTTTCCAGTTCTGATGAAATGCCATTGATCTGAAACATTAACTCTGCTTCTCCCTCCACAGATGCAGTCTGACCTAAAAGCAAAATCCTGCGGATGCTGGAAATCTGAAATAAAAACAGAAAGGGCCGTAAAGACCCAGCATCTGTGGAGAGGGAAACAGAGTTAACATTTGGAGTCTGTACGGTTCTTCTTAAGAGCTGAGAAGAGGTAGAAATACGATGGATTTTATACTGTTGGAGAGGGGGGCTGCAGCAGGTGGAGCAAAATAGAAGATCAGGTGTAGCTGGGAGCTCAGGAGAGATTGACAAAAATGTTATGGACACAAGACAAAGGGAGTGTTAATGGTAGTGTTAAAGAGTAAAGGAGCTGCTAATAATGGCATAAAGGTAAGGTGGCAGAATGTGTTAATAGCAGAACAAGGGTCAGCGCTCTGAGGTCTCTCCTGATCTCCCGCCTATACCTGATCTATTTTGCTCCACCCTGCCTCTTCAACAATATAATATCCATCATATTTCTACCTCTTTTCAGCTCTGAAGAGTCATACGGCCTTGAAACGCTAATTCAGCTTCTCTCTCCACAGATGCTGCCAAACCTGCTGAGTCTTTCCAGCATTTTCTGTTTTTATTGCAATCTGACCTGTTGAGTAATTAACAGTAATTTCTGTTTTTATGTCAATATTCCAGCCTCTTCAGTAATTTGCTTTAATTTTAGTGTCACTAAGATCAGAAGCTGATTTATCAGGACTTCCTGCCTTCAGTCTTAGTAAATCTCAGAAATGTTACTTTTATGTCACAATCAAGACCCAGACATCAGGTACCTATTAGCAAGGGCCATAGCACAATATAAGAGCAGCTTCTGTGAAGTGAAAGCAACCTCTATTTAAACCATAGCTGTTTAGAAGTAAGATGTGAAATAAAAATGATAATTTCTTATTGATACCCTGTCATCTTTATGTTCAGATTGCTAACCTATCGCCCCAATTCCCAACTAGGAGCTAGTTCATTTTCACAGCACTCACCTGAATAATGGTGTTTGGTACAGGTGACGATGAGGAGGATGATGACTCACTCACTTTGGTTTCCCCTGGAGAAGGAGCTGAGCTTTGTGACTCTTGGCTCCCAGGCTGCTCTGGAGACAAGGCATCACAGCTGTCATCATCAAATGAGAATGTGTCTAAGGTTTTGGGGTAATGGACTTGGCCAACTGTGAAAAGAAGCACATGTTCAAACACAATGCTTTTGAAATGGATCTGAGAAACCAGGAAATGCTTGTCATTTTATTAGCTGCATGAACTTTTAAAGAAAAACATTCCAATGCAGAAACACTAAGATAACTTTGCTTACCCACAACTATCTCAAAACTCAAAGTATTGTTTCAAAAGTTATCAATTTTGTCCATCTTCTGTTATCTTTCTCTTCATCTGACTGCATCAGTGAAGCATAAATTTCTCCCCAAACCATGTCCAACTGGCTATTAAATGGTACACATTTCATATGTTTTCCATAAATAAAAAACATGAGTGCCTAGAGGTCAAAGACACCAATTCAACAGATCTAGGGTGGGTTAGTGATTTCAGCCAGAGTAGCAATTGGCTTTCACAAAATGTCTTATGCTGATTGTATATTAATAGTATTTAACTGTATGCAGGTGGTGGACATTAACTGGGGATTCACTTGGGGTCCCATAAATTGTAACAAACAAACTGTGGTTGTTGGGTTAGGAGGTGCATGTTTGTAATAAGTATCTCTGTAAATAAATGCTCATGGAAGTGTGTAAAGGTTGGTTTCAATTCTATCCTTCTCTTTATTCTTTAATGTGATGTGGGTGGCATTGGCAAGGCCAGCATTTGTTGCCCATCCCTAATTGCCCTTGAACTGAGTGGCTTGCTAGGCCATTTCAGAAGGCAGTTAAGAGTCAACCACATTCCTGTGGATCTGGAGTTGCATGTAGGCCAGATCACTCACGCGTGGAAAGTAGATTTCCTTCCCTAAGGGACATTAGTAGGCTCTTACAACAATTGATGATAGTTTCATGGTCACCATTACTGAGACTAGCTTTCAATTCCACATTTTATTAATGGAATTTAAATTCCACTAGCTGCCAGAGCATTAGCCTGAGTCTCTGGGTTACCAGTCCAGTGACATTACCACTACGCCACCATCACCCCATCTTATCCTTCACCATGTTATCAGATCAAGCATTTAGTGACGTTTGGATTATGTGTAAACACACCAAGTTCAACTAACATTATAACTACACACATACCTATATTTGAGCAGTTATGTCAGCTGCCCATATAAAACAGATTGAAGTGATTTTCTGTAACCAGTTTTGATGAACAGTGAAGTTATATTAGGTTCAAAATCAAGTCAATACATTTTGCATCTGTAACATGCACGTTTTCAACAATGGTTTCTGGAACATAACTACAGAACTCTGCGAGAAATGAAACATTTGTCACAGTTCCCATTCCTGATCTGATGTCCAGTGAATCTTATTGGATGTGTGCAGATATCGGTCTCCTATGAGATCAAGCTCACACTTGGCTTTGCTGCTCTTCCATGGATGAACAAAAGGCAATATTTACTGTCTAGTTACATTGCCTTACATTTGAAAATGGCCAGTTGGATGAGATTGCTGAGATGCACTGGCATCTGCAGGACCACACCCCAGCATTAGCCATTGCCTTCAACAGAGTGGCAAGTGGAGTGTGGGACAATTGGGACAACAGTATCAGTCAACTTTGGTAGTAACAAGAATTACTGAATAGTCTGTCTCGAGGCTGAATGAATGAACTTGAGAAATTTAAAACTTCGGATAAATCCAATCAATCTACTTAATTAATACACGTTGCATAATTTTAATCAGTTTGGGTTCATTTTACTACCATTAGAAAAAATCCCATATAATTTTGGGGAAGCTTTGAATGATCTTTAGTAAATGGGAATTAATTTGGACAGTGTGATGCTTTAAGGGCTAGTTCTGAAAGTGCTATATTTTCATTTACCAGGATAATTAGTGTACATGACATTCCTATATTAAACTCATAAGTGAATGCTACATATTTACTTACCTAACCAGATCTTATTATAGCTATTTTACATTAAGTCAAGAATTTAGTGATGTTTGAATCATGTTTAAACACTCCAAATTCAACTTACATTTTAACTCCTATACTTGAGCAATTTTGCCAGCTGCCATATAATATGGCTTAAAGTAACTGGTCGTGATGAACAGTGAAGTTATGTTAAATTCAAGAACAAGTCAATACATTTTGCTTGTGTAGCATGTGTACATTTACGCAACAATAGTTTCCTATTTTCGTTTGACTTTTTTCCAAAAACCGGCACATTGAGTTGAGGGTGATGTATTATCATGGATAGAGGATTGGTTAACAGACAGAAAGCAGAGAGTTGGCATAAATAGGACATTTTGGAGTTGGCAAGCTATGTGGAGTGCCACAAGGATCAGTGTTATTTACAATCTATATTAATCGCTTTGATGAAGAGGCAGAGAGTAATGTATTTAAGTTTGTTGATGATACCAAGCTAGGTGGAAAGGTAAGCTGTGGGGAGGACACATAGAGGCTGCAAAGAGATGTAGTCAGATTGACTAAAGTAAGAGGGCAGATGGAGTATAATGTGGGGAAGTGTGAAGTTATTCACTTTAGTTGTAAGAATAGAAAAGCAGAATATTTTTTAAAAGGTGTGAAACTTGTAAATGTTGATGTTTGTAGATATGTGGGTGTGCTCGCACAAGGAATGCAGAAAGTTAGCATATAGGTACAGCGAGTAATTAGGAAATAACATGCTGGCCTTTGTCACAAAGGGATTAAGTACAGGAATAAAGAAGTCTTGCTACAATTGTAAAAGGTTTTGGTGAGGCCACTTCTGGAATACTAATGTTTTGATGTCCAAATTTAAGAAAGGATATACTTGCATTGGAGGCAATACAGCAAAGGTTTGCTAAATTGGCCCCTGGGATGAGAGGGTTGTCCTATGATGAGAGGATGAGTAAGTTGGACCTATATTCTCTGGAGTTTAGAAGAATGAGAGACAATCTCATTGAAACATATAAGATTCTGACAGGACTCGATAGGGTGGGCACAGAGATTGTTTCAGCTGGTTGGAGAATCTAAAACACGAGGACAAAGTCTCAGAATAAGGGGCCGATCATTTAGGGTAGAGATGACGAGAGTTACTTCACTCAAGGGTTGTGAAGCTTTGAAGTTCTCCATTCCAGAGGGTTGTGGATGCTCCATCATTGAATACATTTAATGCTGGAGTAGACAGATTTTTGGTCTCTCAAGGAATCAAGGGATACGGGGACCAGACAGAAAGGGGAGATAAAACCTAAGATCAGCCATGATCATATTGAGTGGCAAAGCAGGCTCAACAATTCATATGGTCTACTCCCTCTCCTAGTTCTTCTGCTCTTGTGTTAAAAATTTTCAGGGGTCAAGATCGTTTCCAGGTCCCGACTCCGTTCATTTCAGCAGTGCACTTGCCAACTTTATCTTAAGGGAAGCGGCCGACCACCATGTTTGCTATTCAATTCGAGGTGGTGGGAGGATGCAGAGGGTGAGAGGGTGGCAGCTACAAGACTGGGACACAAGAGAGAGCAATGGAATAAAAGGAGATGAGGCTGCCGGTGCCGGAAGGCTTTTCTTTACCGCAAGCACTCTCAATGATAGCAGTTTCCAGGAGAGGCTGCAGCAATGGCAAGTGAGTGCCTATCATTGACCGCAGGCTTCCTGTTTTTGCCAAATAAACATCAGATATAATTGTAAATCTAAAGCTGCTGAGACTTCCCAATGTGCACTCGCCTCCTGTGAACTGATATTGCAGGGGTCCCCATCGCCTTTGGGAAAAATGAAATCTTCAGGGGAAATTATTCATAATGACTTCTTCAAATACCTTAATCAGCTTCCTGCTACTGTCGGGCAGGTTGCTGTCATCGTTTTGAAGCTGCCCCCGAGAAAATCCATAGGAGGCAGAAAAAAGTCAGAGAGCCGGCCAGGCGCATTTTTTTTTTTAAACAATTTTTTCCAGCGTCCCTCTGCCTACCTACAAGCGGCTGAGAAAATTATGTTCAGTTTCTGAAACTCATCCTGGTCTCAACATCTGGGTCTCCAAACAGGCAGGGAAGCCGGTCACTGATTACGGCAGGAGCAGTTAGGCCCAAGCCAAGACTAAGGTCCGATTGGGGATGGAGGTGGTGTCCTGATTGCTGAGCCTCTTTGGACAAGCACCTGGATCCAGATGGTAACTGTGAAGACACTTACCTCCTGAATCCATGAGAGTTCAGCCTTGAGGAAGCTGCCCGTTTCCCCATGAATGAGAAACCCCAGTTGGCAGCAGTCAAAGGTCACAAGCTGCTTATCATATTCAAAACTGCAGCCCACCACCTCGGATCAGTTAAAGTTGGGAATGGGAGCGTTGGAGGTGGTGTTGGGTTGGGAGCGGATTTTTCTGACTTTAACCCCCACTCCCCACCACCCAACCTAAAACTGCTCATTTTTCAAAATTCCCCTCAACATTTCAATTAAAATAACTTGAAATCTGAAAGGAGTCAGTCACAACTACCCTTAAATTGCTTTTCACTTGTTTAATGGCTTCTTATTGTTATTGCCACTGCCTTACTACCAACATTACCATTTCCATTCCATGTTGAGCAGGGCATTAACATCATGGGACAGTGTTCCAGAGATCAACTATGTGAGATTAATTTTTCAGCATTATGAACTGTTCCGGGTGAGTGACAAATGACAAGAAGGAACAGCCCCTCTCTGCTTTTAGGTTATTTCTGGCCAGAAGTTTCACTTTATAATTAGTAACATGACTGTAGGAAAGTTTTTCCACCAGCATGTCAGCAGAGTTGTCTTTATTTATATATATATATATATATATATATATATAAATAAATCACAGCTGACCCACATTGATTGCCGACATAAACCCTGTAAGTTGAACATTGAAAAAAAAGCATCCAATTACACAGCCTGGATGGTTAACAGTACTGGTATTTTTCATAGACAGTGGGTTAATGTAGCCAAAAGTTATTTGGAATTCAATTGACATAATAAAACCGTTTCATCACATGCAATCAGAATGGCCATGTTGATTCAACTCCTACTAATTGTATTCCAACCCGTCACATGCGCCAGGCACTGATGTTTTGCTTCCTTTACATGGTGCTATGAATTTTAAGAATTAAGTATACATACGTTAATATGCCTAGTAGGCACAAATCCAATACTTACCAAGGTTACAACAAATTGTAATTATAGCTATCACTTAAATAAGCTGATTATTTTTCAGAACTGTTCATCCTAAACATTTCATGATAACCGCAAGCTTTAGCTCAGTCTAACTACCAAAACTAAAATCCACTTTATTTTCTTTTAAAATATAGATAAGCAAACAGCATTTTTTTTGTCAAAGGGGTGTTATTCTCAACAAGTGTGCACGCCACTGGCCCAGGATTTTTCTCACTCGTGTGCAAGTGACCCATAAATACACAGAAGGTTCAAGGGTTTGATCTCTGTATGCACAGAGTTAGCTGATCACAATTGGTACAGCAGTGAGTCCTATAATTAGCCTCAGCAGCATGGCTGATGAAAAAAAATTAATGATGTCCTGGTATTGATCACAATCCTAAGATTTCTCCTGAAAAATGTTTGCATGCATAGGTGTCTAACGAGGACAGGATTGAGCTTAGTTTTACAGCTTTCACAGACAGCTAGCAGTCCTGTAAAGACCCAGGTGTGTAGAGAAGCAATTTATCTGAGACAGGATGCATCTGTATAAACCACCAAATGAATTGGTTTTCAGGAAATAAAGGGGAAAATTGGTGGAAGGAAGAGAAAATAGCATTGAAAAATAGAGTGAAGTATTTCAACTGCAAAATATTTAAGGTAAATGGTAATTCCTCTACTGCTATTTAATTGCACCTCAGTTTACATTTGACTTCAAAAATATGGTTTTTAAAATCAGGTCCCTTGCCCATCTATAACCTTCCCCCACCAACCAGAGAGCAGTATCACAGAATTCTAGAACATAGCTTTCGCACCACACCTGTTGGCTACTCAGCACACATGTGCCAGCGGTACTATACTTGATCTGACCTGAACCCCGTTCTTTGTTCTTTCCTGAACCATTTTTATTCTTCATTCTCAGACTTATTAATATTTCTCTTTTAAAAGTTATAGCCCTCTTCCCCAACAACCACTCCAGTTAAAGCATGCCTTGTTTCAAAAACCCTCCGTGCAAAAAACACTTTTTGTCAAAACTCCTGAGTTTTGGACATTTTTCCGTGTTAAAGGTGTTAGTGACAACAATTTGCATTTACCTATGATAATCCTCAATCTATGAAAGGAACAAACATTACTACTGATAATCATTATGATAACCCTCAATTTCTGCCTCTTTATCAAGGTATAACTAACCAATTCTAGTGTATCTCTTCTCCTTTCTCGAATGGGGTGTGACGTTTGCCACCCTCCAGTCTTTTGGCATAGTTTCTATTTGCAAAGATTTTTGGAAAATTATGGTTATCGGAACATACAAAGGAACACAGGACTTAGGAGCAGGAGTAGGCCATTCAGCCCTTCAAGCCTGCTCCACCATTCCATAAGATCATGGCTGAACTAGTTGTGGTCTCAACTTCACTTTCTCCTGTCTGCCTCCCATAACCCTCGACTCCCTTGTCTTTTATTTTTGCTTCTTTCCAGATATCACCACCAAATGCCATTAGTGCTGGTCAAACACTCTGATGAGAAACACCAGGTTTTGTTAAGGATTTATAATCAGAAACACTGCGCTGCAATGAATGCCAAACATATGAAACTACAAATTAGGAGCTGGAATAGGCCATTTGGCCCCTTGAGCTTGCTCCGCCATTCAATAAGTTCATGGCTGATCTGATTGTGGCCTCAACTCCACATTCTGCCTACCTCTGATAACTTTTGACTCCCTGTTAGCCAAGAACCTATTTACTTCTGCTTTAAAAATATTTATTGACCCTGCCTCCACCGTTTTCTGGGGAAGAGAGTTCCAAAGATTCATGAACCTCAGAAGAAAATTCTCATTTACTTGGCCAACCCCTTATTTTTAAACTGTGTCTCCTAGTTCCAATCTCACCCACAAGGGGAAACATCCTTTCAGCATCCACCCTGTCAAGTCCCCTCAGGATCTTATATGTTTCAATAAGATCACTTCTCATTCTTCTAAACTCCAATGGATACAGGCCCAGCCTGTCAAACCTTTCCTCATAAGATAATCCCCCATCCCAGGTATTAGTTGAATGAATCTTCTCTGAACTGCTTCCAATGCATTTATATCCTTTCTAAATAAGAAACTGTATTCCGTACTCTAGATGTGGTCTCAACTGTAGCAAAATATCCCTTTTTTATATTCCGTATGACCACCAGACGTGTTATCGAACAAGCAATCAACAATCTGAGGATGCAGTTCAGGTGGCAGAATTCACCAAGGCTCCTTAGACAGCACATTCCAAACCACGACCACTACCATCTAGAAGAACAAGGGCAGCAGGTAGATGGGAACACCACCACCTGCAAGTTCCCCTCCAAGGCACTCACCATCCTGACTTGGAAATATATCGCCGTTTCTTCACTGTCGCTGGGTCAAAATCCTGGAACACCCTTCCCAACAGCACTGTGGGTGTACCTACACCACATGGACTGCAGCGGTTCAAGAAGGCAGCTCATCACCACCTTCTCAAGGGCAACTAGGGATGGGCAATAAATGCTGGCTCAGTCAGCGAAGCCCACATACCGTGAATGAATTAAAAAAAGATCTGGAGGTGTCCTTCAGTCTGCACCTGCCAGGGTCTCCAGAATGAGTATGATGTTCTGAGCTCTGCACAACATTGTGCATCTGTGAGGTTTCGACCTACAGGGGTAACATGGGAAAGAGCTCAGATTCCTTTTTAAGGTGATGAGGGCAATGCACCTCAACTGGCCAGGATGCCTGGAATGCCTTTATTAATGAGAAGTTCACTTACTTTGCTCTGGTGGAGGCAAGGCACAAGTACATGCAATGGCACTCTTCCTGCTTCCCACTTCTCTCCACCTAATGCCACTGACACAAACCAGTCCTACTAATGGATAACTACTCCTTTAAACATCCCCCATTGGTCCGCATCAATTCACGTCTTCAGATTTCTCAAGCAACATAAAAAGCAAAAATGAATGGGCAATAAGGGAAAGACATACAAAAAAAATATTTAGGTTCTTTTACTAAACAACAGAGACTTAGCTGCATTAAGATTAGTGCCTCTGCTATGTTTTTCCAACCAATCCTGGCAATCTTTCTACTTTGAGACCCATTAAGTTTTAAGTTTCCTTCTGAATGTTTATTTGCAATTCAAACTAATCCATATCTTTCTCAAGAACCCCTGCAGTCCCAAGAGTCACTTTCCTATGTGGAAACAGAGGCAAATACTTATTGAACATTCTACTCATTCCTTCATTCACAAGAACAAGATATGCATTCAAAAAATATTTCCCTTTTTGATGGACAAATGTTTGATTTGCCGCATCTAGCACAGGATCATTAATGTTGCAAACCATTCTAAATCTCATCCTTGATTTCTTTGCCATTATTTGATGGTCTTTAATTTATATGCACTACGGTGGATATATTATTTATTAATTCAAAGACAATCTCCATTTGAATGCCACTATCAATAAGAATGTTTCTTTCCATACTGTAATTTTTCCTTAATCAATAAGACCACCCCATCTCCTATTTTTAAAAAATTCTTTCTCTCCCAAAAGACTATGTCTGGGAAATTATTATTTCCTCTCTTGTCCAAGCTGAAATCAGTACCCCGATATTAATAAGAAGTCCATGAGGGTGTGTGGGAGTGGGTAATTTGCTGAAGAACGCAGTAAGAGAAGGTGGTCTTAACGCAGGGCCTCACTAGAATACTTTTGGGTAGCCTCCTGCCCTGCAGCAAGTCAAATTGGCAGACTGGCCAATGAGCAAGTGGGGAAAGCAGTGGCAGGAGGTCATGGCTGGTGACCCTAGGGATGATTCTTGGCACTCGGGAGGGAGGCTCCAGGCTTATGATCGTGAGGCTGTGCATGGATGGAGGAGGTTGAAAGACCCAGAGGAGCACTCCTGCCTCACTAGTAAAACCTTTAAATGTACTTGCTGGACATTTTCTGACCCAGGATCTGGCTCACACCTTTCTCCATCTGTTCTCTCAGGATGTAAAAGATCCCATGGTGCCATTTTGAAGAAGAACAGGGGAGTTCTCCTCAGTGCCCTGCCCAATATTTATCCCTCAACCAACACCACTAAAACAGGTTATCTGGTATCACGTGGGTGAATGTGGGAGTTTGCCCTGTGCAAACTGGCTACTGTATTTCCTACACAACAATGACTACGCTTCAAAAAGTACTTAATTGGCAGCAAAGCACTTTGGAACACCCTGTAGTTCTGAAACGTATTATATAAACTCAAGTCTTTCTTTTTGTTCCCTTTCATTACACTTATTTTTAACCCTTATCCTCATAACATCTACTATTTGCTCCTATTCCTCTCTCACATCAGTCTCAGTAGGCCAAAGCTAATCAAACCGTGGAATGAATGGCTACTTGCCTTTAATTGCTTCCTTTAAACTGGAATCTACAGGAAGAATGTTCTTTTCCACAAGTTCCATCGGACCTGGTCTCTGAGCGATCTTTTCGTTTAGATCGTCTGCCAGTCTGGCTCTTTTTAGCTTCATCTGAGTGGCCTGCAGCGAAGGTTCTGCCAAGGTCTCTGTAGATTTCATGCCAATATTTAATGGGAAGAAATTTGCAACACAAAACATGTTTTTTCTAGAAATACTTCATGGATTATGTAATTATAAATTTGGTAAGAATGTTTTCCTACAGAGTTCAGATATTTTCTTACCCTCTAATATGTGCATTCTGACCAGTTCAGACCTCTCCGGCCTACTTCGTATCTTGTGTTTCAGGTAGTCCTCAGTCTGAAAGAATATAAATTTGTAAGTTCTATTTAAAGTTCTGGTTAGATACTAATATTTTTTTCTGTAATAGAAAGGAAATTGCTGTTTTTATCTCTAATAACAGGGAGAGGACACCTCGAACATGTTCACTCCCTTAAATAAAAGCAAAATACCTAAGATGCTGGAAATCTGAAATAAAAACAGAAAGTGCTGGAAAAATGCAACAGGTCTGGCAGCTTCTGCGGAGAGAGAAACAGAGTTAACGTTTCGAGTCCAATATGACTCTTTTTCAGAGCTCTTCTGCTCACTGACTACCTCTGCTAATGTTATTCAGTAGCTATTCAAAAAACGGTGTAGTTGCAGAAAGGTCAGCTGAATGTCAGTAATACTCTTCCCATTGGAAATAGAGCTGATTGAATATTGTCTTCCCAACAAAACATATGAAGGTTCAGGTCAGAGTGCTAATAATCTCTGAAGCTCACCCAGCTCTTGGCAGATGCATAATTTTCTTTTCTGGGAGTCGTTACAACCACAGCAGGTGTTACTTGCTGCGTAAACCAAATCCCAGAGGGAAACTTGGCTTATGGGCCATACCCTTTTTTTGTATTCTGAAAACGAGAAGACGACATACCAAGCTCAGCAGTAAGAGGTCCAGTAGTACTTTTGGGATTTTAACAAGAATAAAAGAAAAATTAAGCACACAATTATAGTTACACAATTAAGGTTATCCTTACAAACATTCCCCCCAAAAAGACTCTCCACTTGGTCAGACCCACACCTTCCAGGCAATACATCCTTATAGATTTTTAACTATAAGAAATCCAGTAATATTACCCAAGGCAAACTGCTGTAACTTCAACAAAGGCATACCACATAACCTGTAACTCGCTTCCACTCTGCTATGGAAACCAAACTTCAGAATAAAACTGTTTGTTGCAGCCCAAGACTTTTTTGGCTTGACTGGAGGGCTGATTCAAACGGCATCTCCTCCCAGGCCAGAACAATCAGCTCCTAACTCAGCTCCAGCTGCTCATCTCACTGCTCAAACAGCAGCTCCAGCTATAGCTATCCCCAACTCCACAGTAACTCTAAAATACCTTTTTCCCTTTTATCTCAAGTTCCATTGTTCTCACACCTTTTAGAAACTCAAACCGAAGTGCGCTATGAAGCGCGACACACGCCCACCATTAATTAAAGGCCTTGTTAAGGCCCTTAACCCGGCAATCGACGCTGATTTTGAGGAGCCTGTGCAATCTTCGGCTCGACGCACGGGCACATCGGGCAGACGGGTAAGTGATTTTTTAATAAACCTCATCCACGGGCGGGATATATGGGCTCAGAGGGGTTGTTAATGTTTTATCTGAAGTATTTATTGCAGAAAGTATTTTAAATTTGCCTGTGTGATTGTTAGCAGTTCAGATTGATTTCCAATAGCTTTCTCGGTACTTTGAAGCTTCAGCTCACCAGTCTGCAGACAGTAATCTTTATCGGGTCTGCAGCTTTCTGGAGGCCTCCATTTAGCCTGGGTATGAGTTCTGACACCCCCACTGGAGGCAGCTCCTCTGAGGAGGAAGGGAGGGATAAAATAAGGAGGATGCCAGGAGTGGACAATCAGCCTCCAGGGGAACCACATTTGGGAGGCCAGGCGCAGGCACAAGGGGCTCAGGGCCAAGAGGTTGTCCAAGGTGGAAGGGGCCACAGAAGACGCACTATCCTGCTGCCAGGGTATACAGGTGGCAAAGCAGCTACCTCAATATGTCTGAGGTGCAGTGCCGAAGGAGGCTTCAACTGTCAAGGGAGACAGTGAACTGTATCTGTCAGATGATGGGCCCTGAGATCTCCCTTAACTGTGTGGGTGGACACCCCATGCCAGCAGCTCTGAAGGTCACAGTTGCCCTCCACTTCTATGCATCTGGCTCCTTCCAGGGCTCGGTGGGTGATCTTTGCGTTGTCTCCCAATCAGCTGTCCACACTTGTGTCAAGCAGGTTACAGACGCTCTGTTCAGACGGGCATTGAACTTCATCCACTTCTGCTGCGACCAGGCAAGTCAGGCACAGCGAGCCAGAGGCTTCGCTGCCATTGCTGCCTTCCCCCGTGTCCAGGGTGCTATAGACTGTACACATGTGGCCATCAAGGCGCCAGCAGGTGAGCCCGGTGCCTTCTTCAACAGGAAGGGCTTCCACTCCATGAACGTGCAGATAGTGTGTGATCAGAGGATGAGGAAGCACAGGACAATGATGAGGGGCAGCATGCCGACCCGCTGCTACACCAAGGAGGCAGGGACATCCGGGACAATTTAAGCCAACGAACCTTCAGCTAGCTCCACACACATGGATCTGCAGGACCAGCATTGCCTGGCGCTTCCACACGTGGCTACATCTTCCACCTCATTAGCTACAACTAAGGGCTTAGTACAGAAACATCAATGTCCACTCACTCACGATATGTCTATGAAACATACAAAGGAAACACTCTCAGCCATGGTCAGAAAAATGGACTTTATTGCCACTGAAATAAACAACAAATGTCGCTCTGACGCACATAATGATATATTCCCTAATCTAGGGCCAACACAAAATCACCAGTGACAAACCCATGGAGTGCCTAGCGTGCCTTATGCTTATGTTTGTGGGTGCTACGTCTAGGTGCCGCCCCATCACTGAGAGACAGCCTGCTGACTCTGCTGTCCTGTTAGCCTCGATGACCTTGGCGGCTGTCGTCTGGCCGGTGGAGCTTGTGCTGGCCCCGCCTGGGAGAGAGTGGCTAGTTCCAGAACTGGCACCTCCCCAGTTGTCGCAGCCTCAATAGATGCAACGGTCACTGGCAGACGGGCGGATGAGCTGCTGCCCTCATCTGGAGTGTCCTGAGAGGAGCTCGCAGCGACGACAGGCAGCTGCTGCGCTGACGTGAGGTCACATTGGACCTCCCTGCTCACTGCCAATGGATGGGCACCGAGCGGCGATACTTGGTGCCCAGAATATCTCCCACGTTGCCAATGACCACCTGTGGCCATTAGCGCTGTGAGGGCTTGCAGGTCAGAGCGTAACCCAATCAGAAGATTCTCAATCTGCTGGAAGCCCCTCTCCATGAGAGTTGCCAATCTCTCAGTGGAGGAAGCCTGAAGCTCTGTCCTGAGGTTCATGCCATCACTGACACTCTGCCTGGATTCCTCCACCACAGAGACCAAGTGAAGCACACCCTCATGCAACCCTGCCAGATGCTCCCATGCACCCTGCTGCTTGTCCTGCAGCTGCTGCAAGGCTGACATCTCCTGAGGCACATCATCACTGCCGGACTCAGCATGTGCCTGGTCCCCTGCATGCCTCCAGCTGCTGGTGCCATCGGCACTCTCTGTCCATGCCATCTCCTCCAGTGATTGTGAAGTGCCCTCTCCACTGTGGCCCGGGACACTAGCCGACATCATAATTCCCACCGATGTGGTAGTCGCCGTGCTGGTGCCTGGCTCGTTGAAATGACGTGACGCAAGTTGCAAGTGTTGGTCCTCAGGTGTGCAGGGGGGGCTCCGGACCATGCGGTGCTGATGCTGAAATTAACAACTAGGGCAATGCATCAGTTAGCATTCATTCAGTAATACCATCCATCCCTTCCTCCCCCCCCAGTCTCATAATGCGCTCAACCTTCAAGAACCTAAGGAGATGAACATTGGTGGGATCAAGAGGAGGCCCAAACATTACACACGCATACAGACAGGCTGGTCAGATGGCCTAAGAAATGCCACATGGAATGTTATGAGGATAAGTGTGCTGTTAAGCACTTGGGCAAGACAAACAAGGTATGGGAATACGAGTAATGGTAGGACCGTGGGAAGTCACGACATTTACAGGGACCTTGCTGGGTAGACCCGTTAAGGTAGCAGAACAGGAACATAAGGCGTTTAACAAGGTCAAAGCCAAACTTGCCTTTATTAGCCGAGGAATAGAATGTAGGAAAAGGGAGGTCATGTTGCAAGTGCAGAAAGAGCTGCCGAGGCCACATCTACACTTCTGCGTTCACTCGTGACCTGCACTTCATGGGAGGGATGGCACTGGAGTGGGGAGAGTGCAGAGGTTCCTGACCTGGATGCATGCTGGCCTGGAGAGTTGGAGTGATGAGGAAACATCGCAAACACTTGCCACATTTGCCGTGGAGCACAGGAGATTGACAGGTCACATTATTGACTTTCATATCGTTATGAGGGGCATAGACCGGGTGGACAGAAGGCAACATTTCCCCTTGGCACAGGGATGACTAACGTGGTGGCATTTATTTAAGTTGAGTGCCATGAGGTTGACAGGTGAGGTGCTGAGGACCTTTTGGACAGAGTAATGTGGGACGCACTGGGTGGTGGAGGTACAAATCCTTCTAAGATGCAATAAGTCTTTGGATGTGCTGCAGCGATGCCATGACATGTTAGGCCGTGGGGATAGTGCTCACAAATGGGATAAGGCGACTTTGGAAGGTGCTGGAGACGCGCATCCTCAAGGGGTCGAGGGACCTTTGTGTATGACCACACATCTGACTGTATCAGTGTGTGAATAAGCAGTGTTGCTGCATTAACGATTGCAGCAATCATCAGTGCTCTGGATGGTGGGGAGACAGAGCGCATCGATGGGACTGTGGCCCTCAAATACCTGGCTGCTGCACCCCAGCCTCGCTGACACCTGCTGACCTGGCCGCCTGCCTCCTCCTCCCCAGCTCCATGGCCTGCTCTTCATAAGTGGTGAGGTGCTGCAGCATGGCGTGCCCACCACCAGTCCTCAGACGCTCCTGGCTGTTGTTCTCTGTTTTTGCCTGCAGAACAGAGAAGAACATTTATTGGGGCTGGTCGCTCATGGACTCTGCATGTGCACACCGCACCCCAACCATAGAGGCCCATCTGAGGCCTCCAGCGGCTCCTGTCCACACTACTGGTGATCAGTCACCAGGAGATAGTACGGCTGCTCCCAACCCCCACCCCCAATGGCCACCTTGGACACATTCGGCGTCCATCACTTTGAATAACAGACGGGTCTTAGCGCCCATGGCAAGGAGGTGCAATTAGGTGCGGCGCCGAGGCCAGCAGATGGCTCTTGGCCACGACACCTTGAGGCTCCCCTTCCATCATCTCATCACCATCAATAAGACATGTGTTGGAGTTCTGAGTATGTGTCGAGCTGCCTCCCCTGAAGGTTGCCCCCAGACTAGGCAAATGTGACAAACACCAACATATGCTGCTGAGAGAACCCACCTTCCCATCAACCACTAAGGCTGATGTAAGCATGGTCACTATCTGTTTGCCCACCCAGCGTGCACCAAATGCCCAATGCAGTAACGACACTAAGACATGGGGGGCCTCAAAGGCTAAGGCTACCTGCTGGGTAAAATGGCCAAGGCCGACATGGTACTCACCCTTTTAGAGCGCTTGCAGCACTGGGTTCCTGTGCGTCGCACAGCATCTTGAGAGCTTACTGCCTCCGCCACCTCCTGCCACGCCTGCCTGGTCACGTGGGGGACCCTCCGCCTCCCATCCTCTGGAAACACCACCTCCCGATGATTTGACACCTCTTCCAGGAGGGCAGCAAGGCAGGGATCGGAGAACCGGGGGGCACATTGGCTTCCTGCTGGCCTACCCTGCAGCCTGCCCCCCTCCTTCTCCTCTGGCCTCACCTCCTCTGGAGCACAGCCGCTGGCCATGGTGAACAGTCTAAAGGAGGCTGCCTGGCCTTTCTTTATACAGATGGCTGGTTCCCCATTGGAATTGGTGGTCGGAACACGCCCGCCGCAGATTTTAATTTCCCGCTGAACACGGGAGTCTGAAACGTGCTGGGCGGGCCTTAATTGGCCTGCCTGTGCAAAATGGCGGCGCGGCCCGCTTTGCCGGCGACTGTCGGCTCCACACCCGCCCAACAAACAGAAAATTCAGCCCAAGATCTTTCATGCTTCCGTCTTGTCTTTGCTTTCGGGTCCATAAAATATAATATCCCCACTATTATTTACCTATTGAACTCCTGCAAGATACAAACATGTCTCTTTTCGCCTCTGACTCCCCCTTGATAGTCAAACAAACTCTCAACTTGTCTAAAAAGGCAAATGTTAGATCTGACCTATTTACTTGTACCTCAACCTAATACCTCTATCCTTTTCATGTTTCATCCTCTCCAGACAACCTGCCTCCTGTTAATCTCTGCCCAGCTTAATTAAATCACACACACGCACAGACACATACACAGCCTTTTCCACAGAATAACACAATATTCCCCGGAAATATTTTTTAAAAATCCATTCCTCAAAGAGCACGGAAGGAGAACCTGGCACAGCTCCTGACTGTCATACACACCCACCATGGGAATCATAGAAGTTTACAGGAGGGAAGAAGGCCATTCGGCCCATCATTCCAAGCCTAACAACAAGTTGCTAACTGGTCGAATCCCACTTTGCAGCTCTTGTAGGCACTTTAAATGGATATCCAAGTACTTTTTAAATGTTATGAGGGTTTCTGCCTCTAAACCCCTTTCAGGCAGAGAGCTCCAGATCCCCATGACACTCTAGGTAAAAAAATGTGCCCTTGAATCCCCTCTAAACCTCCTACCCCTTACCCTAAATTTATACCCTCAGGATATTGACTACTCAATCAAGGGGAATGGGGTCTCCCCATCTACTCTATACAGAGCCCTTATAATTTTATTCATTTCAATTAAGTCACCCCTCAGCCTCCCCTGTCCTAAAGAAGACAACCCCAGCCTATCCAAACTTTACTCATAATTAAAATTCTCCAGTCCAGGCAACATCTTCATAAATCTCCTCTGTATCTTCACTAGTGCAATCACTTCTTTTCTAATAGTGTGGTGACCAACTGTGGCCTAACTAGCGTTTTGTCCAGATCCAGCATGACATCTCAATTCTTATATTCTACACCTTGGCTAATAAAGCCAAGTATCTTGTATGCCTTCTTAACCACCTGCCCATCCACTTTCAGGGATCTGTGGATATGTACACCAAGATCCCTCTGTTCCTCTACACTTCTCAGTATCTTACCATTTGTTGTGTATTCCCTAGCCTTGTTAGCCCTCCCCAAATGCATTACCTCAGAACTTTCCAGATTGAACTGTTTGCCACCTGACTAGTCCATTCATGTCTTTCTCCAGTTTACAGCTTTTTTCTTCATTACCTACCACATGGCCAATTTTGTATCAGCTGCGATTTTTGCATTGTCTTCTTAATCATACTCCTACATTCACATCAAAATCATTGATGTATACTATGAGAAGCAAGGGACTCCATACTGAGCTCTGTGGAACCCCACTGAAAACAGCCTTCAGTCACAAATATACCCACTGACCATTACCCTTTGCTTCCTGCCTCTGAGCCAATTTTGGATCCAACTTGCCATTTGCCTTGGATCACATGGGCTTTTACTTTTGTGGCCAGTCTGCCATGTGAGACCTTATCAAAAGCATTGCTAAAATCTACATAGACTACACCAAATGCACTCCCTTCATTGATCCTTCTTGTTACCTCATCAAAAATTCTATCAATGTTAGTCAGACATGACCGTCACTTAAGTCCATGTTGATTATTTTTGAATAATCTCTGTTTTTCTAAATGAAGGTTTATCCTGTCCCTCAGAATTTCTTTTCCAATAATTTTCCCACCACCAAAGTTTCTGACTGGCTTGCAATTACTCAGTCTATCCCCTTCTCCCTTGTTAAACAATGGTACAATGCTAGCTGTCCTTTGGTCCTACACCTGTAGCCAGAGTGGATTGAAAAATGATAGTCAGAGCCTCTGCTATTTCTACTCTCGCTTCCCTTAACAGCCTAAGATACATTTAACCTGGGCCTAGGGATTTACGTACTTTCAAAAATGTTAAACCCCTTAATTCTTCCTCTTTCGTTATGCTAATTTCATCAAATATTTCATAGTCTTTCTGCCTCCCTGATTGCAATGTCTGCACGCCCCTCTCTTTTGCAAAAACAAACGCTGACTTTATTAAGAACCATTCCAACATCCTCTGCCTCCATACAAAGCTTATCCTTATGGTCCCTGATAGGCCTTACTCTATCTTTAGTTGTCCTCTTGCTCTTTATGTATTTATAAAACATTTTTTGAGATTTCCTTGATTTCACTTGCCAATATATTCGCATGCCCTCTCTTTGCTTTCCTAATTATATTTTTAATTTCACCCCTATACTGTACTTTTTATAGTTTTTTTTTCAGTATCGAGCCCTCGGTATCTGTCATAAGCTTCCCTTCTTTATCCTCTGCTTTAGGCTCCTTGACATTCAGTTAGTTCCCCCCTTTTTCTTTAAAGGAATATACTTGCTATGAACTCTCACCATCTCTTCCTTGAATGCCTCCCATTGATCTGTCTTCAAGTAGTTGTTTCCATTTCACTTTAGCTGAATAATATCACAGCTTAGCAAAATTAGCTTTTCCCCACTCCTGGTCTATTTTTGTCCTTTTCCATAACTATCCTAATTCTAACTGAATTATGATCACTTCCACCAAAGTGCTAACCAACTGATATCCTTTTCATCCGCCTGGCTTAATTCTCTCAAGCTAAGTGCAGAAGCGCTCTCTCTCTCGTAGGGCTTGCTATGTACTGGCTAAAAAGGTTTTCTTGGTAACGGGAGTAGGCCATTCAGCCAGTTTTTTTTTATTCATTCACAGGATGTGGG
This sequence comes from Carcharodon carcharias, assembly GCF_017639515.1. Lineage (NCBI taxonomy): Eukaryota > Metazoa > Chordata > Chondrichthyes > Lamniformes > Lamnidae > Carcharodon > Carcharodon carcharias. The sequence goes on along the minus strand of NC_054481.1, from coordinate 9,443,475 downwards.
CTTCACTGGCTGGGCCAGCATTTATTGTCCATCCCTAGTTGCCCTTGAGAAGGTGGTGGTGAGCTGCCTTCTTGAACCTCTGCAGTCTATGTGGTGTTGGTTGAGCCTGCTCCGCCATTCAATTAGATCATGACTGATCATCTACCTCAACCCCACTTTCCTGCTATTGCTGCCCTATTGTTTTTGCACTTCTGAGATTTCCCTACATATTTGCTCTTCTACCTCCCCCTTTCTGTTTGGGGGTTCTATTGTAAACTCCCAGTAGTGTAACAGTCTGTTTTTGTTCTTCAGTTCAACCATATGTCCTCATTTGATGATCCTTCCAACATATTGTCCCCCCTCAAAGCTATTATTGTTTCTTCCATAAATATGCAAACTCTGCTCTTTTTTCACCCCCCCCCCATCTAGTCTGAAACCCTATAACTAGGAATGTTCATCTGTCATTCCTGTCCTTCTTTCAGCCATGTCTTAGTAATAGCTATAATATCATACTCCCACATGCCAGTTCGTAATCTCAGCTCATCTGCCTTATTGCCCAGACTTCTTGTACTGACGTATACATCATTTAGCACTGCCAAACTGCCTTGCTGTCAATTTTCTGGTCTTTGTTTCCTCTGCTTTCCAAACAAGCTTACTAATTTTCTGCTTTATATTTTCAACTTTTCTTCTCTCCCTTCTGAATCTACTCTCACGTTACCATCCACTTGCCAAGCTAGTTTAAACCCTTCCCAATAACACAATAAAAACCCATGAGGACATTGGTCCCAGCCCTATCGAGGAGTACCCTGTCTGTCTTGTACAGGTACACTTTCTCCTAGAAGTGGTCCCAATACCTCAGGGATCTAAAGTCCTCTCTTCTGAACCGTCGCCATGTATTCCTCAGCTCTGTCTTCCTATTTTTGTACTCACTAGCACATGGGATTGAGTAATCAGGAGATTACTACCTTTGAGGTCTTGCTTTTCAATCTCTCTCCTAGCTCCCTAAACCTGTCTTCAGGACCGCTGGCTTCTTTCTACCTATGTCATTGGTACCAATACGAACCACGGCCTCTGGCTTCTCACCCTCCGACCACCCCCACACTCCAACAACCCCCCCTCCCTCAGAATGTCCTGCAGCCTCAGGAACATCCTCAATCCTGGCACCAGGGAGGCAACATAGCATCCTGAAGTCAAAGGCATGTCTGTTTCCCCCACTACTGAATCCCCAACAACTGCTGTTCTGCTCTTCTTCCTCCCACACCGTGCAGCGGAGCCACCCATGGTGCCATGGGCTTGGCTCTGCTTGGACCTGCCCCCCCGAGATAGCAGATTATGGGCCAGTACTGAAATTGTACTGCTCGAAGGCAGGCTGCGTGGCTGCAAGGTAAGAAGCAACCCATGGTAAATATAAGGTAGGGTGGGGGGTGGGGCGGGGGGGGGGTGGGTGTTGGGGGGTTGGTGGAAAGAAGAATAAGGTGAAGCTGGAGCGGGATATTGAAAAATGCACAGACAAAATTGAAATTGAAGTTTGTTAAAAATAAGTTACAATGGGCATTTTGTCAAGTTTGTCTAAATATTTGAAAAGTACAATGGCTTGTTCTTGCAATATTTTTAGTTAGAAACTCAGGTAGGCCAATGCAGGTGCTGTGTTTTAAGGCATTTTTTTCATTAACTTAATGCAGGTGCTGGTAAGGTTTGTTGATTATGGGAAGCATGATTGACGTTCTTACCCTTGCTCGTTCTAAACTCTTCCTTTGTTCATGGAATGCAGCTGGGCTCTTCAATGCTGTGAACAGGTGACAAGGAAGAATTTAAACCAACAGGAAATGTCTAGAAGAGGAAACGCGGTAATACTTTCACAACTAAAGGCATTCAGGCTTCTGACAAACGGCATGCAAAGAGAAACTAAAAATACACCACCTTGGAACTACTAATCTGACTCATCAACTCTACCAAATAGATGAATGTACCAGCGATATACGGGGGACGGTAATCGTTGAAAGACTTAACAATACTAAGTTCATTGTTCTGCAGCTAAGATGTATTTACTGTGACAATCAACTTGATGTTTATTAGAAAAAAAACTAGCATGACATTTAGCAATTTGGAACAGCATCTGTGTTAAGTAATAAGGATGAAAGCAATTAAATTATACAGTGAAAAGAAATGTGTATTTGTTCCAATACGCGCCTTTGTTACCTCTAGACTTGACTATTCCAACACACACTTGGCTAGCCATACACATTCTGCCCTCCGTAAACTTGAGGTCATCCAAAACTCTGTTGCCCATGTCTTAACTCGTTCGAATTCCTATTCCCCTATCACCCCTGTGTTCGCTGACTGAAATTGGCTCCGGTCAAGCAACGACTTGGTTTTAAAATTCTCATCATTATTTTCAAAGCCCTTCATGGCCTCTCTCCCCCTTGCCTCTGTCATCACCTCCAGCCCCACACTCTCAAAGATATCTGCGCTCATCTAATTCTGCCTCTTCAGCATCCCGATTTTAATAACTCCACCACTGATGATTGTACCTTCAGCTACCTCAGCCCTATGCTCTAGAATTCCCTTCGTAACAACACCCTATCTCGCATTCTTCCTTTAAAGCGCAACATAAAACCTACCTCTTTGGCCAAGCTTTTGGCCATCTGCCCTGATATAACTTTATCTGCCCGCGTGTGACTCGGAGTCTAATTTTGCTTTATAATGCTCCTATAAAGCAGCGTGGCATATTTTATTACAGTAAAGAGGCTAAATCATTATTGTTGTTTAAAATTTGAGTATTCAGAGTGATTTCAGCTCGGAAAAATAAGAACATCTTGAAATCTTTCTGTGACACCATGATAGATGGTCACTAATATCCTTTTGGGAAGAAAATCTGCTGTCCTCACCTTGTCTGGCCTACATGTGACTCCAGATTCACAGTAATGTGGTTGACTCTTAAGTGCCCTCCGAAATGGCCTAACAAGCCACTCAGTTGTATCAATCCGTTAAAAAGTCAATAAAAAGGAATGAAACTGGACGGACCACCAGCATCAACCTAGGCACTGGAAACGACAAAGGGAAACCCAGCCCTGACGACCCCTCAAAGTCCTCCTTACAAACATCTGGGGGCTTGTGCCAAAATTGGCAAAGCTGTCTCACAGACTAGTCAAGCAACAGCCTGACACAGTCATCCTCACGGAATCATAACTTACAGATCATGTCCCAGGCACCACCATCACTGGTTATGTCCTGGCCCATTGGCAGGACAGACCCAGCAGAGGTGGTGGCACAGTGGTATACAGGCAGAAGGGAGTTGTCCTGGGAGTCCTCAACATCAACTTCGGACCCCATGAGGTCTTATGGCATCAGGTCAAACATGGGCAAGGAAACCTCCTGCTGATTACCACGTACCACCCACCCATCCACTCCCCTGCCATCAGCTGATGAATCATTACTCCTCCATGTTGAACACCATTTGGAGGAAGCACTGAGGGTGGCAAGGGCACAGAATGTACTCTGGGTGGGGGATTTCAATGTCCATCACCAAGAGTGGCTCCGAAGCACCACCACAGACCAAGCTGGCCGAGTCCTAAAGGACATAGCCATTAGACTGGGTCTGCGGCAGGTGGTGAGGGAACCAACAAGAGGGAAAAACATACATGACCTCACTCTCACCAACCTGCCTGCCGCAGATGCATCTGTCCGTGACAGTATCGGCAGGAGCGACCACCACACAGTTGTTGTGGAGACTAAATCCCATCTTCACATTGAGGATACCCTCCACTGAGTTGTGTGGCACTGCCACCATGTTAAATGGGATAGATTTAGAACTGATCTAGCAATTCAAGACTGGGCATCCAAGAGGCACTGTGAGCCATCAGCAACAGCAAAATTGTACTCAACCACAACCTGTAACCTTATGGCCCGGCATATCCTCCACTCCAACATTACAAGTGAATTAGTTGAGCTTAGGTAGAGAGGAGCAGGGTTAAAAGTTGATGTCAGTGTTCTGGGAAAGTAACTAGTGTTCCTAGTCTTAATCCCAATATAACTAAAACAGATTATTTGATCATAATCACATTTCTGTATGTCAGAGATTGCTGTGTGCAAATTGGCTGCTGTGTTTCCTACAATAGTGACTGCATTTCTAAAGCACTTTGGGATGCCCTGAATTTATAAAAGGCACTATACAAATGCAGTCTTTCTTTTCTCTTAGCGACCCTGTTGGAAAGAGCACAGTTATCAGTGATCAGGCTTGATTGTGATTGTTCCCCAGTCAATAAGCTGACTGACACAAAAGAGTAAATTTTCAGAATACTGTATTTACCACCGGTGTGAAGTGAAGTGATGAGCACAAATTCATCACGTTATCCTTATAACTGTGTAGATTTACACATGGAAAATGACCACGTGGACAAGATGCCAAAGGGCTGTCAGCAGTGTGATCATAGGAAGGGCAAAAAACTGAAGGCAATAAGAAGACAAGATTAGTTTATAAGCAATAATTTTTCTTTTGTTATCATTTCCCCAAACATTTTTTTCCGCCCGTTTTCAATTACCCCTCAGCTGCAGCTCCCATTTCTCAATTGACAGGGTTCTTGCTCTCAACCTCTGGATCTGGTGCTTGAGGCAGACAGAAGGGGCAATCAAGAACAGCCTAAGGTGATTTGTCTTCTGATTGTTTTCTCCCTCTCTTTAGGCTGATTCACTCCTATTATCCATATTTAAGTCTGAGATCGATAGATTTATACATCTTTAAAACATCGAGGGATACGGGGATAGTGCAGGAAAATGGTGTTGAAGTAGAAGATCAGCCACGATTTCACAGAATGGCAGAGCAGGCTCGAAGGGCTGAATGGCCTACTCCTATTTCTTATGTTCCTATTCCATCACAACAATAACAACGACTTATTGGAAAGGTTTTGGGAAGGAATTCCAGAGCTTAGGGCCTTGGCAGTTGAAGGCACGGTAACAAGTGGTACAGCAATTAAAACTGGGGATACTCAGGGCCAGAATTAGAGGAGTGCAAGTATCTCTGAGGGTTGTGGGGCTGGAGATTACAGAGATAGGGAGGGTCAAGGCATGGAGGGATTTGAGAACAAGATTAGGTATTTTAAAATCAAGGGATTGCTTAAACAGGAGCCAATATAAGTGAGCACAGGGGTGATGGGTGAACAGGACTTGCTGCAAATAGGACACAGGCAGCAGAGTTTTGCATGACTTTGAGTTGATAGAGGGTAGGACATGGGAGGCTGGCCAGGAGTGCATTGGATATTTTCTGATTTAGTGCACTGAACCACTGATGACACCTACTCAAAGGTCAGATATCCTTGAGCTGATATGCATTTCCATGGAAAGTTCTTTGGTTTACATCACACATTCCCTATTGCTTTAACAAGCAAACACTTCTCACTAGTTCAGGTGCATGGAGTTGCAAAAATGCTTATTTGTTCAACTGCCCACTGTCATAGTTTCATCAGCAGCTCATAGCTGCTACAAACCATTACTGGAAATTGCATGTAGGTTAAAAAGTAAAATTTACAAGAAAGATGAAAACAAGGATCTTGATGTAATCATGCCATCCTGGTTATCTATATAGATGAGCAACACATCTATGGTCAAATATCGCAATCAGACAACCTACCCACCTCACATTCACTAACGTCTAAGTGTAATTCTCTACGAATTATCTTGTCTAAGATACTTCTCTCTTTGAGTGTGTGTTAGAAATCTGTTTCTGACTAAGGCAGGTTTTTGTTTGTGACCACATGTAGTAAATTTGGTTCGCTCATAACTGGATCTCTCTGAGGTTTTACTTTCCCACAGGTTGTATTTCAGTTTGCAACTGAGAAATGTTAAACATTGCTTCTCTAAAGAATGGCTAACATAAAACAACTATAATGAATTTACCGATCACAACCATCACTTTAGCAGAATTAATGAAGACATCTAACAGCAGGAGGCCTTTGTTTGAACTACACAGTTTAAATTGTTATACTCTTAAGCATTCCTTGCCAACTTCTCACAAGAGGATTAGCCTACCTTTTTCTTAAAATGCTTCCAAACTAGTCATTCTTGACACCAATAGCATTCTCTATAATGCACATATATAGACTTAAAGTACTATTCCACATTATTGGTTTACTTACTGAATAGATACTTGAAATACATTGCAGCAGCTCAGTCAGTAGTAAGATCTCTGAGCAATGTATGTTTTCTGTTAGCTGTAACTTTAAATGCTGTGCCGGCCGTTGGAACATTAGGCAACAATGTGAAACAGAAAATACAAACCACTGCCTAGTAAAACTGACATCAAGTACAGTTCTTACTCAGTGGACATCATTCTGCAGAGCCTCATTATTTCCTATTGATTTGCTAACAATTGTAGACTTACAGCGCTTAGCTTCTACACTGCAATGCAATGGATGAATAAACTATTCAAATGACAAATTACCTTGGAAAATCCTTTCACCCCATGAATAATACAATGCACTCTTCATATACACGGCAATTTTAATTGAAATAGTTATCATATTTTGCGGGTGATTTACAATTGCGTATTCAGGTGTTGACGATTTTTTGAGGGGAGCCAAGGTAGGTTCTTGAATTGAAACACTAGTTTAGCCTGCATTTGGCACAAGACATTAGATTGGTATAGGAGTTGAAGCAAGTGGAATAGCTGCCTGAAGACTCATTAAGGGACTGATTGCCACTTAAAATTCTTGGTAGCATTCATTAAGGAGGCTGCACAGCACCTCCAGGTCCCCCTTTATGTCATACACCATGTTGTGGTATAAAGACCACTCGAGTCTGTGAGTTTCCTAGTAAGCAAAGGTTTTATTCAAGCATATGCTGGGAGGATACAGCCTGGTTCTACACTGTGTCTCCCTGATACCAAGGTTGCATAGCATAATTATATCTTTTAGTTATAACACTTCACTATACTGCCTAATACAATCTCCAGTTACATTCCTAATAAGTAGAATTATTCAGGCTGCTGATGTCTCATTGGGACACCTGGAAATGTCTCCCAGTCTGTGCTCTTATTGCTCTAACATTTGTTTACCCATTCTGTGAAGGTCATTAAGTTTTATGATGTGATTGTTAGTTGGGTTCCCACAGTGCCATAGCCATCATGCTGATGTGTTGGCTATATTTCCCGTCATGCTTAGAAAGAGCTCTCACAACTACACTTAAAGCTATTAATGCTCATAACTACATTTGACTACTTTTAAAGCTGTTAATGTACATTTTAATATCAGTTTTAATACCGAATTTTTCCAATTACCCCACTTCACACCATCCAGAGTTAGAAATATATTGCTGCTCCTTCAGCGACAGTGAGTCAAAATTCTGGAGCTCCTTGTCTTACAGCACTGTGGGAGTACCTTCATCATACAGACTGCAATGGTTCAAGAAGACAGCTCACCACCGCCTTCTCAAGGGCAACTTCGAATGGACAATAAATGCTGGCCTTACTAGCAATGCCTATATTCTATGGATAAATAAATAAGTCACAAGAAATAGTTCGGCAGTTTAGTTTGAAAATTGTACTTTGCTTCATATTTGAAAACCAGCACGTTTTCTTTCTGACTCAGACCTTCCCACAAAGAAAGGAAACAGAAATACTTATATGCAATCCAGAAAGCTTAACCTTTCAGAAAGCTGAATAAATTGAACCACACAAAATTTGCATTATATAGTGCCATTAAAATAGTAAAATGTCCTAAGGTGCTTCAGAGAAGTGCAATTGGTCGAAAACAAAGGCACTGTGCTAAAGGAGGAGACATTAGGCGAAATGACTAAAAACTTGTTTAAAGGGATAGGTTTTAAGGAAGATCCTAAAGGTGGAGAGAGAGGTGGATAGGCAGAAAGGTTAAGCGAGGGAATTCCAGAGAGGCGGCTTAGACGGTGAAGGCATGACCATCAATAGTGGGCTGATGGGAATGGGGAACACACAAGAGGCCAGTGTTGGAGGTATGGAGTGCTCTGGAGGGTTGTAGGACTGGAGGAGATTACAGAGATAAGAAGGGGTGTGGCGATTAAGAAATTTGAACACGTGGATGAGAATTTTTAAATTGCAAATCGTAGGTCAGTGAGTGCAGAGGCAATGGGCAAGTGGGTCTTGCTGTGGGTTAGGATACAGGCAACAATTTACATGAGTGAAGGTTTATGGAGGGCGATGACCGAGAAAAAGGAGCATTGGAACAGTCAAGTCTTGAGGTAATAAAGGAATGGATGATGGTTTTGACAGCAGATAGGCTGGGGTAAAGTCAGAGATTGGTGGGGTGAAAATAGGTGATCTGTGTGATGGAGAGGATATTGGATCAGGTGGTCGGTCAGTTTAGGGTCAAATAGGATGGCAAGTTTGGTTTCAAGACAGGGTAGTGGATGGGAATGAAATCAGCAGTATGGGTACATAGTTCATGGAGGGAGCTAAAGATGTCAATATTTTTGAAAAAGAAAATTGAGCACTGTGAAACAAGCTGCCTAATTGTAATTAATGAAAATGAAAATCAGGAGGGGCACATAATGGGTGGCCTTGCCGATATGGCACGCTTTACTCTCACCCGAAGTCAAAATCACTCTCAGTCTCTTTTCCCCTCTCCCAACCCAATTTCCACACCAGTCACTCATAGGACCTGATGAGTGAGGCCATTGAAATAGGCCCAAAAAGTGCTGGAGAATGGGCAGTTTAAAGGCAGCAGACACATTTCAGGATCACTGTCAGCAGAGTGAGGGGACTTTCAGCCTCTCACCTTCAATTTGATACAAAAGAAGCACCTAGGGCTATATGAATTGAACAGGGCTGCTTCCCCCAATATCTAACATATTTTGGATACTAACAGACTTTGCACAAGTAAATTTAAATTACCATAACTACTGAAATTGCAGTCAATGAAAATGAGAAGAGTAAATCAGCAGATAAGGCTAGAGGTTACAAAAATAATAAAAAGGACAAAACTAAAGGCTCTATATCTGAATGCACATAGCATTCGAAACAAAACAGTTGAGCGTAAATAGAAATAAATAAGTACGATCTGATAGCCATTACCAAGACATGGCTGCAGAATGACATAGATTGGGATTTGAATATTGAAGGGTACATGACAGGAAAGACAGGGAGCTAGGAAAAGGTGAAGGGGCGGCTCTGTTAATTAATGATGGTATTAGCACAATAGAGAGAGATGACCAAAGTTCAGAAAACCACTATGTAGAAGCGGTTTGGGTAGAGGCAAGAAATGATAAATGCAGGATGTCACTTGTGGGACTGGTGTACAGGCTCCCTAACAGTAACCACATGGTAGGAGAGGGTATAAAGGAAAAAATAATGACAGATTGTCAGAAAGGTATGGCAATAATCATGGGAGATGTTAATCTACCTATAGACTGGAAAAATCAGATGGGCAAAGGTTGGATGAGGAATTCAGAATGTTTTCGAGATAGTTTCTTAGAACAGCATGTTCTGGCACCAATCAGGGAGCAGGTTACACTAGTTGTAGTATTGTGCAATGAGATAGGATTAATTAATGACCTCTTAGTGAAGGCACCCTTATGTGGCAATGATCATAATAGGATTGAATTTTATATTCAGTTTGAGGGAGAGAAGAGTGAGTCTAGGATGAGTATTTCAAACTTAAATAAGGACAATTATGATGGCATGAAAGTAGAGCTAGCTAAAGTGAACTGGCAAATTAGGTTAAGGGATAGCTCAATAGAGATGCAGTGGCAGATATTTAAGGAGATATTTCAGAATACACAGAATAGATACATTCCAACAAGAAGAAAAAATTACAAGGGGAGGACCCACCATCCATGGTTAACTAAAAAAGTTAAAGATAGTAACAAACTTAAAGAAAAAGCATATAATTGTGCTAAGATAGGTGGCAAGTCAGAAGATTGGACAGAACATAAAAAACAGCAAAGAATGACCAAAAGGTTATTAAGGAGGGAAAATTAGAGTATGTGAGAAAGCTAGCTCGAAATATAAAGACAGGTATTAAGAGTTTCTAAAGGTATTTGAAAAAGAAAAGAGTTAATAAAGTAAGTGTTGGTCCTATAGAAAGTGAGTCTGGGGAATTAATAATGGAAAACAAGGAGACGGCAGATGAAGTGAACAGGTATTTTGCATAGGTCTTCACTATAGAGGATACAAATAACATCCCAGGAACAGCTGTAAATCAGGAAATGGGAGATAGGAAGGAACTCAAGAAAATTACAATCACCAGGAAAGTGGTACTTCGCAAATTGTTGGAGCTGTGGGCTGACAAGTCCCTGGGTCCTGATGGACTTCATCCTAGGGTCTTAAAAGAAGTATCAAGTGAGGTAATTGATGCATTGGTTTTAATTTTTCAAAATTCTCTAGATTTGGGGAAGTTTTCATTAGGTTGGAAAACAGCTAACTTAACTCCTTTATTCAAAAAGGGAGACAGAAAGCAGGAAACTACAGGCAAGTTAGCCTAACATCTGTCATAGGGGAAATGTTGGAAGCCATTACTAAAGACATTATAGCAGGGCACTTAGAAAAATTCAAGACAATCAGGGAGAGTCAACATGGTTTCATCAAGGGAAATCATGTTTAACCAATTAACTGGAGTGCTTTGAAGAAGTAATATATGTGTTGTGGATAAAGGCAGATGTACTCTATGTAGATTTCCTGTAGGTATTTGATAAGATGCCACATCAAAGGTTATTGCAGAAAATAAAAGCTCATGGTTTAGGGTGGTAACATATCAGTATGAATAGATATGGGCTTGGAAACAGAAGGTAGGCATAAATGGGTCATTCTCTGGTTGGCAAGATATAATGAGTAGTGTGCCACAAGTACTGGGGCCTCAACTTTTTACAATTTATATAATGACTTGGATGAAGGGACTGAAGGTATGGTTGTTAAATTTGATGATAATATAAAGATAGATAGGAAAATAAATTGAAGAAGACATAAGGAGGCTACAAAGGGATATAGATAGGTTAAGTGAGTGGCAAAGATCTGGCAAATGGAGTATAATGTGGGAAAATGAGAAATTGTCCATTTTGGCAGGAAGAATAGAAAAAGCATATTATTTAAATGGTGAGAGATTGTAGAGATCAGAGCTGCAGAGGGCTCTGGGTGTCCTAGTGCATGAGTCCCAAAAGGTTATTATGCAGGTACAGCAAGTAATTAGGAAAACTAATAGAATGTTATCGTTTATTGTGAGGGGAACTGAATACAAAAGTGGGGGGGGTTATGCTTCAGTTTTACAGGGCATTGGTGAGACCACATCTCGAGCACTGTGTACAGTATTGATCTCCTTATTTAAGGAAGGATGTAAATGTGTTAGAAGCAGTTCAGAGAAGGTTTACTAGGCTAATACCTGGAATGGGAGGGTTGTCTTATGAGGAAAGGTTGGACAGGCTGGGCTTGTACCCGCTGGAGCTTAGAACAGTAAGAGGCAACTTGATTGAAACATACAAGATCCTGAGGGGTCTTGACAGGGTGGATGTGGAAAGGATGTTTTCTCTTGTGGGAGAATCTAGAACTAGGGGTCACTGTTTAAAAATAAGGTATCACCCACTTAAGACAAAGAAAAGGAGAGTTTTTTTCTCTCTCAGTGGGTCGTGAGTCTTTGGCACTCTCCTCCTTAAAAGGTGGTGGAAGCAGAGTCTTTGAATATTTTTAAGGTAGGGGGGTGAAAGGTTATTGGGGATAGAGCAGAAATGTGGAGTTGAGGTTACAATCAGATCAGCCATGATCTTATTGAGTGATGGAAAAGGCTCGAGGGGCCGAGTAGCCTATGCCTGCTCCTAATCCATATGTTTGTATATTCGTATGAAATTAAGGGCAGTTTTTCAGCTGTGTGTGGTCTCACTGTACTTATTGAATACTTTTGGTGCTATAACATTGCAGTTACAGGTTTGACCCTTGTACCTGGTTTAGAATGTCATGAACTGGCAGCACTGAGCTGTACTCTTGGCTCTTCATCCCACTCTATTTATTCAGATACACTTTCACATGTAGACCCAACCTGGTGTTCACGTGGTGAGGTTTCCTGTAAAATGTCAGCTGCCTCTTTGCTAACGCAAAAAATAATTCAACATATTTTTAACAAACCAAAGCAGTGTAATAACATTTGAAAGTCTGCTCTACAGCGGTTGTAATTACATTGCAACAGTGAAGTCAAAGCATTGCCAGATTGTCCTGCCAGAATTTGTTGCGCTTGTTGGCCATTAGATTGATGGCTTTAGTATTCAGTTCTGTTGCAGTTTTGGCGTTATTAGAATAGCATTTAGTTGATGGAAAACTGCAATAACTATGCAACGAGCCAGAATGTTCATATTTACTTGTATCACATTTGATGCATGTAGAAATGCTGGTAATGATGCTAATGCTCAGTAATGGCTTTCCAGACTGATTTCTATCTTCTACAATGGAAAGACTGTGCCTTTAAAGAGGAATTGCATGTTATTCCAAATTTTGACTGCTACTCCTTTTAAAATGACACATGCGCTATCCTGAAAATATGAACGCTATTTCATTTTAAAATCCCATAGACTGGGAAAAGCATCTGAAAAGTTAGAAACAGCCTTGATCTGCAACCACAAGCCAACATCCTCAATGGTTCAGTTACAACACTGATTTGAGAACCTGCAGATTCTCAATTCACATATTTGACAGGAAATAAATCAGACCCAGTGGCTGTTTGCACCTAACCAGAGGCTGCAGCTTAAGTAAAAGATTTGTGGCAAAAAATTTGAACAGTGCAAAGTTTTTTGTCAGGGTACAAACAGGAAGTCATGCACCAGGGCTTTAAGTGGTTGTGGGCTTCTCAAACTTGGCTCCAATAAGGAATCACAGAACAAAGCACAAAATAAATAAATATATCATCTACAGCTGTTTTCATTCGGTTGTTGTTTCTCCCGGAGTTAATACTGAGAGCTACTGTGAGATTTAACTCACAAGGCTGGAAAAGAAGGAATTTACAGGGCTATGGGCATAGGGCATGGAGTGAGAATAATTGGATAGCACTTTCAAAGAGCCAGCACAAATAGAATGGGCTGAGTGGCCTCTATGAACATGAATCTATATAAGCTGCTAATAGTCACTGACTGCTGTGGCCAGTGGCCACTTGAACTTAAACCTGCTGGATTTCTTTAGACCAGCAGCAAAGGATACCTGCTCTTCACTGGATCCTTCCGGTTCTACCAGCCTTACTGTGACTGCTAAAGGAGTTGCTGAAAAAATATTACCACTCTGAATACGTGCTGGCCAAAATGGTGTGGTGAGCTGTTTTAACTGCAGCAAATGTTGCTGTTGGTTTCCAGCAAACCTGGTGCACATGACACCACCGACTATGGGTGAGAAAGTTAACCTTCCATTATCTGGGCTGCTGTTACAAGTGGCTGTAGTTGAAAAATCAAATAAATATCATATCCCACTTTTGGTGTCTGTGAATTTTTTCTTCAACAAATAATAATGTGTTGGATTTTAAGCATTCTGACGAATTGTATTTTAAGCCTCCATCCACCAATTGAAAGTCAGCACATAATATATTTGGGACAAGTCTGAGCCAAGATGCAATAAGGATATGCTCTTGAGACTGGGGTTAAAACACATAATTTGTGGTATGGTTTTGCTAAGCAGCTAGCTATGTTGCAGTGGGTCTGGTACGACTGGATTTTGACACGGGGTGCCAAAATATGGAAAGTATTCCCTTTACCCAGCACTAAAATCTCACTGCTGGGCACAAAGAGATTCTTCTCCCAGTTTTAAACCCTCATGGCCTGAGCATTCCTTGCTGGGAGTTGGGTGGGTATTTATGTTGTTATTTATGCTGGGGCTATTAGAAATAACTGCTTTGAAATTTAAAATAAAAATCCTACCCCTAATTTTCAGGACTCTAGAACCTGGCTGATGATTACATTCCAAGATAGATGTCAGCTGGCAGGGAGGTCCGGGAGGGAAAACAATACAAATGTGGCTTTCAGGGGTGTGTGTGTGTGTGTGTGCGTGCGTGCGTGTGTGTGGAGGGACTGGTGAAGCAAATGGTGGTCCAGGAAACAGATGAAGAACTGGACCAAACACTGTGATGATACTGAATTGGTGGAGTTTCTGCATGATGCACAGCTGCAGGAATGGACGGTTGGTGGTCTTGTGTCTGAAAAGAGAGATGACAGCCTGTACTTCATGAAAATAGGAGGAGGAGATGAAAAGAAAGGTCTGCTCCACGGCAAAGGAAAAGCAAAGCCCCTGTAAATCAACGTAATTCTACATTCACTGAAGGGAAGGAGATAGTGGTCAGGGATCTGGTCAATGGGGAGCGGGCAGATCCTGGGCTGGGGTAGCGTGACGGTTTGCTGGTAAGTTTGTTGGGCCTGAAGGAAACACTCCTGCCCCTGGTCATAATTAGTGCTGTAAAGGGATTTAGCTCCTTGATTCAGCCCTTTTCCCTCCTTTTACCTGCCAAATTTCCAGAAGCTTGAGGAACCTGGTAAACTATAGTTAGGAATAGAATCACTGTTAAAATGAAGGCTCACAGTCTCATTAAAATATTTAAATGAATAACCTGCCCTTCTTCCTGCTTCCATTAAAACGGGAAGTGGATGGGTTGGGTTCCTGTTCAGATTTCTAGCTCTCCAGCTTCCCACTTAAACCAAACCCACTGATTTTTGGAGGTTAAAATTATCCCCATGCTATAAATGCAGGGCATTTCCATTAGGCAGAAGGGGCCTTTGCGAATCCTACAAGTCTGTGAAACAGCATGCCTTCGATATTTCTGGCAATAATTAATGTGGTAGAATAAAGATTTAAAGACAATACATAACACCTATGTTTTCATAAAGGAAGATTTACTGAGAGTGCAAAAACGTTTGAATGAAAAGGAAGAAAATTGGTCAAGCAAACATATTTAAGTAAATAGAAAATGTAACCTCTGGCCTATTCCTTTGAATAATGAAGACTATGGATTGTGCCTAAGACACCACTTTTAATTACTGGTATGGAAACATAAAGTCAAGCTTTTTGTAATTGTGAAATTAAAAATCCCTGAACATTTCAAGCTGTCTACTACCATGTAATTAACTCCAACGCCCACTCAGACTGGCATGACCTGAAATTAACTCCCAACCGGACATTGCTAAAATGTTTGGAATGTTTGTGTTCACTACTAATACCAATTGATTTAATTTAAGTTGTATAGAGCTGTATTGGGTTTCTGCTATCTGTATTAAAAATCAGCCACTGAATGTCTGCACAGATAGAATTAAACACATTTAAATAATGCCTTAATCAGAGGAAAGAAAATTCCAAAAGCATGAAAGGAGGTGGGTCCTTTGACAGTAGAAAAAAAGAGATGCAGCTATCAGCAAGACAAAAATAGAACCCAAATGGATAGGGATAAGAGATGATAAAAGATTAATGCCATTAATAGATGTAGTCTACCGACTACTAACAGTGGAAGGGAGGTGGGGGAAGAAGTATGCAGATAAATTAAGGAATTGAGTAAAAAATGGAACAATAATCATTGAGGATTTCAACTAACCTGATATCAATTGGACAGAAGAGGTGGGAAGGGGATAAGGGAATGGAGCTCCTACATCGTGTACAGGATTCCTTTCTAATCCAACATGTAAAAAGCCCAACAAGGGAAGATTCGCTTTTGGACCTTGTAATGGGGAATGAACCAGAACAGATAACAGAAAAGTAACAACTTATATTCACAGAGCACCTTTAATGTAACGAAAGGCCCCAAAGCGCATCAGAGGAGTTTTATAAAACAAAGTTTGACAGCGAGTCATGTTAGGAGATATTAGTTTAAATGACCAAGGCTTGGTCAAAGTTTTAAGGAATATCTTAAAGGAGGAAAGCAAGCTAGAGAGACAGAGGGGATAAGAGTGTATATGAGAGACTGGTGCCTAAGCAACTGAAGGTATTGCCACCAATTAGGGATGCACAACAGGCCAGAATTAGAGGAGTGCATATATTTCAGAAGGTTGTGCGGCTGGAGGAGAATACAGAGATAGGGAGGGGTGAAGCCATGGAAGGATTTGAAAAAAGGATGAGGACTTTAAAATCAAGACCTTGCTTGGTTGGGAGTTAATGTAGGTCAGCGAGCACAGGGGTGACAAGGGAATGGGACTCGCTGTGAGTTAAGACACAGGCGCCAGAGTTTTGGGTGACCTCACATTTACAGATGGCAGAATGTGGAACAACAGCCAGGGCTGTGTTAGGACAGTGGAGTCAAGAGGTAACAAAGGCATGAATGAGAGTTTCAGTAGTAGATGAACCAAGAAAAAGGCAAGGTCAGTTGATGTAATTGAGGTAGAAACAGGTGGTTTTAGGGATGGCACAAATATTACACTGGAAGCTCATCTTAGGATCAAATGTGACACCATGGTTGCAAACTGACTGGCTTATCCCAATTATTGCTGGGGGAGTCAGCAGAGTATGAACATCTAGGCAACAGTGACCATAATATATTCTGCTTTAAGATGGTGATAGAGAAGGAAATAAGTTTGACGAAAACCAGGTTAATAGATTGGAGAAAAGCTGATTTTGAGGGGCTGAGTATAGAACTTGGGAAAATAATGTGGGCAATAATGTTGGCAAACAACAATATAGAACAACAGCGTGAAACATTAAAAACTGTGTTCAACAGAGTGCAGGAAAAATATATTCTGCTAAAATGAAAGAACAAACTAATACTCATGAGACTCTGCAGATTAATGAAAAGACATGAGAACAACTGAGGATTAGGAAAGACGTTTACATTACGTACACAGGCAGCAGAGGAGTTCACATTAAGAGATTACAAAGAGATTAGGAGAGGAGTAAAAAAAACATTAGGAAACCAAAGGGAACTATGAAATTAAATCATCAAGGAACATAAAGCAATAAAATATTTTACTGGCACATCAATAAAAAAAAAGGCAGGCAATGACGGGAATAGGAGCATTAAGGGATAAACAGGATAATACCATAGAGAGATGGCAGAAATACTACATATTTCACTTCAGCATTTACCAGAGAGATATTTCAGATAGGCAGTACATTGAATGATGAGATAAGCAATGAAGTAAGTGCATTTAAAATAAAAAACGGGGATTTACTGGATAAAATAATCAAATTCAAAGAGGGTAAAACCTCTGGTCCGGATGGATTGAATCCATGTATTTTAAAAGAATCTAAGGAAGAGATAGCAGAGGTATTACTACACATACTTAATAATTTGTTATAAAAAGGTGTAGTGGCAGAAGACTGCCAGATAGCTATTGTAATTTCTATGGTTAAGAACGGGAGCAGAACCTGCCCAGGGAATTATAGACCAGTCAGTTTAACATTGCTGGTAGGAAGAATAATGGAATCTCGACTAAAGGAGAGAATAGAAGAACATTTAGAAACAAAAAAAAATGTACAGTCAGCATGGATTTCAAAAGGGAAAAATCTTGCTTGAACAACCTTACTTTTTTTGAGGAGGTAACAGAGATAGTAGACAATGCTAATGCAATAGATGCAATTCATCTGGATTTTCAAAAGGTCTTCGATAAGGTGCCCCACAATAGACTAATGAATAAGGTCAGAGAATGTGCACTCAAAGCAAATGATAGAATGGATTGCTAGCTGGCTTCAAGATAGAAGGCAGAGATTGGGAGTAAAGGCCATTCAAAGTGGCAGAAGGTGGGAAGTGGTGTTCCATAAGGATCAGTGCTGGGACCACTGCTGTTCACAATTTACATTAACAATACTGAGGGGAACTGCAACAAATTACAGGAAGACATTAATAAATTTACAGAATGGGGAAGTAATTAGCAAACGAAGTTCAACACAAATAATTGTGAAGAAGTACATTTTGGTAGGAAGAACAGGGAGATCACATTGTTTGGAAGGTGCAAGTCTAGGTGGGGTAGATGAATAAAGGGATCTTGAAGTACAAATACATCAATCATTAAAAGTTGAGTCACAGATTAAAAAGGCCATAAAAAGCAAACTAAGCACCAGGATTCATTTCTAAAGGGACAGAATTGAAAAATTGGGAAATTACACTAAACCTGTATTGACTCGTGTTAGATGACACTTAAGAGTACTACATGCAGTTCTGGTTGCCACATTATAAAAAGGACAAAGAGGCACTGGAAAGGGTGCAGATTTACAAGGATGATACCAGAAATGCGTGGGTACACATGTCAGGAAAGGATTGACAGGCTGGGTCTCTTCTCTCTTGAAAAAGGCTTATGATGATTTAATAGAGGTCTTTAAAATTATGAAAGATTTTGCTTGAGTGGATACAAATAAAATGTTTTCTCTTGTTGGGAAGAGCATAATTAGAGGCCACCAATATAAGATAGTCACCAAATAATCCAATAGGAAATTCAGAAGAAACTTCTTTATACACAAAGTGGTGAGAATGTGGAACTTGCTACCACAGGGTGTAGTTGAAGTCAATTATATAGGTGCATTTAAGAGGAAGCTGAACAAGCCCATGATGAAAAGGGAACATTGGGTTACAATGATAGATTTAGATGAGGAAAGATAGGAAGAAGCTAGGCATGGACTAGTTGGGCTGAATTGCCTGTTTCTGTGCCATAGGTCCTGTGTAAAGCCCAAGAGAGGCACAGAGGGTAAATGTGGTCTTACTCAAGGAGGATTCAAGCTTGGAATGGTGGCAAGAGAATACAAAGGCACAGTAGTGACAGGTTGGGTAGAGATGGAATGGAGGGCAAAGTACCTAAGAAAGGAAAAAAAAATTAAAGGTAGTATGAGTGAGTGACAGGAAAATTAGGAAATAAGAAATGAGGGCTCAAAAAGCGTCAAGAAAAGTTAGAAGTAACAGGCTCGAGTCCAGAGCAGCCATCAATATGCACACACAAATAGACAAAGGCAATTTGGATTGCACAGGCACAGCAGAAATTGGAAGTAGTCTGGTCGTAAACAGAGGACCTTCTGCCTTAGACAGATGCCTAACACCAGATGGATCAAAAATTGTTATTCTTGATATCTCAGTGTTCCAATAACATTTTACAATATCCAATTAACTATCAGTCCACAGGTGTAAAGCTTCACTGGATCAACAAACACATCAAACATTAAAGCACTCCACAAAGCACGACTCATAAATTCAACAGTTGTCCTTTTAATTGGGTCTCCCTCTGTGAGTTCAGTGGGTGGAGGCATTGATCCTGGGTCTGTCTTGATTTCCTAGTTGTTCACTGGGAAAGGGAACTTGGTTTGTGCTGAGTGTCCAATGGACAGTGTTGCAACTTGGTCCTAGACTGCCATCAATGTCTCTCTCATAAGCTGCTACGTGGCTATCTGTAGGTACCAAGCATGTTTCCCCTTCCTATTTTACCTAACCCTTCAGAGGGAATGTAACCATCTTTCATTGTTGGCTCTCCACTCAGATCATAACCGAATGAATGGGAATTCAAGTAAGGGAATTCAATTTCTGATATTCAGCATCAGCGGTGTAATGTCCAGTACCATCGTGCCTGCTTAGATACAAGCACCACTTAAATGCTAGTAAATCATTTTGTTGGTCAGCTAGATGCCAGGCATGTACAAACACTCTCCACCAAACTTACGAGTCTCCAAAACAAACTAGTCAGAAATCTACAAAAAACGAAGAGCGGAATCTTCCACTCCAGGACTAAGTCCCATAGTGGGGACGGCAAGTTGGAGGGACTCCCACTGCAGAGTGTAGGGTAAACCCGCCAAATTGTGCCCATTAATTATGCAGCCATGAAGTCCACTTCGAATCCCATGGTGGGTCGGACAGGAAGTCGGCTGCCCCCACCGTCATGTCTGGGCACCATATTTAAAAGGCATCTGGACAGCCCCCACTTGCAGAGTTGCCCTTCCCTGGACACATACCCACCTTGCAGAGTTGCCCTTTCCCAGACACACCCCCTTGCAGAGTTGCCCTTTCCCAGACACACCCCCTTGCAGGGTTGCTCTTACCCAGATCCCCCCCTTGGACTTTGCCTCCCAACCCCCCCTACCTTCCTTCATGTGTGTTCCAACCTCGCCCCTTTTCCTTCATGTCTTCCAAAACCCCCCTTCCTTCGTGTGTGTGCCATCTGTTGCGTGACACGCTGCCGGCACCTGGGAGAAGAACAGTGCAAATAGCAAAGGCAGCATCCTTTACAAGGAAGTCTGGTGCATGCCAGTGCACATCACGTTTGCAGATCCGGAAACAGAACGGTCTGATTTCCCACTGGCAGGGAAGATTCCACGGGGGCATAAGGTTCTGGTCTGTAGCCCCTTTAATGATCATTCATGTCATGCAAATTACAATCCCGACGTTGACCAGTGGGAAAGGTGAGCGTCATGAAAGTGCCGAGGGGAAAGTTGCGACTTTGTTTTCCTGCCGGCGGAATTCTGGCTTATGGCCTCACTCCAGAAAATTTAGACAACAAGTGGGGAAAAAAGCAATGATGCGGATAACCAGTGTGATACAGATAGAGCTTAATCAGCTAAATCTGCACAGTGGAGCACTGCTAAGTGTTTCTGTTGCTTGTCGTACTAGTACAAACCTGTCTGTTCAACATTGGATTGCATGTTTTGCCTGTTTTCATAAACTTCAGGAATATTTGCTGAACACATGTTAAGTCCTTAGAAGACAATAGAAGTAGTGGTATGGGATGGAAATCTGTGATAGAATAATTTTATGTGGGCTCCAGGTGGAGTGGACGTGAGGGCTTTGAATTTCTGACTTTGGATTTCTGATGTCCTTCATTTACAATTTTCCAACTCTTAGTCAGTGGAAACTGTAACATGAACTGCACATACTGACAGCTGAACAAAATGTTACAACATTCTGATGCCTGAAAATCTTGGGGGTGGGGAAGGGGGAGTCTGTGAAGCTTACAAATTAGCATATAAGTAAATATTAATCATAGAGACAGGTGGGGGGACAGGGCGAAGGTATGTGCGAGTCCAGGAATGGGCAGTGCAGCCAGGCAATTCAGAGGTGCAGAGGCTCACCTGATCGTATTGTCAGGACTTCATTTAAATAAAACTTCTGGGACAAGAGCTGGCCAGATTCGCTAGCCAGCCAAAAGTGCGAACCAGAATTTTTCTGGAGGAGGCTGCATTGTAGGATTGGTCAGTGGGAGGAGGGGAGATCCAAAGCAATCACAGTGGGACTGGGGAGAGCTGGGAATTCCCACGCAGTACAGATAGGGGAGGTCGTGAATTTCCTCATGATGAGCAATCGGAGATGGTTGAGAATTTTCTTCTGTTAAGCCTTGGCGAGGTTGCAAATTCCCTTGCGTTAAGCAATCAGGGAGGATGCAAATTCTCTTGTGTTAAGCAATCAGGTAGGTTGCAAATCCCTTTGTGTGAAGCAATCATGGAGGACTCCGGCTTCTCCTGGCTCAGAACAAATTCAAAGAGAAGGAAATTGAGGACAGTGTGGGATTCCCACACCTTCATATTAATATTATGACATTTGCAATTTTAAGCAGGAGCCTCTGTGAAGGCCTGGAATCAACACCATTAATATTACAGGGAATGGGGTTTAAAATCGTGGTCTACATTTTGGTTGGAGTATAGTTGGGTCTGTCTGTGTGATTTAATTACATTTGAAGTCATCAAAAGAAGCTAGGTGCTTGACATGCAAATGCTATACATGGATGCTGGATTAGCATGTAGTGTGCAAAAGGAATTTGCATTTTTAGATAAATGAATGGATTTGGATTTTAAAGGGATCTTAGTCTCTTTACAACTAGCCAGATGAGCAGGGCTAAGGAGTGTGTTTATTTTTCCCAAAGGTTACTGACAATAATGGCAACATGAAAGTTTTATATTATGAGGAAGATACAGTTTCAAAGGCACATCGAACAATAGAATTTATATATTAAAAAGATAGAAACATATATAAAGGAGAATGAAAGGCTATGGCTGGGATTTTCCAGCCTTGTCGCAGGTGGGACCCGCTACAGGTGAGGCGGTGCCCCAGCCAGAAGTCCACTGACTTGTGGTGGGCGGGTGCAGAAAATCCTGCCCTATGTGTCAAAAGGCCATGTAAGATCTAAAACGATCATATGAAATAGCGTTAATGAAGCCTCCAGCCATGTGTGCACAAGTCTGCTATATAACAAAACTGAAGTTGGAGAAAAGCCATTTGGAATTCCACTGTCAAGTGGGTATTGTGTTAACTTATGGCTCTGTTTTAAATCTATATTGGACTATTGCCTTAAAGGGGGTATAACTGGGGGTCAGGTTAATTAGGAATTTTAGGAGTTAATATAGTGGTAAGTAATTGTAGTCTTATGTATGTGCTTGAAATCTTTTATAGTTTGTTAATAAATATTTTAATTTAATTTTTAATATCTCTAAAGGTCTTGGTTGACTTATTACTTCTGAATTCAGTGCACATATCTTCTCGTAATAAATACAAATTGTAAAACTGTTGTGACAGTGCAACCAAGTTTCCCTTGTGGTTTTGGCCTGCCTGGCACATATCATCTGTCATGTCTTAACATTCACTAATGTCCTTTAGGTAAGGAAATCTGCCACGTTTACCTGGTCTGGCTTACATGTGACTCCAGACCCACAGCAATGTTGTTGACTCTTAAATGCCCTCTGAACAAGTGTAATCAGGGATGGGCAATAAATGCTGGCCTAACCAGTGACGCCCACATCTCATGAGCGAATAAAAAAATTACTATAATGCCAAGCAGTGGGAGATTAAAAATGTCAAAGATTTTAAATGCAAATGTCGGAATCGGTAATACCCAAATGGAGTGATGAAAATTGGTCAAACTGATATATGAACAGAATCCAGAATCCATTCAAATGCTTTCAAATTCTGCGTATTTACTTGGTTAACCACCGCTGCGCTCCCCCCCCCCCCCAACCTCCCTCTGTTGTATTGTATATATAACTTGTATCCCAGCTTTATAGGTATTAAATTATATCACCACATATCTAACGATCTAAGTTTGTATATAGCCTGTTCACAAACCTATTATTAGGCATCAACGGTACAGGTATGGGAATAATCATTTTGGGATATAGGTTGTAAAAATGTATCCCATAAGAAATAACATGCTTAATCACATTAATTCAGCAGCTTCTGAATAACACTATGAAATCACAAAGTTCTCAGCTTTCAACACACTAAAATGTACATTATTAAATAATTTTGTACCTACATATCTGCTAGCTGAGCAAGCAATGAGGAATCATGGAATATCAGGTTTTTATACAATTTTGTTGCTTTGAGTTTGGAAAATTCTTCGTAACTAATAACTGGATAACCCAGCATTATCCAAATAATTTTAATAGCAACTTTGGGAGTAAACATAAATTTCAAGCTAAGCAAATGAGTGCAGCTGAGGAAACTGGGTGCAAATCTGAGAGTTTGTTGAGTGGGGGAGTTCGGTGAAGGGAAGGAGGTGGTGTTCATTTCCTTTTACATTTCTACCTTTCCCACCCTGTAGGAATTGGTCCTTACTCAACTAGAGGGAAAGGAGCTAGCTGTTTGGTGAGTATTTGGCAAGTGGTTCAGGTATATTCCATTCCTAAGGTTTAAAATAGTGTACAAGTTGGTGGTAAAGTTAATAAAATATATAAAAAAGCAACATAGGTGAGTGAGTAATATAATTAAGTAACAGATTAAGGATGGCAGGACAGGTGATGTGTCAAGGATGCAGCATGTGGGGGCTCCTGGATACCGGTATGATCCTGAGCAAACATGTCTGCAGTAAGTGGTTTACAGCTTGAAAAACTTTGGCTCAGAGTCATTGAGCTGGAGGCTGAGCTGCAGACTCTGCAACACATAAGAGATGGGGAAAGTTGCGTGGATGCTTTGGACCAGGAGGCAGTCACACTACTTTGGATAGTGTCTTTTAATTTGGTCAGTGGTCAGGGACAGGAGGGGGTAACTGCGAGTGAGGCAGGTAAGGGGGCCCAGAGGGCAGGAGTGTCAGCCCCTGCAATTGTCCAACAGGTCTGAGGTTCTCTCACCTTGTTTGGATGAAAGTAGGGGCTCCAGGGTGGATGAGCAAACCTACCATGGCAATATGGTACTAGAAGCCTTTCAAATGGGGGGGAGCAAAATGGACTGTAATGATATTGGGGAACAGTATGGTGAAGTGGATTGACACTGTTCTTGCAGTAAAGAGTGAGAGTCCAGATGGCTTTCCTGCCTGCCCGGTGTCATCTGCTCAGGGCTGGAGAGGAACGCAGTGGGAGAGGAAGAATCCAATTGTTGTGGTCTGTGTAGATATCAATGACTAAGTAGAACTAGGAAAGAGGTTCTGCATAGAGAGTATGAGAAGCTAGGCACCAAATTAAAAAGCAGAATCTCAAAGGTTCATAATCTCTGTATTATTACCTGAGTCGCGTGCAAATTGGCACAGGGTACATAAAATTAGAGAGGTGAATACATGGCTCTAAGACTGGTGTGGGAGAAATGGGTTCCGGTTTATGGAGCACTGGCACCAGTACTGGGGAAAGTGGAGGCTGCACCGTTGGGACGGACTACACCTGAGCCATGTTGGGACCAGCGTTCTTGCAAACTGCATAACTAGGGAATAGTGAGGGTTTTAAGATAACTAGTAGAGGCAAGGAATCAAATGTGGTATATCAAAAAGTAAGGTAAGAGAGGAAAATAATAATATGGGAAATAAAGGTTGGAGAATAACAGGAAGGGACAGAGAGAAATAAACTAAGAACCCGCCTACAATCAAGACTAGATGTTACAAGGATAACAAAAAGACAAAACCAAAGGCTATGTAGCTGAGTGTACATAGCATTCGTAACAAAGTAAACAAATTGATAACATTAAAGTAAATAAATATGATCTGATAGCCATTATAGAGACATGGCTGCAGGATAACAAGGGTTGGGTCCTGAGTATTGAGTGGCATATGATATTCAAGAAGAATAGGAAGCTAGGTATAGGGTGGAGGTGTAGCACCGTTAATTAAGGATGACATTTGTGCAACAGTTAGAGATGACCTTGGTTCAGGAGATCAGGATATAAAATTGGTTTGAGCGTAGGTGAGGAATAGTATGGGAAAGAAGTCACTAATGGGTGTGGTCTACAGGCCCCTAACAGTAACTACAATGTAGGACAAAGTAAGCAAGAAGAAATATTGGGTGCTTGTGATAAAGGGACAGCAATAATCATGGGTGACTACATATAAACGGGAAAAATCAGATTGGCAGTAGCAGCCTGGATGACTAGGGGGCACTGTTTTAAAATTAGGGGTCGCCCTTATAGGACAGAGATGAGGAGAAATTTTTTCTCTGAGGGTTGCGCAACTTTGGAATTCTGCCTCAGAAGGCGGTGGAAGTGGGGTCACTGAATATTTTTAAGACAGAGTTAGGTAGATTCTCTTGCCTAACAAGAATCTAAGGTTATTGGGGGCAGAGGGGAATGTGGAACTCGAAACACAAACAGATCAGCCATGATCTTATTGAATGGCGAAACAGGCTCGAGGGGCCGAATGGCCTATTTATGTTCCTATTTTGTGCGTTCATATTCCAGGAAAAGTTTTACTGCTTCAGTGCTTGGTTTTAAAATCCTATTGTATCTTTTGACAAAATCCTCTCTATATCTTAGTGAAGGGGTGTAAGATTTGAATTTTATAAATTTACAAAGGAGTATCTTACGTGGCATGATTCCCTGGTCCACCAGCTGCTCTCTTGTCCGTCTTTGCTGTAGCTTTAATTGAAGTACTGTGAGGGAAAGCAAGGAAAAAGATACAAAATCAATACAGACAAAGTGATCTGTGATAGTCTATAAACAACACATCAGTGGTGTGCAGTATGGAAAGTTAGACTGGATTTCAGTTTCTCTAAATAACTGTCATAGCGATCATTCAATGGTGATGATTAATCTGACCTTGCTAAACAAGTTGCTACATGTGTCGGAGTGGCTGACTTCAGTTATAATGATGACTGGGGTTTCTGTTATATTGATCGGATTACAGGTATGATACCTCTAATAAAATCTTCTGTTTCAGCATGAGGAAAAATATTGCAGCCTGATTAGTTCCTACACTCAATCTGCACCAGGCAAAGGGTGCTACCATTCAGCAGCAAATCTGTGCCTTTGTTCTTTGTGAGCCTGGTACTGGGCGCTGAAGGCAAGACTGAGCGTTAAGTTGGTGTTGAGGTCTGAATTATATCATTAAACTTTAATGTTCACTTTAATGAAGCTCTGGCCTTACCTGCAGTGCAGCGAGGGCCTGACATGCCCCAAAACACAAGAGTTAAAATAGCAGCCTATACAAGTGCATTTAAAGCTGGAAAGCTGGGCATAGCTATTTCAGCACCAAAATGGCTCATTTTGATCAGGTTTGGGAGGGACTATAATTGGCCCTCAGATGCCAGACAGACCTCACTGAGGGTGGGGTATAATTTCACAATGGGTTTACTTAAAACAAATAATTAAAAAAAATACATTCTGAGTGTGCAAAATACATAACAAGCCAAACGTTTTATTGTATCAAAAAGTCACTTATTATCAAATTGCTGGGCAGTTGCTGCAGGGTAAACGCCCATCATTTTAATTTGAAATGTCCTAATACAGCCTTAACTGGTCTCTGACACTTCATGTTCACACTCACACCAACAGATTAGAAAGAAACCTAAACTCATACACCTTTTTATCTAGTGCATGGAGTACTTAGAATAGTAAACTTCAGTATTCGATATTTCATACATCAGATCAGCAAATGTAGAATTGATCGTTTCCCATATCAAAGCACCATTTTTCCCCTCCCTTACAGCACTGTGGGTCTAACAACATCACATTGACTGCAGCAGTTCAAGAAGGCTTCTCCATCACCATCTTCTCAAGGGCAATTAGGGGTGTGCAATAAATGTGGACCTGGCCATTGACACCCACATCCCGTGAAAGAATAAAAAAAAAATCTTTGGATTTGTTGTTATTGAGCTGCAGCTAACAGCTAATTTAAATTTCTAGTCAATGGAAATTTTAAAAATCAGGAGAGATATGAAAAGAGCTGTCATACTGTCACACAAAGTCAAAAGTTACCCCCTTGGTTAGGAAACTACATTAGAAATCTTGCATCCCTCAACTTTATGAAAATGCTTATGTTAAATTAAATGTAACACTGATTCAAAATTGCAATGAGAGATTATGGTAAAAATCCAAATTCTCAGTTTTGACAGTATTACACATGGTGAACAGAGGCCTCACCAATTAAGTAACTATTAAACAGTTCAATCGAATCTTCACACAACGATCACACTCAAACATGTCCAAACCGATGTTATTTAATATTAATTTTGTTATAGGAATTTTCAGCTTGAGGAGCAGAAATTTCCTGATAGCAATTGGCTTCAATGGCACTGTTTAATGTTAATTCAGTTGTTTACGCTTAGAAAAAAAAACTATTTGTTTATTTGCAACTCACTTAATTGCATTTAATGTTTTAATGTAACCATTTCAATATCTCTGTTTTATTCTCTATACTTCCTATTGCGATAGGCTGTTTTATTGCAATCCCTGCTTGCTTGTAAATGGGGCATGCAGAAGTCCTGCTTTAATGAAACCTTTCATCTTTGAACCAGAGGCTTACAATCTGATTGGGTTTTTGTTGGTTAATTTGCTTGAAAACCAGTTTGACCTGGTTTTCAGTCATCTCTAATGTTTATTAGTGTTGTCTGGAAGTCTAGTTGCTTTTCAAGATGGTTCAATAATAAAAAAAAAATCACCATGACTTCACACTCCCCACTGGTTTGAAGGTGGGGAGCGCATATAAGATCCAGCACATGGCCTTCTTGCTGCCTTACCACCCCCGACCCGTCTGAAATTTTACAGAGAATGGGGGAGGTGTTGGGTGGCCTGCCTGCCCACCCTTGGGCCTATTGAGGTCCTTAAGTGACCAACCTTTTTAGCTGGTCGGATGGGGCTTGGCAGCCAGCACCCTTTAAAATCCAGCTCCATATCTTGTGTGAGGAAGTCAATGTTTTCAACAGTGTTAAGGAATTGCAGTGTCAAAAATTAGTCACACTTAAGCATGGCATTGCTGAATCTCGGGTTTCTAGAATTTTGAAAAGAGTTTTATGCACTTGGGAAAATGCAGAGGTTGGCAACTTCTAAATCCTCACCAAAACTAAATTGTAGAATTCTTTGTAGCATAAAAACTCAGGATTAATTTTTAAGATGTTATATATTATTCACCTTTTAAAAATGATTCAAGAAATTTAGGCAAATAAAGGTTATGTGATTTTGATCCTTCCTGCTTTATAGAAATTCCTGTTTTATCACAATTTTGAGAGAGTGTGCCAGACGGTTGCAATTAAGCAGGTTCATTCATGTTCATTGATTTTTCAATATTTAATAAACAAGCACAGGAGGGGTTGCACAGCTAATTTGAATGAACTAACTTTAACTTAACAGGAGAAGGTTACACTTCATGCTACAAGTGAACAAACTATTAGTTTTCCTTCACTACATTTGCAGCTGGTAGGTAACAGTTGCCTCTTAGATTAATACCAGACCTCAAAGGCCAGAGGAATGTGAAAAGGACAAAAATAACCTTACTGCTGACTTCCAAAGTACTAGCTTGAAGATCAATGGTATGTAAACAAATAAAGAAAACTTTCTGAAGGTTTACTTCATATCACAAATCAAAAATAGTACGGAAGCATTTCAAATGACTTAAAACAAATCATTACTAAGGCTTGGAAGTGATGAAAAAGGAACTTGTATATTGGTAGTAACAAATACTGATTCATGCCATTGTCATGAAGCTATTAATGTTAATAACATTTTGGGAAATATTTTTCTTTTAAAATAGAGCTTTAGTCTGCTGATATGTCTTAATTGGATTAAAGCCAGCTAGTCTGGGTGCTTTGATGTGTACTAGTTTTGATATGTAAGAGAGATAGGCTGCATTTGCCTTTTTTGAATAGAGCATGTAAGAAGTGGGGTAAAAACTTGACGCCTACCTAGCAGATACCAAGCTATTTGTTTATATCAGTAAAAACGTTGGTACTATGAAAGGGGTTTCATTGTTAAAAGGTGAAGTTCAAAGAGGTTGTTGATACAATGATAATTTGAATTCAATCAGTGGTGGTAGGTGTAACTTCAGTAGTTTTTGGGTGTGCAGGTAGAGGCAATGTAAGGTCAAAAGGCAGCTGCAGGTCTCCAACTGGCTCCACAGTGAAAGAACCTCATTCTGAATTTGTAAGGTGGAAATGCTTTGCCTAGTGTTTGGTTAAGTCTATGGGTTGCTGTTGCCTTAATGGAGATTAGTTTGGGAATTTGTTAAAAGCTATGATAGTAGTGATTTGTAGCCATGTGTATATATATTTTTAACCTGTGTAAATTAATAAAATATTTCAATGGGTTTAATGTAAAACCTCAAGAACTGATGTCTGATTCCTGAATTTAGTGTTGCATCTCAAACAAAACACTTCAAATTATTGGTTATGACAGTTGTTTAAAGTTTCTCTCTGGGATTTTTAAAATAACTCAGCTTTACCAACTGCATTGGTCATAACAGTCATGTCATGTGTGCTCTGCCCAGAGGCAGGCCCTTAGCTCATAGTCTGTTGATGCTTCATCCTGAAGAGTTTTCTTGGCAGTTTTTTTGTCAAGGGTGACTTGCCATTGCCTTCTACTGTCAGGCGCAGGGTAAGCAGACCGTTCCCACATCTACCTCGGTCAATTAGTCAAAACATCTGGAAAAGGGCTACTTCACTGTGACCGAAGCAAAATTGCATGCGGCACAAATCCATTTACCTCCTTGCTTTCCACATCCAGGGCTCCAAATACTCCTTAGGGGCGAAACAGCGATTTACTTCTACTTCTTTCGTTTTAGTATACTGTATTTGCTGCTCATTACATGGTCTGCACTACACGGTGGAGATCAAATGCGGAACTCCTCCATCCAGTCCACAAGCATGACCCTGAGCTTCTGGTTCTCTGGCATTTTAATTCTCCACCCCATTTTGACCTCCCTGCCTGTGGCCTCCTAATCTGTTCCAACAAAGTTCAAGATCAGCTTGAGGAACAGTACCTCTCCTTTCGACTAGGGAATTTCCTGCCTTCCAGACCCAACATTGAGTTCAACAATTTCAGATCATAATCTCTGCCCCCATTCTTTCAGGTGGCAGCTGTTGGTGATGATTTTGCTATTCGCATTCACACCTCCTATGGACCCCTCTTTTGATTCTTTATTTGTTTATTACCACCTCTTTTTGCCTTGCTTCTCTTTGGTCATCTATCTCTTCTGCCTTCCACCCTGTCACAGGCTATTCTTTTATTATTTTCTCCCATCTCCCTTCTTCCTACAGATCATCACTCTGTAATGTTAACTTTGTTACACTCTCTACAGTTAGTACCTAAGTATTTCCAACATTTTGTACTTATACTTCATTCTAAATTTATTTATCGAGATCTGATGAGGGAATGAGCTTGCATCCGGCAGGTATTATTTAAGAGTGAAAAATTGAGATAGGGCATAGATAGGACCGAGGTTGTTAAATAGGAAAAAGTGCTAGGTGCTACAGTGCCTGAATCTCTTAAAGCTTCACAAACAGTGCAGCATGAGTTATTTGCAAAGGAAAATAAATTGTTGGGATATATTGTCAGAACAACTATAAAATAAAACAAACTGGCGAAGAATTTTTGCTTTGAGCGCAATCGGCAATCTGGCTCAAGTTAAGCTGAACATCGCAACTGTTTGCAGATTTCTTTTATTCAAGTTTCTGTTCAAACTCAATTGCATATTGCCGAACATAAAATATTCCATGAACCAGGACTATTAGGGGGAATTTTAGAATAAAAAACAGCATTAAAAATATTTTTGATATATTTAGGAGTGATAACCTGCTGCATTTTCATTAACACAACCGAAAATTGGTTTATCACAAAACCTGAATTCATTGAAAATGACTTTAAACACTTACACAGAACAATTTTCTACTTTCGCTGGTGTACTATAGTCAGTTTCTTAGTAAATTTGAAAAAAATTAAAAACTTTTTAAATGTGCCTATAAGTGTCCTTGCGCCAACAAAACAGCTTAAATTTAAGTACCTATTTGAAAGGCTGTGGACGGATCTAATGAGCTTGTCATGATGATTAATTCGATCTGAGAGCATGGGTCAGTTTTTGGGCAGGGGTGATGTCAAGCTTGATGCTTTCAAAACTAGCACAAAACTTAACTTGCGGAGAACATCATTTACGCTTGAAACTTTCTGATCTTTGGTGCTGGTTTAACCTATTTTGAGCGAATTGTGCTGAAGAAACAGCAGAACCTAGTAGGAACTCCAGGCCACTATGTGGGCCTGGTACAATACCTTAGTGAAACCTCATTTATTATATTGTGTCCAGTTTTGGTCCCTTCACGAGACAAATGATCTGGAGGCCCTGCAAAAGGCTTTGAGTATAGCAACTTATTTGACACCTAGTTCAAAGATCCATAGTTACCATTATAGGTCAGGGACTTATTAAACTAGAAAAGCATAGACTTTGAGGAGATTTGTTGGAGGTCTTTAAAATTTTTAGAAGGTTAGTTTTGATCCATATGGATAGGCTATTTGTGTTAGATAAGTTAGGGTTAGGCATAAATTATATATCGAACTAGGTAAAAGGTTATTCTTTTTCACAAAGGGCTATCAACCTATGCACTGTAAGTTGTTCCATTCGGTGAATACGGACTTGCTGCAAATATCAACTGTGACAAATATCATTACGTGTAGATGGTAGAAGTGGCACTTGACAATGAGTCTTCCAGTCACTGTGCTCTCATGGATTTTTTGTCCTTGCTCATCAAGGCACACCTCCCTAAGATATCTTCTGCCCTCAGCCCTGAACCCACGTCTTTTTCCAATTTCTCTCCCGTCTTCTATCGTTACTCTCTGAGCTCATCTTGGCTATGAGATGCACCGCCTGCTCCCTCAACCCCATTTCGATAAAACAGCTGACCACCCACTTCCCTTCCTGGCTCCCATAGCGTGTGACACGATAAAAGGACAAAATCAAAATGCTGCAGATATTGAAAATCTGAAATTAAACCAGAAAACGTTGGAAAACTCAGCTGGTCTGGCAGCATCTGTGGAGCGAGAAACAGAGTGAAAGCTCAGGTGAAATGTCAGTGGCACTCTCGTCTCTGAGTCACAAGGTTCTGAGCTCAAGTCCTACTCCAGACTGACACTGCAGTGCAATACTGAGGGAATGCAGCCTTTCAAACAAGATGTTAAACTGAGGCCCCATCCACTCTCAGGTGAACATAAAAGATCCCATGGCACTATTTCATTGTAGGGTTAGGGGAGTTATCCTGGTGTCCTGGCTAATATTTTTCCCTCAGCCCACTACACAAAAACAGATTACCTGGTTGCTGTTTGTGGGAACTTGCTGTGTGCAATTTTGGCTGCTGTGTTTCCTATATTACAAAAGTGACTACACTTCAAAAGTACTTCATTGGCTGTGAAACACTTTGAAAAGTCCGTTGGTCGTGAAAGGCACTTTGCAAACGCGCAAGTCTGTTTTTTGCTTTCTTCTTTATGATCCTTTGTTCTAATGCTGCTAAGCTCTGAAGGAAGTGGCAGAGCAGAAGGCAATCTATGATAATAAACCTTTATGGAACTGTCGTTACAGCCTAATTTACAGCTCTCCACTTGGCTAATCCAAAGATGTAGGCTGAGCCAAGGAGTTAATCACTGCCAAGGATTTGTCTGTTCAGTTTAGGGGTACTTTCCTACCTAAAAGAAATTCTATCAGCAGGCTCACATGACAAGCAGTGACTCACTCGGTTAAGAATAAATCCAACAGTTGTTTACAATGCTGCTGATTAAGATACAGTATGGGACTAAGATTAATATACACTGGTGACTGTAAAGTAACAAAAACCACAGGGACATTCAATATTACAAAACGGGATACAATATTGTTTGTCAAATATCTCAGCTGGATACAAATCACTTCAGAGATATATTTGACAGATCTGTCCACGATGAGATCCCTTTATGTTAATCAGGATTAGCTTCCTTTCTGTCCTCAATGCTTCAATGCAAATCATAAATTAGGTCGCATCCAGAACTGATGCTAAACCTTTTAATAAAGAACTTACATATATACAGATCCTCTCATGCTGGACATCAGAAACACTTAATTGGTGAAAAGTGCTTTGCAAAGCGCAATCCCTGTTTTCAGTTGTATTATACCCAGGAATCAGCATTCAGGATCACAAAACATGCTGATGTTTACTCAACATAATGCAAGGTGTAGAGCAGTTGCACGGTGGGGCCTTCTCTGATTGGAACACCAAATATTGGGGTTTCCTTGAAATAGAAAAAGCTATCAGAAGTGGTATATTGGAATCCTGTTGGGTAAAATTCATCACGGTCAGATGCAAAAATCTGCAACATAAACTGTGTCCTTATTCAGCACATAAAATTGCACAAGTATTATGTGTTCTGAAAAGGGTATAGAGGCATTGGAGAAGGCGCAATAATGAGGATACCAGAATTGAGATATTATACCCCTCTGGAATAGGCTGGGCTCTTTTTTCTAGGACGGGAGAAGATGCCTTGATAAAAGTCTTCACAATTATGTAACAATTCAATACGGCAGATGTAGACAGGATATTGCAGGGGAGGTCAGAACTAGGGGCAATTAACCAATCCACTGGTGAATTCAAGAGAAACTTCTTTACCTAGAGAGGGATGAGTGTGTGGAACACAAGGAACAGTTGAGGTGACTGGAAGATTGGAAATGTGAATAAGAATATATTAGAAAAGCACTGCATAGGAAAATCACATTTAAACACGGCTTGCAGCTGATAAAAGCAAAATACTGCGGATGCTGGAAATCTTAAACAAAAACAGAAAATGCTGGAAAAACTCAGCAGGTCTAACACAGCATCTGTGGAGAGAAAAAAACAGTTAAGGTTTCGAGTCCGTATGACTCTTCTTCAGAGCTAAAGAGAAGTAAAGATGTGATGAAATTTATACTGTTTAAGGGGGGGTGGGGTGAAGCAGGTGAAGTTGGATAGAAGGCCAGTGATAGGTGGAGGTAAAGGAGAGATTGCCAGAGATGTCATGGATAAAATGACAAAGCGGTGTTAATGATAATGGTACCGGTTAGAGGAGGTGCTGATGGTGGCATTAAGGTCAGAAATCAGAATGTGATAATATCAGGACAAGGGTAAGCACTCTGGAAAGAACAACATGAATAAGTGACAGATGGCACTTGTGGGGGTGAAGTGGGGGGAGGGGAAGGTGGCTGGAAAAAAGATTGAATATATGATACAAGGTGGGGATAAAACAATGAACAAAAATGAAAATAAATAAAAAATAAAAATAAGTAGATAAAACATAAATATGGAAAAATGAAAAAACATTGAATATTGAAAAAAGGGAATAAAAAAGGGGGTGAGGGTAGAGGAGAGTGTTCATGTTCTGAAGTTGTTGAACTCAATGTTAAGTCTGGAAGACTGTAAAGTGCGTAATCGGAAGATGAGGTGTTGCTGTTCTTCCAGTTTGCTTTGGGCTTCACTGGAACATTGCAACAGGCCAAGGATGGACATGTGGGCATTAGAGCAGGATGGGGTGTTGAAATGGCAAGCAACAGGAACATCTGGGTTATGCTTGCGGACAGACCGAAGGTATTCTGCAAAATGGTCACCCAGTCTGCGTTTGGTCTCTCCAATGTAGAGGACAACGCATTGGGTGCAGTGAATGCAATAGACCAAATTGAAGATGGTGCACGTGAAGCGCTGCTTTACCTGAATGGAGTGTTTGGGCCCTTGGACGGTGAGGAGGGAAGAGGTAAAAGGACAGGTGGTGCACCTTCTGTGATTGCATGGGAAGGTGCCGTGGGAGGGGGATGAGGTGTTGGGGGTGATGGAGGAGTGGACCAGGATGTCCTGGAGGGAATGGCCCCTAAGAAATGCCGACGGGACTTGGGGGGGTGTGAAGGGAAGATGTGTCTGGCGGTGGCATCATGCTGGAGTTGGCGGAGGATGGTCCTTTGAATGCAGAGGCTGGTGGGCTGAAAAGTGAGGACAAGGGAGACCCTATCATGGTTCTGGGAGGGAGAGGAAGGTATGAGGGCAGAGGTATGGGAGACGAGTCGAACAAGGTTGAGGGCCCTGTCAATCGCAGTGGGTGGGAAACCTCAGTTAAAGAAAAAGGAAGACACGTCAGAAGCACTGTTTTGGAAAGTGGCATCATCGGAACAGATGCAACAGAGGCGAAGGAACTGAGAGAATGGTATGGAGTCCTCACAGGAAACAGGGTGGGAAGAGCTGTAGTCGAAATAGCTGTGGGAGTCGGTGGGCTTGTAGTGAATATTGGTGGACAGTCTATCACCAGAAACTGAGGCAGAGAGGTCAAGGAAGGGAAGGGATGTGTCAGAGATAGATCAGGTGAAGGTGATGGAGGGGTGGAAATTGGAAGCAAAATTGACAAATTTTTCCAGGTCCAGACGAGAGCATGAAGTGGCACCAAAACAGTCACTGATGTATCGAAATAAAGAGCTGTGGGAGGAAGCCTGATTAAGACTGGAACAAGGAATGTTCCACATACCTCATAAAGAGATAGGCATAACTGGAGCCCATGTGGGTACCCATAGCCACACCTTTTATTTGGAGGAAACGAGAGAAGTTTAAGGAGAAATTGTTCAGTCAAAGAACAAGTTCAAGCAGACAGAGGACAGTAGTGGTGGATGAGATTGTTCAGGCCTGTGTTCAAGGAAGAAGCAGAGAGCCCTCAGACCATCCCGGTGGGGGATGGAGGTGTAGAGGAATTGGGCATCCATGGTGAGGAGGCGGCAGTTGGGGCCAGGGAACTGGAAATTGTTGATGCGACATAGGGCATCAGAGGAATCACGGATGTAGGTGGGAAGAGACTGGACAAGGGGAGAGAGAACGGATTCAAGATAGGGAGAGATGAGTTCTGGGGGCAAGAACAGGCTGACACAATCGATCGGTCTACTGGGACAGTCCTGTTTGTGAATTTTGGGGAGGAGGTAGAAGTGGGCTGTCCAGGGTTGGGAGGCTGAGGTTGGAAGCTGTGGAGGGAAGATTTCCTAGACAGCCTGCTTCTACCTCCTCCCCAAAATCCACAAACAAGACTGTCCTGGTAGAACGATCGTGTCAGCCTGTTCCTGCTCCACAGAACTCATTTCTCCCTATCTTGTCTCCGTTCTCTCTCCCCCTTGTCCAGTTTTTTTCCACCTACATCCGTGATTCCTCTGATGCCCTATATCATATCAGCAATTTCCAGTTCCCTCACCCCAACCACCTCCTCTTCACCATGGATGTCCAATCCCTCTACACCTCCATTGCCCACCAGGAGTGTCTGAGGGCTCTCTGTTTCTTCCTTGAACAGAGGCCCGAACAATCCCCACCCACCACTACTGTCTTCCATCTGGCTGAACTTGTTCTCTCGCTGAACAGTTTCTCCTTAAACTTGTCTCACTTCCTCCAAATAAAAGATGCGGCTATGGGTACCAGCATGGGCCCCAGTTATGCCTGTCTCTTTATGGGGTATGTGGAACATTCCTTGTTCCAGTCTTACTCAGGCCTCCTTCCCACAACTCTATTTCGGTACATCGATGTCTGTATCGGTGCCGCTTCATGCTCTCATCTGGACCTGGAAAAATGTATCAATTTTGCTTCCAATTTTCACCCCTCCATCACCTCTATATGGTCCATCTCTGACCCTTCCCTTCCTTGACCTCTCTGTCTCCGTTTCTGGTGATAAGACTGTCCACCAATATTCACTACAAGCTCACCGACTCCCACAGCTACTTTGACTACAACTCTTCACGCCCTGCTTCCTCTAAGGACTCCATCCCATTCTCTCAGTTCCTTTGCCTCCATCACATCTGTTCCGATGATGCCACTTTCCAAAACAGCGCTTCTGAGATGTCTTCCTTCTTCCTTAACTGAAGTTCCCACCCACTGTTGTTGACAGGGCCCTCAACCTTGTTTGACCCATCTCCCATGCCTCTGCCTTCACACCTTCCTCTTCCTCCCAGAACCATGATAAGGCCCTCTTGTCCTCACTTTTCACCCTGCCAGCCACCGCATTCAAAGGATCATCCTCCACCATTTCTGCTAACTCCGGCATGATGCCACCACCAAACACATCTTCCCTTCAACCCCCACCAGCTGTAGGCATCCAATAGGGACCGTTCCCTCCGGGATACCCTGGTCCACTCCTCCATCACCCCCAACAACTCATCCCTCTCCCATGGCATCTTCCCATGCAATCGAAGGTGCAACACCTGCCCCTTTACCTCCTCCCTCCTCACCATCTAAGGGCCCAAACACTCCTTTCAAGTAAAGCAGCGCTTCACTTACACACCCTTCAATTGGGTCTACTGCATTCGCTGCTCCCAAAGCTGTCTCCTCCTCATTGGAGAAACCAAACGCAGACTGGGTGACCGCTTTGCAGAACACCTTCGGTCTGTCTGCAAATATGACCCAGATGTTCCTGTGGCTTGCCATTTCAACACATTGCCCTGCTCTAATGTCATGAGGACTCGAAACGTCAACTCTTTTCTTCTCCGCCGATGCTGCCAGACCTGCTGAGTTTTTCCCAGGTAATCCTGCTCTCATGCCCACATGTCCATCCTGGGCTTGCTGCAATATTCCAGTGAAGCCCAACGCAAACTGGAGGAACAGCACCTCATCTTCCAATTAGGAACTTTACAGCCTTCCGGACTTAACACTGAGCTCAACAACTTCAAACCATGAACATGCTCCTCCATCCTCACCCCCTTTTAAATCCCCCTTTTTCAATATTCATTTTCACTTTTTTATCCACTTATTTTTATTTTTATTTTCATTTTTGTTCATTGTTTTATCCCCATCTTCTATCATATAATTAATCTTTTTCCCATCACTGTCCCCTCTCCCCCACTCCACCCCCACAAGTGCCGTCTGTCACTTATTCATGTTGTTCTTTCCAGAGTGCTTACCCTTGTCCTGATGTTATCACATTCTGCTTTCTGACCTTAATGCCACCGTCAGCACCTCCTCTAACCAATACCACTATCATTTGCATTCCTTTGTCCTTTTGTCCATGACATCTCTGACAATCTCTCCTTTGCCCCCACCTCTCATTGGCCTTCTATCCAGCTTCATCTGCTCCACCCCTATTGAACAGTATAGATTTCATCACATCTTCACTTCTCTATAGCTCTGAAGAAGAGTCATATGGACTCGAAACGCGAACAATTTTTTTCTCTCTCCACAGATGCTGTTAGACCTACTGAGTTGTTTCAGTATTTTCTGCTTTTGTTACAGCTTGCAGCTGAGCTAGTGACTGTAGCAACTCAACTACTCCAAAAGCACCATACTTTACACACATGGTGGATAACTGAGAGTTACATACTGTTACTTATAGTTTAATAGAATTAAACTGCAATCTTTAAGAGCATTTTCCTGGTTGAATGCAAAAGATTTGCCTCACTGTTTATAAGAGTATCAGGTTATTTCATTCCATTCAAGATACTGAGTTCTTCATTTTCATTCCAATTTTTGACAGCTGGATTTCTAGGTCTTGAAACTATTACCATTCAGAATATATTTAATTTTCCCCTTCCTAAAAGTAAGGGTCATCAAGCTGGTGATTCTTTTTTGTTGCAAGCAACAGAAAAATTGGTTCTGTGTTCCCCTTTTTGCTGCCTGTGGAAAAGTGCCATGGTGTGATCAACAGCATTTTCTACCATCACCTCTTCAGATTTCCATCAAAAAATATCAAAATGCATGCACAGCCTCTTAAATGTTAAATTTGGTGGTTTAGGCTTATGTTTCATTGAAAATTCATCATGAATACCTTAAGTACCTTTGCCTCCGGTATACACACAGAATATACATGTATATGTGGTAAGTATTTTATTGTTAAAAGTATTAACACTGTAATGCACAATGACTGCTATTTTATAGTTACTATATATTGCTCTGACATTGGGTAATGTCCCCACTGGGTCAAAATAAATTGCTAAAGATACATTCTGAAATTTGTTTCCATACACTATTTTCCCAGCATTAGAAGTTTGAATATCCAACAGAATGGTATAGTTAAAATTCAAAACTTTTTTAAAACAAAGGCATAGTCCGGGATTTTCTGGCCCCACCATGGCAGGTTTGCCCGTGGCAGATGTGATGAGCCATTCAAATCTCTGTTGACTTTGGCGGGACCGGGAAATCCCGCTGGTGGGAGGGGCCGGAAAATCCCACTCATGATCAAATTTATCCAAATTGTCTTTTGATGCTTTTATCAACATTTTTGGATTCTTGAAGACTTTAGTCCCTCCCAAAAGCCTGAGATTGGCCCAGAGTTGTGACTCTAACTTCAGTTTACATTGGGAACACTGCACTTGTTCAAATTGCACGAAGAATTCAATAGGAATAGTTACTTGGTTGTACACCTGGAATAATTTACTTTACCTCTTCTTCAAATAACTTTGAAAAACAAGATAAATTTTAAAAGGTTAACATAAAATTTATACTATTCAGCCATCGTCTTCAGCAATTTCAAAACCTAACCATAGCTCCCAGTTTTTCTCTGCCAATCCATTCTGTCAGAATGGAAAGGGTGTACTCGTACTTCTGGGGATGGAAAGGGAGTGGATGGGGGAACTGGGTTCAGGATCTCTCATCAGTACACTACTGGCAGTGTGGCCTGCATCCTTAATGACTTGCTATTTTCTTCCACCAATCTCCAGGGCTAATGGGGTTAGCACTTATCACGATTTTGACTATTTCACTATCTTGTCCACATCATTCTGAGATCTATTATTATCCTCATCACTATTTACTACTTTTCCAAGATTCATATCATCTGCGAACTATATAATTCTGCTCCCTATATCAGAGCCTAGTGTTAATTGTATATTAATTGTGTTGAATTGTATGCAGGTGGTGGGCATTAATTTGTGCTCCTATAAATAGGAACAGGCTGAAACTGAGATTGTTGGGTTAGGAGGTGCATCTTTGTAACTCTTTCGAGTACAACACGTTTCCATCTGTTTCAGATGAAGTTACATTGTTTCATAGTTTGCCATTGTGAGATTTGAACTCTTGATATTTTATTTGATCTGCCTGATTAATAGCCTGATTAATCTTTAAGAAGTAACTCTTTCGAGTACAAACATGTTTCCATCTGTTTCAGATGAAGTTACATTGTTTCATAGTTTGCCATTGTGAGATTTGAACTCTTGATCTTGGGGTTACAAACCCAGTACCATAACCACTTGGCTATTTAGGCCAAGCTAAAGACGTAACTCTTTCGAGTACAAACCCGTTTCCATCTATTCCTATTCAGATGAAGTTACATTGTTTCATAGTTTACCATTGTGAGATTTGAACTCTTGATCGTGGGGTTACAAACCCAGTACCATAACCACTTGGCTATTTAGGCTAAAGCTGTTTCAGATGAAGTTACATTGTTTCATAGTTTGCCATTGTGAGATTTGAACTTGTGATCTTGGGGTTACAAACCCAGTACCATAACCACTTGGCTATCTTCGAAAATAAATGCTTATATATGAGTGTAAGGATTGACTTCAGTTCTACCCTTCACCACCTGGCTTTCTGCAATATAACATTCTAGGCTGTTTTTAAAAATTGAAAAAAATGTAATGGACACAAAACTGACCCTTGGCAAACACCACTTTGAAACCGCCTCCCAGTCTGAGAAACATCCATCCACCACCACCCTGTGTTTCCTGTCACTGAGGCAAATTTATAGGGACTCGAAACATTAACTCTGTCTTTCTCTCCACAGATGCTGTCAGAGCTGCTGAGTTTTTCCAGCAATTTTTGTTTTTGTTTCCGATTTCCAGCATCCGCAGTATTTTGCTTTTACCTTTATATCCAACCTGTTATTTTCCCCTCAATTCCATGGGTTTCCAACTTCTTAAGAAGCATCCTGTGACACTTTGTCGAATGCCTTCCAAAAATGCATATATACATCTGCACTATCTTGATCGACCTCCTCTGTCACTTCACCAAAGAATTCAATTATGTTAGTCAGGCATGACTTGCCTTTAATAAATCCATGCTGGCTCTCCTCGATTAACCCTGTGTCTTTCCAAATAAAAATTAATTTTGTTCCTGATGACTGTTTCCAATAACTTCCACACAACTGGTATTAAGCTAACTAGCCTAGTAGATTCCTGGTTTATCCCTTTTTGTTTTCATGAATGGCGATGTAAGAACAACCACTGTCCTGTCCTCCTGAATGACTCCTAGGCCTAAGGAGGATTGAAAGAATGTGACCAATGTCACTGCTATTTCTACCTTTGCTTCGTTCAGCAACCTAGGATGCATTCCATTTGGTCCAAGTTTCAGTAATGCTAACCTTTTTTAGTACATCTTCTCTATTACTGCCCTGTCCATAACTTCCCTATCTTCTTTTAATTTAACCTCCCAATCATCTGTCTCCTTTGTGAAGACAGATGCAAAGTTTAAAAATTGAAACTATAAAAGCTAAAAATTAAGATCCATCTACTTAACACTTGGATGTCAAAATCAGCTTTCAGTGAAACATCTCCCAAAGACTCCCACCCCCTCGATCACAGAATATCACAGCATGAATCCTTTCAACTCATTCTGCCTGCAATGGTGTTTATCCCTACATGAGCAACCTAATCTAATCCCACTTTTCGGCTCATTCCCCAAACTCTTTTAATACTCCTCTTTCTCAAGGAACAAAAAAATTACTTCTAAAACGTTACTGACTCTGCTTCCGTTTTTAAAGACTTTTTCTTTCACTTTTGTACCTTTGTTGTCTTTTTCCTTACTCACTGAACTAAGCAGAAAAATGAATACGAATTTTATTTTTGCCAAAAAAAAAAGTGCTTTTCCACTTTCCAAGCGGTCTAGAAAACTTGCAGAAAGGATCAATTACAGGAAATCCTGTATCTGTTCAGAAATTTTGGGGCAATGCCATTTTTTGGCCATGAGGATGGGCAGGAAACCTGCTCACATTCTGGTTGAGCCAGGATCCAGGAGGTGCATGACAGCAGTGAGGAATAAGGAACTACTGTACCTCTCTTGACACCTCTCCTGGACTGCAATGCTGAGCTAAAAAAAAAACCCATGAAATCATTCTGTGGTATATTCAACCACTGCATCACCACACCTTTATAACAAGAAAGCCTAGTTATAAAGTTACAGACACTAAATCCATTGAAGCGGATAATCTGCTAATGTGAACGAGTTGTTTGCTCCTGTACTGTCACAGATCACTGCCATTAATGGTACGTTTGTTAGTAATTTAGTGATTTCAGAAACCGTGCCTACCAAAACAACTCGAGAACAATACTCTTTCAAAAACTGTTGAAACAGAACTACGTCTATGATAGGGAGAAACTGCTCCCACTCATGAAAGGATCGATAACGAAAGGGCACAGATTTAACGACATTGGCAAAAGAAGCAAAAGCGATATGACGAAAAACTTTATCATGCAGTGAGGGGGAAAGGTCTGGAACGCAGTGCCAAGTGTGGTGGAGGCAGGTTCAATCGAAGCATTCAAAAGGGAATTCGACAGTTGCCTGAAAAGGAAGAATGTACAGGAGTTATGGGGAGAAGGCAGGAGAATGACACTAAATGAATTGCTCTTTCAGAGATCTAGTGTAGACACGATGGGCTGAATGGCCTCCTTCTGCTGTAACAATTCAGTGATTCTATTTAACATGTAGGTTCATGGCACTGCTCTACTTAACCGTATTGATTGAGACCTGGACCTCTTTAAAATTACCTGGTGATGCACAGCTGAGTTTTATTACTAGCTCCACATCACTCTACTTAGGCAGAGCACCAACATCTAAACACAGCCAATGGTACTGTTGGCTCTTGATTAATGCCAGCAATTCTAGAGACAAATTTGAGAGAGTTTTCCAGATGCCTTGATGAGTGACTCAGAACTTTCTGAACTTTTCTTTGCATTGGTTGCAAATTTAGTATAATTGATGTGAAGGGGTACCTTCCTGGGATGGTCAAAATCCCACCTCCATAATTTGCTGCAACAGCAGTTCAGCAGCTTTGCATGCTAATTATAGTACAATATTCATTTTAATACAATGCAGAAACGATATTTGATTAATGCGAAACCTAAAAGATAAAAGTCATGACATTACAGCAATTAATACAAGAAAGAAAATAACGAAGAAACAAACAATAGGTGATCTGTAGGTTAATGCATTCCTGGCAACAGTTTATTCAAAGAACAGTCAAATCTACAGAACCTAAACATTGCTTCTCAAAAAAAAAATGAATGTACTAATTGGACGGTGCTTTCAAAGTGTCAGCATGGGCATGGTAAGCCGCTTGCCTCACATACAGTAGATTTAAAGATTTTAAAAATGTGTTACACATCTCTTTTTTCAATACTACTGTGCATTATTAACAGCACTTCTTCTTAGCCAGTCCCTCAGGATTGAGGATGACTTGCCTCCACACTAAAAATGAGTTCTCAGGTGACTGAAGAGTTCAATGCGTGACCTACAGTCTCTGTCACAGGTGGGGCACACGGTGGTAGGGGGAACGGGTGGGTGGGGTGCCCAGGTTCCCACTCACTCCTTTTGCTGTCAGCGCTTGGTTTCAGCTAGCTCTTGGCGAGGAGACTTGAGGAGTTCAGTTCCTTCCTGGATGCTTTCCCTCCACTTCGGGCAGTCTTGGGCCAGGGATTCCCAGATGTCAGTGGGAGTGCTGCACTTTTTCAAGGAGGCTTTCATTTATTTTTTCAACATTACTGTGTATTATCAGCAGCACTAGTAATTTATTGAGGTACTTTTAACCCAGGATCTTGTATTTTTGCTGCTTCTAATACAAAATTACAGGACTTGGGTGGGAAATTGTGCAACACCAGTTAAATGCAGAAACTTGGAAAAACTTAGCAGGTCTGGCAGCATCGGCGGAGAAGAAAAGAGTTGACGTTTCGAGTCCTCATGACCCTTCAACAGTTCTGTTGAAGGGTCATGAGGACTCGAAACGTCGACTCTTTTCTTCTCCGCCGATGCTGCCAGACCTGCTGAGTTTTTCCAGGTAATTCTGTTTTTGTTTTGGATTTCCAGCATCCGCAGTTTTTTGTTTTTATAAATGCAGAAACTTACTGGACTGGTTTGATCAAACTTGTGATGTTGCTGCATTCAGCCTGCCACTAGCCATTGTTTTCCACTTCTTTTACTGCTTCTTCAATATTTGAAAGTCTGATCAGAGACCAATGGAGTACTTTCATGTGGTCTAAGATAAACTATAGCTCAATTGAGTAACTGAACAGAACAGTTTCCCACAATTTCCCAGTAGAGTACTTACCCTTGGACATTGCTTAACCTACTAAACTAATTAGATCTTTCGGAAAGTGCATGTTAAAAATAAAATCTAAATGTGCAGCAATGTTATTTTGATGTTTGGTTCTCTAGATTTTTCAGATTCTACTCTGTGACATTCAACATTAAAATAGAACACTATTTGTACATTCTATACAAATAAAACGGTGTACCATAATGAAATGCAAAATGAGTACAGCATTCAGAAACTCAGAGGCAGCAAAAGGTATTTGCAGTCATTGCAGTAATTCATTAAGTAGAACATCTTCCATGCATTACACCCTTGTATACAATACACACATTACACTTTGGGTCACAAATGTTGCAAAGAATGCTATATCTGTATCATGTTGCACTCCCACGTTCTGGTTTTTGAAGCTGGCAATGGCCTTATGTCCTTCCAAGAACTGCTGTACAGCAGAGATTCTTTGTATAGTTGAGGACAGAGCCATTGGCAATAGAACAGCTGGGTGTGAGTTTGGTGAAGTTCCATGAAAAAGAGACAGCATCCCATATACAAAAAAAATCTGAACATGGGCAGATGTCAGTTTTTCCCAGAGTTGAAGAGAAAAGCATCTTGAAATGGGTTCATGAGAGATGACAAGGAAAGTGGGGTCAGCACAACTGAACTCAGT
This sequence comes from Carcharodon carcharias, assembly GCF_017639515.1. Taxonomy (NCBI): domain Eukaryota; kingdom Metazoa; phylum Chordata; class Chondrichthyes; order Lamniformes; family Lamnidae; genus Carcharodon; species Carcharodon carcharias. The sequence goes on along the minus strand of NC_054481.1, from coordinate 9,398,622 downwards.
TAGTTATATTCCCAACTAAAAGTATGGAACATCTGTTAGGGCACCCTTGGGACAAAGGGAAAGATTTCTGTGGCATTATGGATCTATTAGGCTATGTGCTATCACCACACAGAAATTTCTCACTGATTTCAGAGACAATGATGACACCAATCTGCATCTGGTTTGCAAATCTTGATCATTAAGAATTGGGGTTTCTAAATGTTTTTCCATCATCACCGTCATATTTCCACCATTTGTTTTTAGCATTACTTGGTAATAAATATACAGCTTTGAGTAGGCACCACCTGGACTGCAGCGGTTCAAGAAGACAGCTCACCACTACCTTCTCAAGGTCAATTAGGGATAGGCAAAAAATGCTGACCTTCCCAGTGACACTCATCTCATGAAAGAATAAATAAAAACTTCTAGCAGCTCATTAAAGATTGGTTCCAACCTTTCTAATTCTTCTTTAAATAATATTAGTTTTAGTATCCATGTCTCACATGCACCCCCCAACACTTCAGAATTTTAATTCAGGAAAATAACGTACTATTTATAGTTGCACCGACTGCAGTAATCTTCTACAACTTTTAACCAAAGCAGGGAATGCTTTAGCTCAGATCAGGTAGAGTTGTTCTTTTTATTTTAGCTCTATTGTTTGCTTAGACAACGCAACATCAGTATAGTGTCACTGTTGATGGCATTTCATGAAAGAGTTGAACAATCCTATACAAATAAAATGAACTATGAGGAATCTTCACTGCCAAGCTAAATCACTGCAAAAATTACAATTTGGAAAATATAAAGTGGAAATTAGGTTTCAATGTGATAAATTATTTTACATAAATTTTAATGATTTTAATGCCAATTTTCTGGGCCTTGAATCAGTTTAAAATTGTGCTCGAGGAATCTTCACTAAATCACTGCAAAAATTACAATTTGGAGAATATAAAGTGGAAATTAGGTTTCAATGTGATATATTATTTTACATAAATTTTAATGATTTTAATGCCATGAATCAGTTTATAATTGTGCTCGAAAACTCCTGCAGCCTTGTCCTAGGGTTGAGATGATTGGCCTCCAACAGCTACAGTAATATTCTTTCGGGCCAAATGTCACTCTAGCCAATGGAGAACTTATCTCCGATATCCATTGATTTCAATTTTATCAGGGCTCCTTGGTGCCACATTTGGTTGACTGCATCCTTGATATCTGGAGCAGTCACTCTCACCTCACTTCTGGAATTCAAGTCGTGTGTCTATCTTTGGAGCCAAGTTTTGCTAGTAAAACCCAAATTGAACATCAACGAACCAGTGTGCTCTGAAGAAGAATCATATGGACTCAGAACATTAACTCTGTTTCTCGCTCCACAGATGCTGTCAGACCTGCTGAGTTTTTCCAGCATTTTCTGTTTTTATCATCAATGAACCTGTTATTGGTTGCTAAGTGCCGCTTGACAGCACTGTTGATGACACCTTGCATTATGCTTTTGATGATCTAAAGTAGATTTAATGGGTGGTAATTGGTTGGATTGTACTGTTTTTTTTGCAGAAAGAGCATACCTGAACAGCCTCCAAATTGTTCAGTCGATGCCAGATCACTGGCTGTGTTAACAGCTTAGTTATTTTTCAAGCACTGCTATGCATCACAACAGCCAGGGTGCTGATGGGGGCATTTACCCCTTCATTTTTCAAAGCACTCAGTCATTTCTTGATGTAGCATAGAGTGAAACAGTCCAGCTGAAAACTGCCAACTGTGATAGTGGGGAGTGTCAGTGTGAAACCGTGTAGGATCACTCATTCATCACTCCTGGTTGGATGTGGTTGCAGATGCTTCAGCCCTGTCTTTTCCACTTGTTCTGGGCCCTGTCATTGTTAAGGATGGAGATGTCTTCCTTCTACCAGTTTCTTAATTGTTCACCACTATTCACAACTGGATGTGGCAGGATTACAGAGCTTGATCTGATTTGCTAGTTGGTTTACTCGCTCTATAGCATGCTATTTTTGCCGTAGAGCACGTATGGTAGTCTGCAATGTAGTTTCACCAAGTTGGCAATCTTTCACATATGCCTAGTACCACTTCTGCCTTCATTCAATGCTCATTGAACCAGGCTTGGTAACTTGGCTTGATGTTAACAGAGGAATAAAGAAAATGCCAGGCCATGAGGTTACAGATTGTGGTTGTATTTCATTCTGCTTGTATTGATGGCCCACCATTGATCGAGTCTGAATATTTGCTGGTTGATATGTTCTTAACTTACCCCATTAAGCAGGATGATAGCTCCATGTGGAGGGTGTCTTCAGTGTAAGGATTTGACATGGTCTTCATGTGGACTGTGCAGTGGCTCCTCCTACCAATATTGTCATGGACAAATGCATCTGTAACAGGAAGATTGGTGAGGAGATCAAGTAGGCTAATCTCCCATGTTGGTTCTCCCATTAACTGTTGCATGCCCAGTCAGATAGATAGGACCTTCAAGACTTGGCCAACTAGGTTAGCGATGATACTATTAGGTTACTTTTGGGTGATGGACATTAATGTCCAACCCACAGTGCATTCTGTGTCCTTGCTACCCTCTCAGTGGTTCATCCAAACAACGTTCAACATAGAGGAGTACTGATTCATCAGCTCAGCAAGGGTAGTAAGTGGAAATTAATAGGATACAATGAGAGAATAAACAATGACGTATATTTATATAGCACCTTTAATGTAATGAACCATCCCGGTGCTTTATTTAAGGAACATTATAAAACAAAGTATGACACCGAGCCACATAAGGAGAATTAGATCATGACGACCAAAACTTGGTCAAAGAGGTAGGTTTTAAAGAGTGTCTTAAAAGGAGCAAATTGAGATAGAGGGGTGTAGAGAGGGAATCCCATAGCTTGGGGCCTATACAACTGATGGTGCAGTCACCAATGGTGGAGCGATTAAAATCAGGGATGCACAGGCGGCCAGAATTAGTGGAATGCAGATATCTTCAAGGGTTCTGGGGCTGGAGGAGATTACAGAGATAGGGTAGGACGAGGACATGAAGGTATTTGAAAGCAAGGATAAGAATTTTAAAATAAAGATGTTGCTTAACCCAAAGCCAATGTAGATCAGGGAGCAGAGGGGTGAGAGGAATAGGAATTGGTGCAAGTTAAGACGTGGGCAGCTGAGTTTTAGATGGCCTTAAGTTTATGGAGGGTAGAATTTGGAGGATCAGCCAAGAGTGCATTGGAATGGTCGAGTTTAGAGGTAACAAATGCATGAATGAGGATTTCAGCAGCAGATGAGCTGAGACAGGGGTGAAGTCAGATTATGTTATGGAAGTGGAAATAGGTGAACTCAGTGACAGCATGAATATGAGGTTGGAAGCTCATCACAGGATCAAGTATGACATCAAGGTTGTGAACTGACTAGCTTAATCTCGGACTGTTGCCAAGGTGAGAGATGGAGCCGGTAGCTAGGGAACAGAGTTTGGATCGGGAATCAAAAACAATGGTTTCAGTCTTCTCAACATTTAATTGAAGGAAATTTCTGCTTGTCCAGTACTGGTTGTCAAATAAGCAGTCTAACAGTTTAGCAACAGTAGAGGAGTGGAGAGAGATAGGGCTGAATGACATCAGCGTACATGTGAAAACTGATGTTGTACCTTCGGATGATGTCACTCGCTGAGGGCAGCACGTAGATGAGAATTAAGAGGGGCCAAGGATAGATCCTTGGGGGACGCCAGAGGTAATAGTGTGGGAGCAGGGAGAGGAACGACTGCAAGTGGTTCTTTGGCTACAATTCGATAGCTAAGAATGGAACCAGGTGAGAGCAGTCCCACCCAGCTGGATGACAGCAGAGAGGCATTGGAGGAGGATGGTGTGGTCGATCATGTCAAAGACTACAGACAGGTCAAGAAGGATGAGGAGGGAATGCTTATCTTTCTCATAGTCACATAGGATGTCATTTGTGACTTTGATAACAACTGCTTCGGTACTGTGGCAGGGGCTGAGGAGGAATTCATACATGGAGTTCCAGGAAAAATGAGAACGGATGTGGGAGGTGACATGTTCAAGGACTTTGGTGATGAAAGGAGGGGTTGGAGAAGGTTTGGTAGTTTGCAAGGATGGTAGGATCAAGGGTTGGTTTCTTGAGGAGAGGGTTAATGACGGCAGATTTATAGGAGGGAGGGACAACACCTGAAGAGACAGAACCTTTTACAATATCGGCTCACATGGGGGCAAGGAGAGGAAGTTGGGTGATCAGCAGATTAGTGGGAAAAGGATCAAGGAACTAGGAAGTGGGTCCCAAGAACAAGATCACCTCAGAGAGGGCAGGAAGAGAGATAGGAGAAAAACTGCAGAAAGTTGCAAGTTCAGGGCTTGGGCAGAGGAAGCAATAAAGGAAGTTTGGCCAGGTGGGTTACTGAACGAGAGGGACACAGCAAAGGCAGATTAAAGAAACAGAAAAGCATCAGTGGGGTGGAAAGTCAAGTAGGAGCTGGGACCACAAGCTCCCCACTTCAAAGGGGACTCAACTGCCAAAGTCCAAATGAGGGCAAAAGATTTAGGCAAAGCTTCCATCCACTCCTTAATCCTCCTTCGATACAGAGGTGGTGACAGAGAACCGGAGAATTGCAAATGTTATACCCTTGTTCAAGAAAGGGGGCAAAGATAAGCCCAGCAACAACAGGCCACTCAGTTTAACCTCAATAATGAGATAGCTTTTAGAAACAATAATCTGGGACAAAATTAACAGTCACTTGGACAAATGTGAATTAATGAAAGCCAGCATGGATTTGTTAAAGGTAAATTGTGCTTAACTAATTTGATTGCGCTTTTTGATGAAGTAACATGGGTTAACATTGTTGATGGGGGTAATGGGGTTGATGTGGTGTATGTGGACTTTTGATAAAGTGCCACATAACAGGTTTGCCAGTAAAGTTAAAGCTCTTGGAATAAAAAGGACAGTGGCAGCATGGATACAAAGTTGGCTGAGTGACAGGAAACAATAAGTGACGAATGGTTGCTTTTAGGACTGGAGAAAGCTATGTGAGTGGGGTTTGAGTAGCTTTTATGGAGAACCAGTATGCACACAACAGGCCAAATAGCATTTTTCTGCGCTGTTACTATTCTGAATCTATTCTATAAGGGCCTCAGTCAGTGTGAAGAGGCAAAGCTGGTGGGACAGCTTTCTCCAGTGGAACATACAGTTTTTGTGCCGTTTGCACTCAGCGATCCAGAAGCCGAAAAATAACCAACATCCAGGTTTTGTGAGACCAGAAATAAGGCCCACCATAAGTGTCCAGGCCAGTGTCAGGGATAGCAATCAGGAATAGAAATTCGTTCACAAATCCCTTCCCATTGCTCGGCCCAGAAGACCTGGTACCACAGCTGACCAAGCAAGCGTAGACCAGCGATCAACCTCGTGGGTGATTTTATGCTCTACAAGACTTTGTGCTACACCTAGTGGTATTCTCTTCAACTATTCTCAAATTTTCAGCCCCTCACTTGTACTTTCTTGCATTCCTGTCTCTTTTCAGGAATCTGAAAAAACAGAATATTGTGGAAATTTGAATTTTGCACGTTTCCACAACACTGTAATACTCACTGAGAAATGAACTATTAAACAGTGTAATATTATTGGTGATGCACAGCTTTAAACATTAGAGCTGTGCAAAAATAAAAGTATATTTAGAAAATATATCGCATCACCAGCTTTTGTTCTCCAAGGAACTTGCTCTCCTTTAACATGTTTTGTCATTATAATTTAGTATTTAACGGGTCACTTCCTGACGTTCAACAGTCGCAGAGCTGGGGTGAGAAGATCATACTAATATACCAATGGCAACAGTTCAACAATAATTTCCACAAATATGAACCACAAGGCTGGTCACTGTATCAACATACCAGCCAAGCCTTTCACAATACTGTTTGTGTTTCACTGTCAACAAAAATCAGCAATGGACAATGTAGTTAGCTACAAAGGCTCTGTCAGCACTCTGGCAGCCTTTCACCAAAATTATTTGAAAACTCAGCACTGAAGTAATATATTTTTAAACACAAAAAAAATGTACTGCCTCTCCTTGGAGTAAGTCATAATGATATCTCAAAATTGAACACTTTATTCCCACGAAAAATAAAGAAATATGAAGAAACAATCATTTCAAGCAGATAGAATATGAGGATAAAAACAAATAACTGCGGATGCTGGAAATCCAAAACAAAAACAGAATTACCTGGAAAAACTCAGCAGGTCTGGCAGCATTGGCGGAGAAGAAAAGAGTTGGCGTTTCGAGTCCTCATAACCCTTCAACAGAATATGAAGAACAGTTGAAGCTTTTCCCAGGTGCGTGATATTGATTTCCCTACAAAAAAGCCGGCACTGTACCTCAAGAAATCCATTACAAAAACAGCAGACCCAAGCGACATACTTGACAATACCAACAATAATCTGTACAGGCTTACAACTGTCATAAATAAAGAGATTTCTCCGCGCCCCCCAAACCCAACAATTATTTGAAGAATTTATGGTTTCATTTAACAAAACATGATAGTGCCAATAATTGCAACACAGGTTCTATTGATGTGAATTTGTAACAACGTGAGATTGTGAGGTGACAACCTCCTAAGGTTGTGGCCATGAATGTGTGTCGGGAAGTTTATTTGGAGGGATAGGTTAAACGGAGGACAGAAGGCCAGATAAATCACAGAAGTTGAAAGGTATATTGTGATCAACATGGGAAATGCAGAGATGAGGAGTTGCACAGTATAGAGCAGGAGGTAGTGAGCATTTCTTACTTAGAAACATGGTGGGGTTTGGAGACATGGTATTGAACACATGTTCTAAAATAGAGGGTGGATCAAGGTGAAGTGCTTGAAGGGCGAGTAACTGCCACAGCATTAGGGAAGTGACCAAGAGGTAATTTGGTGATAAAGGTCATTACAGCAGTTTGCAGGTCTAAGTGGCAAAAAAAAAGCCAGGTGAGAAGACTTCAGTATTGCCCCCTTCAAGCCAAGTTTTTAATCAAAGCTGTGTGTCAATAGTTTCTCTTGGGATTCACTAAATAGCAACCAAGAACAGGAACTGTGAATAATACGTCTTCTTGGTTCCTTAGTCAAGGACATGGAATTTAATTGTAGCATCGATCCTACCTGAGAGCAGCGAACTCAGAACTAGCCATAAAACTAATTGGAGGTATTCTCTCTTCTGCAGCATAATAATGTGGCACTTGGTTTTAGCCTTGCCCACTAATACCCCTGGCTGGGATTTTATGGGGTGGCGGCAGCCCCACCCAGTGGCTAGAGAGTTGGGGGCACCCCTGCCTCCGCCAGCCCCTGAAACCACAATTAGATTTTGCAAATCTCAGGCAGTCAACTGACTGGAGTCGTGGCTTCCGACCCTAGAAAGGGAGATGTCCCACCTTTAAGAACTGCTGGCCAATTAGAGAACAAGCAGCTCATCAGGCCCAGCAGCGCCACCAGGAGCGGCAGCCACTGCCGGGGTTGCAACAGACCTCAGAGCTGCAGCCATCTCACGGCAAAGACAATAGGGTAAGTGGGCCTCAGTGAACAACAAGACCAACACTCCTTTCACCATAACTAGGGAAGGTGACGGTGCAGTGGTATTGTCACTGGACTAGTAATCCAGAGACCCAGGGTAATGCTCTGGTGGCAGATGGTAGAATTTAAAATTCAATAAATATCTGGTGATTACCATTGTCGATTCCTTTAGGGAAGGAAATCTGCTGTCCTTACCTGGTCTGGCCTACGTGTGACTCCAGACACACAGCAATGTGGTTGACTCTTAAATGCCCTCTGAACAATGGCAATTGGGGCTGGGCAATAAATGCTGGCCTAACCAGCGACACCCACATCCCATGAACAAAAAAAAAACACTGCCATTTAAGGATTAAGAAAGAATCGGAAGAAAAACAGATAAGGAAGGTGAGTGACTTGGAATCAAATAAGATCCAGAAAAGGAAACAAAGATTGGATTAAGAGAGAAAATGAAAACGATGCAGAAAGGAAAAATAAGAAAAAAATGTTCAAATTTAAATTTTGAAGTTTTTAAAGTCTCCAAGAAGTTACTGTATGCAGCAACGAGATGCAACAGTTTAAACAGCTTTCTTTTTGAGCCAAAGAGGTTGTTTAGCATTGCATTAAAGGGTACTGACAATGTTAAGTACACACCCTAAACCCACAACTTGTCACTGGAATAGTTTGCTCTGCTGAATGGATATACTCCACGAGGAACATATTCACTGCCTATACTTCATATTGAGTAAACAAGAGAAACATCAAGCTAGCAATGTGTAGCTTTGATCACTAGGTGCAGTGCCACCCAATGTTTCCAAGTTCTCCATTGTTAAAGGGTACTTACAATGTTAAGTACACACCCTAAATTTCTGTTGTTAGCTTAATTGGTGCTATGTATTCTTACTGGGTTTTGGACCCCAGAGGTTAGTAATAATCAGACTTTAAGCTTGGAAAGATGAGAGCTCTTTACGTTTAACATTTGCCAAGCCGCCTTGTACAAAAGAAGGGACAGTTTGAATTGGTTCTGTTACACATCATATGACTCTGCAGTGCAGCCATGAAATGTGGCCCCCTGGAACACCTTCACATAACAATTAGTTCCTGGTTCTTTACAGATATTTACAGATAATACAACGATATAGAACAATTGGCAATTAGTGTGCAAATCCATGAAGTTCTTAAATTATCCAGTAGGTTCAGAGTGAGCTGCCGTTTTTGAGAAACAAATGGTGGAGCAGCCTAAATTCAGCAACCTAAAGCATATCTCTTCTTTGCTTCAGCTTGTTGAACAATGTACACATTAATAACGCTATGCATCGTTAACTCATTGTTATTTTTGCAGCAAAATTTCCACCAATATTTTATTTTAAACACTACAAGCTAAAAGGAGACGAAACATTCTAAAACCAATCCAGCTTTGAAGCAATCCATTTTTCATCTAACCAATGATATTTTTGATATTGAACATACCCAGAGAAAACCAATGAATTCAAAACACAGAGGTGGTTTTTAGTAACACTCTAGGGAAAAGCTCGTTCCCAGTAATCCTGATGGATTTAGCAATCTTAAATGTTTGGTGAATGCTGTTACTATGGCCTAAATGTACCGCATTAACCTCTGACATGCCCCTTTGTGACCTTGCTCATATCCCCTCAGGCTATATTGTCATCATAAATGTTTTCATTCGGTCCTGTGAACATTCCTGCCCTCTTACCCTGATTCCGCAGACTGGTTTTCCATTAGGACTACATAAATGCAATCAGCAACAATTTCTCACACAAGAACAGTCTATAACTCAAAAAGACAGTCTGACTAATGAAAACGAGTGAGCAAGAATGCTATGGGCAATTTAAAAAAATCTTCTTTATAAATTACAACATAGGTATAAAATCCAGATGGACATAACAATGACACAACTAAAGTTCATGCATAAACAAATCACTTGTGTATGAGATCCAGTCTTTTTGTACTTGACTGGTTCTCAGTGACATTATTCTCTGTCCCAGAACATCAATAACATTGATCTGTCTGTGATCCATGAGCAACGTCTATAATATCTTCCTCGCTTGGGGTCAAATAACCCAAACCTGGGTTCTCCTGTTTAAACATAACATTACACTTATTTTATTTTAGCTAGACAGGCAATATCAACTTGTCACTGGAATGGTTTGCTCCGTTTAATGGATACACTCCATGAAGAACATATTCGCTGCCTATACTTCATATTGAATAAACAAGAGGAACATCAATCTAGCAATGAGGGGCATCCGCTGTAGCTTTGATCACTAGGTGCAGTGCTACCCAATGTTTCCAAGTTCTCTCCTTTCAAACAATTGTCAATCGGCAGTACAATGTAGGATAACTGCACAACAGCTAAATCAATACATCTATTCATGTGAACACAATTTGGAATAAAAATCATTTTGAATTAAGAAATTCGTCCCTAAAGTCATAGAAAAGATAAACATTCACCTGATTTAAATTTACTCCGTAACACAGTGGGCCTCTCTGGTTCCAGCAGAGCCATCTGCTAATGCCTGAAATCTCACAGAATCCCGATACTTTGCTTCTGATTTGTAAATTAGTTCCATTGAAGTACGTAGAAAATATGTCAGGCATTCCAGTTTGCACAGCAAAAGCCTGCAACAGTACTGCAGGAATCTGCTTTTGAGAGGCAGACCAAGACCTGGCTGTTGTGAGAGTACCAATCAGATCAGCCCTGATACAGAAAGCAGTCAGTGAGTCAGTTTCAGCCCCCTCAGGAATCCTGCCAGACACCAATTATCCACAGGAACTGCTGCCTTTATACACAATCTTGAAGGTCCTTGCGGTTTGTGTATTCAATAGAAAGATTAAGCCATTTCTTTCCCGCACTGGCACATCACCTGGTAAAACTGCTACAAACATGTCAGTTCTCATAACCCCATTTCTCTCGAATCACTTTTCTTGCCTCACAGCGAGCTGAGAGGCCACGTCAGATCCACTTTCAAACTGCTCCAGTACATTTTAGATAACATGCTGACGGATTGATAACGGCCAATGAAAGCTAGACATGCTAATGTTACAAAAGAATCCACATGTTTAATGTCTGATCAATCTGGCTTCTATTATGCAATCAGCCTTGAATGTTAACTGCATGTAAATCTCATTTATAAACCAAATGGTTTAAACTGAGATTGAGAAATGTGATACAGTATAAACTAACCACTGCTTAGTCAAAATTACATGTGGTTTCTCAGTGAAACTAGTTAAGCTGAGCACAATCATAACTTTTCAATAGAAACTTGCACAAATATAACAGGAAACAGCAGCAGCGCCACACCCAGAAACAAATTTTCTCCAAGACTTTTCACCAAAAATCAGTTTCTCTCAGTATAATACCCTCACATCATCTTTATATCTGTATTTATCCTGCTTACATTGCAAAGTAGGTTCCTCAGCACTGAAACAATTCCAGATTTCCTAGTGCCTGGCTAGATAGCAATACTGACAGAGGTCACGGGGTAGGCTATTTGTCCAGAGTGCTGGCCAGGAAATGCGGACATAATGTGGGACCCAAGGAAGGAAAAACGGACTTTTTAAAAAGGGCTAATCAGGCAATTTAAAAAAAACGCATGATTCAAAATTTATATCAGCTATCAAATATTTTAGAAAGAAAATTAAAACTAAAAATGCTTAAAAAGCTATAATAAAAGCAGGAAATATATTGGCCAGTCAGTATCTGAAAAAAAGGTTAACATTTCAACTATAGATCCAAAAGATTCTGAAGAAGATTGCACCAAAAATATCTTTTCTCCTTTGAGATTCTGGTTACCGGCTTTTGTAAATCAAATAACTCTACATTTCTGCCATTCAGTAATGTTATATATTGATAAAGATTAGCTCCAAGGGTGCAGCGTCACATGAAAGACCAATGAGCCCTGCCTACAGAAATGACCAACAGCAGCTTGAATTTGTATAGCGCCTTGAAGGTATTAAAATGTCCAAAGGTGTTTCAAAGGAGTTCAAACATAATTTGGCACCGAACCACCAAAAGAAAAATTAGGACAGGTGACCAAAAGCTTGATCAAAGAGGTGGGTTTTAAGGGCTGAGAGGTTGAGAGAGGAAATTCCAGATCTTAGGGCCTACGTTCCTGAAAGCACACCCACCTGGAGCGAAGGAAATTGGGGATGCGCAAGAGGCCAGAATTGGAGGAACGCAGATATCTCAAAAGGTCACAGGTTACTGATTGAGAGGGGAATATTCACTTCGTGCTCCTCCAAAAAGTAAATTACATACACTGAAAAGATAAACATGCAGACACGCAACATTTATCAATCAAGCATAAAATAATAATTTGTCTATCTGGGTAGGCAGCAACGTGCTGGGACAAGTACAAATTGCTCTTTTATCCTTTAAACAATCCCAGACCTACATTAAATGAACAAAGCTGCATTATAAAGACCATTATTACAGCTTGAGTGGTTCTCATTTGGGAAGGTGACAACTTTGCAGAACTATTAAACTGGGCAGATGTTCAGTCATGAGCTACAGGCCTGAGGCATTGTCATATGGCAAAACCTAACATGGCTAAAGACAACATGTTTAAGTAGACTTTAGAAACAAACTGCACGCCAGAAAGCCTGAATGAAGGATTTCTTTCTCAGCTAATATGGTGGGATATCTATGCAAAAAAATGTTTCCCTGTTTGTATATTAGTACATCTAATTAGTAGGGTCCTCCAGTATTGTGAGAAATGGGATTTCCATGGGTATGAGATCATAATCCTCATGCAGGGGTGTATGAAATTGTGAGCTTGTGTGTTAGAGGTTTGAATTTAACTCATTAATGAATTGTTTGGCATCTGTCCATTTAACATCACCACCAGGAAGAGCAATTAATTACCCGCAACAACCTGTTCATCAGCAGGTGTACTTTCCCAAGCTTTTCTGTCTATGAAATAGAAGCTATTTGTTTAAATGCTTCAGACTGTAAAATAAGAGCACAAAAGTAACTGCAACACAAAAATCTCAAATCAGCTATGGCTCTCAATGTCAAGTTGTAAATTGCTGAGCTAGATTTGTTAGTTTATTGTTCTGTTGTGATTTCAGTTAGTTCCAGATGTATACCTCTATCAGTTGTAATTGGTCAATTCAGGTTAATTATCTCCATTTTATTAAAGTTTGAGAAATTTGTATCCTTCGCTCTAACAGGAGAATGGGTTTATTGGAATAGAGAATAAATTCTGGGTGCATTATCATGTTTTGTCAGAGCTGTACCCCCTGTTTTATGATTGAAATGTACTGTATGGTGGTCCATTTCCAATTGTTTTGGCTCTGCAAGCCATTTTGCACTCAATAAGTAAATCATTCTAGAAGTCATAATCCACAGTGTTAGTTAGTCTCTTCCTCACCAAGTACAATATTAATGTGCCAAGTAAGAAAAGGAAGAAATTTTCATCTGCAATGTGCATTGGGAATTCAAGCATGTCACCATGTACTTGCATGTACTAAAATTTACCCTATTTAATGCTAACAGGTTTTGCCTGACTGATTGTCACATTCAGGTAGAAACACAGTACATTGAAACAAGCATCCAATTCCGACTGCATTACTTATGGAACATGATCCTAACTGCTCAAAGTTCTCACCTACACAGAGGTTTTCTCTTTAACTGGACACCAAGAAATCAACAGACAATTATATCCACAAAAAACACTGTCCATTTATTTAGGCGCCACGAAAGAGGGCAAGGAATGGCATGCATTAGCAAACATCAATATCCATTTAGCTATTTAAAGAATACATACAGTGAAAAGTACTGTTACTAATAGACGGAAATGTTATTGTATTTGACTGGATTTTATATTTAACTTAGAACCATTTTGTATGGTCATGATTTTTGCTCTGATTACTAGTTTTATTATTAAGAATGCAGATTACAAAGGTCAGCTTGTCTTGCCTCGCATTTTTGAAGAGATACCATAATTGTGTGCATCTTATTCCTTGGATGATTTCTCCTGAACCATGCAGGCTAGAAAAGAAACCAGGTCATTATATGAAAATAACCAGCACTCACAGAGCTGTCAATGTTGCAGATAGATTGGGAGTGATGTTTATGAGCCAAAAATATGAGGCAGATTATAAACCCTCTTAAAAATACAGAATTGTGTTTATTTTTCAGACTAGGAGGTATTAAAATAGGTTAATTTTTGTAAAACCAAAATGAATGAGTTTCAGGAACTCCAACAATTGTGCTAAAGATTTTCAGTTAATATTTCTTCTCTTGCAAATTAAGACAAATCTTAGTACTGGTGGCAGGCATTAAATTTCTATCATTGAGTTGTAGGGCCTGTAGTCAATATCACAAGATCTGTAAAGCTGATCTCTACATTCAGCTTCCCATTTTCTTTAAACCAGTCGCTGCATCAAAAATAATGGTTCTAACTGTTTAAAAATAAGAAAGTGAATCTTAATTAAATCTTACAATTTAAAAATCACTTTGGCCCTCCTTAGTTCAGAAATTGCTACTGTGTATTCCATGGAACTTGACAAAACTGGTAGCATTGGTGTTGAATGCAGTTTGAAGGACAGAACTGCAGTTAGGTTTTACAACATTTGTAGTTATTCAGTAGTGAGATGCAGAACTTGCTAACTTCATCATCTCTAGAAAATTAGCAGGAAGGCCACTGAGGAAGTTAGGAGAAACAAATTTCACAGCAAAATATTTTATAATTGTAATTCATACTATTTCTACACTCCTACTTAAATAGTCAGAAGCAAGGTCCTCCTGAATCTGGTTTAAGTATTTTGACATACCAGATTTATTGCAATGAGGCTCCTGAAAGTAGACAAAGATATCGCAAGGCAGAGGTTTTTCAGAATTCTGGGGCATAATGACTAACAGTTCAGCCATAATGAAGAGGTAGGGTAAGCAGTGATGCACAGCTGGTCTGAATTGGAATACAGGACAGTGCAAGTGGAGGCAGAGGATGGGGAAGGTTACAGTTGTAGTGGTAGGATGGGACAAGGCCATGAAAATATTCAAGATAAGAGAGAGGAGATTGAAATGAATACATTGGAAGTTAGAATGGATATGGGGTAATGAGTGAATAGACTTAGTGCATGATAAACTCTACTCTCAATTTCATTTTTTGAGATATAGCCAGTCTGTTTGCAACCTTGGTGTCACATTTGATCCCAAGATGAATTTCTGACCTCATATCTGTGCCATCACTGAGACCATCTATTTCCACCTCTGTAACATCACCCAATTTCACCCTGTATCAGCTCATCTGCTGCTGAAACCCTCATGCATGCCTTTGCTACCTCTAGACTCGACTATTCCAAGACACATCTGGCTGGTCTCCCATATTCTACCCTCCATAAATGTGAAGCCATCTAAAATTCTGCTGCCTGCGTCTTAATTCGCCAGTAAGTCCCATTCCACTATCGTCAGTGTGCTCGTTGACTTATATAGGCTCCTGGTCAAGCAATGTCTTGATCTTAAAATTCTCATCCTTGTTTTCAAATCCCTATCTCCGTAATCTCCTCCAACCCCAAAACTCTGAGATATCTGCACTCCTCTAATTCTGGCCTGCTGCATGTCCCCAATTATAAATGCTCCACCATTGGTGGCCGTGCCTTCAGTTGCCTAGGCTCCAAGATCTGCAATTTTCTCTCTACACCTCTCCACCTCACTTTCCTTCTTTAAGGCACTCCTTAAAACTGACCTCTTTGACCAAGCTTTTGGTCATCTGACCTAATATCTCCTCAGGCAGCTTGATGTCAAATTTTGTTCCATAACACCCCCTGTGAAGCACCATGGGATATTTTACCATGTCAAAGGTATTATACATATAGAAGTTGTTGCTGCGACATAATTTTATTTTTGTGGATTTTTTTTCTTCAACAGCAAATACTGAGAAAATTACTAGATGAAAGTGGCTTGGAGAGTTACTCAACCGGACAATATGAAGGAGAGGTATTATACTATACAGCAAAATTGGTGTGATCTGCACTCTGGTTAACCTCTGATCTTAATCCTCCTCATTTCCATAATCAGACTCAGTTATCAAGCAAAAATCACCCAGGAATGGAGCAGGCAAAGAATTTTAAAATTCTGACAACTATTTGTAACCTTTTGATTTTTAAAAAGGTTACTAATGGCATATGGTGAAGGATACACAAGTGTACCAGACAATCTGAAGATTATCTTCAGCTCTGTCAATTTAAGCCCCAGAAACCAAGTTTACCTAATAGCACTTTTAACATATAATACACCAAGATTCCCTGTAGTGGCATGTCTGAAATCTTGAAAAGAGACAATGGAACAAAAATAATTCTAAAAAGGAAGCAAAGGGGGCTTCAAATGAAAGACTTAGCATTGAGAAACATATTAAAAGTGTAAAAGGTTCGATCACTGGTCTTTGATGAGTTAGTCAATTTCAGCCACAGTACTCCTTGATATAACAACTAGTCTCAATGTCCCTTGGATAATGATGAATGGTCTTCATCTGAAACATTAACTCTGTTTCTCTCTCCACAGTTGCTGCCTGACCCAAGTATTTCCAGCATTTTCTGTTTTTATCTCTTGGCTCAACAGCATAGAGACCACCCTTCAGAAAATTCAACTTTGATGTGCAGGCCATGTCTTCTCCATGGATGATTACAGAATCCCCAAGCTGACCTTCGATGGGGAACTCTCTCAGCGCGAACATCATCAAAGTAGTCAATATAAATATAAGGGCATTCTAATAAAGAGTCTTACAAACTTCTGCAGTGCGAAAAACCTCGCTTGGGAAAACACTGCAGCTGACTGATGCATGTGGAGGCAAAGACTGAAATTTGGTTCAGCATGCTTCAAGGACCATCTATACGAAACTCGCAACATCCCAAGTATCCAAAGGAAGGCCACAGGTGGTGCAGCTGTAGATACTCCGCCAAACATCAACAATGACAATATGAACTGCCAGTTCTGTGGATGCCCATGCCAATCCTGCATCAGACTCTGAAATCATGAGGGGGCCCACAGAAGACTATGAAATCATTTACAGCTTGGACATACTTGAACAATGAGGAGTCCACCATGATTTCTTGGCTAAGTGTTTGCTTTTTATTTTATTCATCATGGAATGTAAGGATCACTGGCAAGGCCAGCACTTATCGCTCATCCCTAATTGCCTTCTTAAACCGCTGCATTCTGTATGGTGTAGGTACAACCATACTGCTGTTTGGCAGGGAGTTCCAGGCAAGTGAGTTCCTCTCACCAAAATACCACCCTACTCCCCTCAGTGGTATCTTGTCTGTTGTTCGGCACATTTCTACACACCCCAATAGATCAATCCTCTCCCCTTCAACAGCAGATCCCACGAACTGGCAACCTCTTACCTTATGGTATCCCCTCCTCCCCTATGCAACTTACTTCCATGCATAACTATATTACAGTGAAATTTTTTTAGAAAGAAACTGACATGATTTGTGGTCAACTTTGGAGGGCACTATTCTCAGACCCTGGCTGTATACTAGATTTTGTAATGATAAAAAATTGTCATAGAAATGAACAATATCTTGTAAATTTAGCTTGAAAACTGAGCAAGCACTGGCACCCAAGTACTTTCTTTCTCTGGTTACTATGTCATTATACAAGTTAATGAAAAGCTATAATACTGTTATGAACGGTGACCATGAAACACAAGACAGTCATTAACTTGGCTCTTCATATTATTTAGATTGGGAACAAACAGATTAGTGTTTATTTGCACATAGTATGCATGTTTAATTTAGAAAGATTACAAAAAGTCTCTAACCAAAACAAACAATCATGTTTTTATAACAGGACAACGCAAGATAGCCTACCTAGTTTAATCATTTTATAATTTAAGATTTGCACTATACTTTTACTTCAGTGCAAACTCTGTCAATTTATTTTCAGTAGGTCTCCAATTTTTCCCAAAACAATTTAACTCGCTCCCATCTTTCTCACTGCTGATAAAGAAAGCAGGGCTGTATTTATTCCAATACGTTTGCAACAAATCTTAGGAATTCTGTCAAAAACGCCACTGTTCTTAATGATCTGACCTTAACAAATATTTAATATTAACTGGAACATAGCCATGTATTAGGATTTTTTAAACTATTTTTCCACAAAATGATTTGGAAAAGGGTTACATTCAATTGCATGTTTTAAAGCATAGTGCATTCAGGCAAGTTTAAAAAAAGAATTTGAGACAATAGGTAGTTAAGATGCCAGGGCACCAGCTTTGATGGTCACTTAACAGATTCTGAATGTCTCCTGTCAAACTGAGATATCATTCTTAAGCATTGCAAGTGTGCTGACAGGATGGAGAACTCACCCCTAGGCATGCTTCTATGGCTGCACATGTCACATTGAAAGCCAGAAGAGTTTCCTTGTGTGCCAGGTGCTTGGCAGTCAGGTCTTGCAGCCTTGCAGCCTCAAATCTATTCAAACCGACCAGGCAGATGTGACAGCTTTGTGGTCTGTCAGTGGCTGTGTATTTCCAGGTGTCAGGTGTTAATGTTGCCTTTAGTATATTTTCAAAGCATTTCATCTGCCTACTTCTGTCAGAGCATACAAACTGTACCTCGATGTAGAAATTGGCAATGGGAGTTCTATAATCAGGCGTGAAAATGACCTGTCTAGACCAATGCAAGTGGATCTTTTTGATTGTGAACTTGATTCCAGTTATTTTGCTGCACTTGAGGACATCAGTGTCAGGCACTCTGTCCTGTCATTTGATACTAATGATAACCATTGCTTCTGTCGAGGGCCAACATTTGATTTGATGATAGTAGCAGGTCCACAACCCCAGCCCCTTGGTAGCAAGTGACATACCTCAATATTTTTGTGTTGTGTGCGGTCGATTTGTTTCGACACATGGGCCCTTTAAACATTCTTGTGCGGCTGCATGAGTGTGGTAACTTAAAAGGGACTGGCTTGTGTGCGGTATGTTCCAAAACTTTTGGATTACTACGTTACTGTGCAGCATATAAGGAACATTGGTAGCAAAGACAACAGTTTGGTAAATTTACCAATTTATGCTTGTAGACTACCCCTTGTTTCTGCCTCACTGCTCAATTTTGGCAATGATGTTTGATCTTAATCTTACTCAGGCCATCAGACCAATAGGTAGTTGCTGGGCAAAATTTACAAATCTACCAGGCCTTCTGAACAATAAAAGAATCTCTTATTACCCAACTGGATGATGCCTGACTGTTCATCAAACAGTCTTGTCCATCCCCCCAACCCCCACCCCAACCCCACCATTTTCAATATTTTTATATCTAGTAAAGAGAAATGTTCAAAGAAAATCTTTTTTAATGTCCCTATGATTTTTCTCCTGACAGTGTCCTGAAGATCGATCTTCAATTCCCGGAGACTGCAGGCTAATCCTGGAGGGCTGGCAACCCTAAGTGCTATATAAAAGATAAGAGCTCATGGTGATGGAGTTATATATTAGCAAGGATAAAGGATTGGTTGACTAACAGGACACAGCAAGTCAGAATGAATGGGTCATTTTCAGGTTGACAACTTTAACTGGTGGGCTGCCACAGGGATCAGTGCTGGGACCTCAAATATTCATGATTATATAGTAATGACTCGGATGAAGAGACCGAGTGCATTGTAGACAAATTTGCTGACAATACAAGGATAGGTGGGAGAGCAAGTTGTCAGGAGGACACAGAGTCTGCAAAGGGATATGGATAGGTTAAGTGGGTAGGCTAAAATTTGTAGATAGAGTATAATGTGGGAAAATATGAGGTTGTCCACATTGGCAGGAAGAATAGAAAAAGTATTACTTAAATGGAGAGAGAGACTGCAGAATGCTGCAGTGCAGAGGGATCCTGGTACATGAATCACAAAATGTTAGCATGCAGGTACAGCAAGCAATTATGAAAGCAATTGGAACGTTGGCCTTTATTGCAAGGGGGATGAAATATAAAATTAGGGACGTCTTGCTACAACTCTATAGGTTATTGATGTGACCACATCTAGAGTACTCAAGTACTCCTTACTTAAGGATGGTTAAACTTCCAGTGGAAACAGTTTAGAGAAGGCGCACTAGGCTGATTCCTGGGGTGAAGGGCTTGTCTTACAAGGAAATTCGGCCTATACTCATTGGAGTTTAGAAGAATGAGAGATCTTATTGAAACATATAAGATTTTGAGGGGGCTTGACAGAGAGATACTGAGACAATGTTTCCCAATGTTGGGGAATCTAGAACTAGGGCACCCATTTAAAACAGAGATGAGCAGGATTTGGATTTCTCTCCCCCAGAGAGCAGTAGGGGCTGGGTCATTGAATATATTATATTTAAAGATCTCAGCTGCAATGTGACAACTGGTTTCAGCACTGCTGGTCTAGAGTGGAGAAAATCAGTACAAATTCCCACCCTGATTCCTATTCAGTTACCCGACTAGAAATAATGTATGTATGGATGTCAAATGTAAACACGATGGAGCTTAATCAATTGTGAGGACAATTACGATAATTCAAAGGGAGACTTTCTGCTACTGGCACAATTGCAGCTCAGTGAGCACCATTGTTGGAACAAAGTTAACCAGCAGAGCAATGAACAGATTGCTGCAATTTTCTCCTGTCACTTCATCTGAATAATTATTTGGAGGTGCCCTTGAGCTTTGGATTTTTGCAGGAACAAGACCAATAGGCTCAATAGAAAATCAGTCGGAGAGTCTGAATTAAAGGAAAGTGTACAGTTAAAGGCAAATGTCTGATTCCAGGATTTGAGAATATGGATTCAGCCTTTGCCCAACTTCAAAATGAATTTGGGTATTTATCAGACTTTCCCCTTTCGGTGTGGGGTGGGGGAGTCAGTGGGGAGGAGAGGAGAGGAACAAAACAGATTGCCACGAGAAATGTTAGACTCAGACATCTTGTGCCGCGCCCTCCTTTAACTTCATCAATGGCAGCTGTGTCTTCAGCTGTCTAAACTCAACTCTCTGGAGCACCCTCCCCAAGACCCTCTGTCTGTCGACCTCCCTCTCCTCCTCAGAACATTCCTCTTCAACCAAGCTTTTGTCCACCATTCCTAGTCTCTTCTTGGCTTGGTATCTGTTTTCCTCACTGTCCTGTGAAGCACTTTGGAATGTTTTTCTACATTAGAACTGCTACATAAATGCAAGTTTGGATCTAGAAAGTTGCCCATCTTTAAGAGGACTATGGCTGTCAAGTAATTTCAGAAGAAAAGATACTTGAGCAGGGGATTCCACCTTGCATTCATTTAGAATACTGAAATATTCTAGTTTCCAGAGTTTAAAATGTGAACACATTTGTAGGAAAGTTCACTAAGGATTTGTACTTCTGCTTTCTTAGACACGAAAGATTTTAGTCCAGAAAGTGTTTATTTTAAGAACCCTGAAAAAAGTAAAAATGTATGGTATCATATTGGTGCCACAACCTGCAGCTGGGAAAAAAAGATAAAACAAAGTATTAAAAGAGCTATAATACAAAGCTATGAGTTGAATAGACCCTGTTAAACAAAGGGAAGGAAAAAAATCCAAAATCTTGCTTGAAGAATTTAGTATATACAATGGAAGCATATGTTCATTTCGACAGTGCTGCCAAGTTCCATCCTCTCTTGGGGCTGGATACAAGGACAGATTAGAAGGTATAAAAAAAACATTATTATATGGCTAATGAGGTTGAAGAGTATCACAAAAGATGACAAAAAAAAAACCAGATCAGGAAGGAAGCAAAAGGAAAACCAAACTGACAATTGAAGCTACTGCTATACACATTCTGATGTTACACTCGAACCGCTGAGTTGCTTTGACTTTCACTCAGGTGCAAAATAACTTGTCTTGTCTACCAGCAAAGTAAATTTTCCAGCCCTGTACTGCCTGCTGTCAGGGCAAGCAAACACAGGATGATGGGCTTTACACAGGGATAAACTGCATTCTACAGAGTTTTGCGTAACACTTGGCCTCCTCCCACACTAACAGTGTAGTGGGCATGGTGGTTTTTAAAACAATGCATACAGTTCTTTTTTCTCTCAGTTGTTAGTATAAATAAAGGAAATCTATCAAGCTTTGTTAAAGTAAAAAGTGGACAAACATTTTGCTACGGTGTTTGAAAGCACTTCAATTGCTCACTGCTATCACTAAATCCTTCCAGCACAAGTACTACCATCAGATCCTACAATGGCACTTTAATGTGCAATTTAACTGCCTTTAGGAGACTAAATGTGCTTGTCTTTTTGGGTTAGATGCATAGTATTTTCAGAAGAGTGGATATAAATCAGATTTTATAGCTGCAGAAGGGGAGTATGACACATTGGTCAGTCGCACTGAGATTCTTTGCAGTGTCCTGTGAAAATCTCTAGATGGGACATATTTCAAACAAGGTTCCCAGGAAATTATTTTGATTAACATAATTTATCACATGTTTAAACTTCTAATAAAATTACAATAAATTGGGCTCTTCATAAGGTACTTTATGATGATAAGACAATGCTACATTTGTGGGAATTAGTACCAGATTAATACAAGTGTCTTGTATTTTTTAAATTTGTCTTTTCAAATTTGACATTTTCTTTCTCTTCTCTCGATGACACACTTTTGTCCAATGGGGAACACAAAGCACTCCAGGCCACAGATGTTTCACAGAGAGCAATGGTGCCTAAAATCAGTTAACAGGCACAATTCAAGCTCCGAGCAGATAAAGAATTTCTTCTTTAATTCCCTCTTCTTTCATCATATGGGATGCCTCATCTCTTATGGTTCCCAACCTAGCACTCTTGCCAAAAAAAAGTCTTGGATTTATATAGTCCCTTTCATGACCTCAGGGTGTCCCAATCGCTTAATAACCAAGAAACCACTTTTGAAGTATAGTCACTATTGAAATGTGGGAAGCATGGCAGCAAACCTGTGCATAGCAGGGCCCCACAAACAGCAATGTGTTACTTGAGCACATCATCTGTTTCTTTAGTATTTTTTTTTTATTCATTCATGGGATGCAGGTTTTGCCGGCTGGGCCAGCATTTATTGCCCATCTCTAGTTGCCCTTGAGGTGGTGGTGGTGAGCTGCCTTCTTGAACCGCTGCAGTCCATGTGCTGTAGCTACACCCACAGTGCTGTTAGGAAGAGAGTTCCAGGATTTTGACCCAATGACAGTGAAGGAACAGCGATATATTTCCAAATCAGGATGATGAGTGACTTGGAGCGGAACTTCCAGGTGGTGGTGTTCCCATCTATCTGCTGTCCTTCTCCTTCTAGATGATAGTGGTCGTGGGTTTGGTGGGTGCTGTCGAAGGATTCCTGCAGTGCATCTTGGTGAATTCCTGCAGCGCATCTTGTAGATGGTACACACTGCTGCTACTGTGCGTCAGTGGTGGAGGAAGTGAACGTTTGTGCTGAATATTGTGCAATCATCAGCGAACATCCCCACTTCTGACCTTATGATGGAAGGAAGGTCATTGATAAAGCAGCTGAAGATGGTTGGGCCGAGGACACTATTCCTGCAGTGATGTCCTGGAACTGAGATGACTGACCTCCAGCAACCACAACCATCATCCTTTGTGCTAAGTATAACTCCAACAAGCAGAGAGTTTTCTCCCTGATTCCGAATGACTCCAGTTTTGCTAAGGCTTCTTGATGCCACACTCTGTCAAATGCTGCCTTGATGTCAAGGGCAGTCACTCTCACCTCACCTCGGGAGTTCAGCTCTTTTGTCCATGTTTGAACCAAGGTTGTAATGAGGTCAGGAGCAGAGTGACCCTGGAGGAACCCAAACTGGGTGTCAGTAAGCAGGTTATTGCTAAGCAAGTGCCACTTGATAGCACTGTTGATGACCCCTTCCATTACTTTACTGATGATAGAGAGTAGACTGATGGTGCAGTAATTGGTTGTGTTGGATTTGTCCTGCCTTTAGTATATTGAACATACCTGGACAATTTTTCACATAGCCAGGTAGATGCCAGTGTTGTAGCCATAATGGGACAACTTGGCTAAGGGCATGGCAAGTTCTGGGGCATAAGTCTTCAGCATTATTGCTGGAATATTGTCAGGGCCCATAGCCTTTGTAGTATCCAGTGCCTTCAGCTGTTTCTTGATAGCACGTGGAGTGAATCAAATTGGCTGAAGACTGGCATCTATGATGCTGGAGACCTCTGGAGGAGGCCAAGATGGATCATCCACTCGGTGCTTCTGGCTGAAGATTGTAGCAAAAGCTTCAGCCTTATCTTTTGCACTGATGTGCAGGACTCCTCCATCATTGAGGATGGGGTATTTGTGGAGCCTCCTCCTCCAGTGAATTGTTTAATTGTCCACCATCATTCATGACTGGATGTGGCAGGACTGCAGAGCTTAGATGTGATCTGTTGATTGAGGGATCGCTTAGCTCTATCTATCACTTGCTGCTTATCCTGTTTGGCATGCAAGTAGTCCTGTGTTATAGCTTCACCAGGTTGACACCTCATTTTTAGGTATGCCTGGTGTTGCTCCTGGTATGCCCTCCTGCACTCTTCATTGAACCAGGGTTGATCCCCTGACTTGATGGTAATGGTTGAGTGGGGGATATGCGGACCATGAGGTTACAGATTGTGTTCAAGTACAATTCTGCTGCTGCTGATGGCCCACAGTGCCTCATGGATGCCCAGTCTTGAGTTGCTAGATCTGTTCTAAATCTACGCCATTTAGCACGGCAGTAATGCCACACAACACGATGGAGATTATTCTCAATGTGAAGGCAGGACTTCATCTCCACAACGACTGTGCAGTGGTCACTCCTATTGATACTGTCATGGACGGATGCATCTGCAGCAGGCAGGTTAGTGAGGGTGAGCTCAAGTATGTTTTTCCCTCTTGTTGGTTCCTTCACCAACTGCCGCAGATGCAGTCTAGCAGCTACGTCCTTTAAGCCTCGGCCAGCTCGGTCAGTAGTGGTGCTACCGAGCCACTCTTGATGATGGATATTGAAGTCCCCCATGTTGGCCTAAGGATAATATTGGCCATGATACCCGGGAAAGCTCCCCCAACTCTTCTTTGGATACTACAATGGGAAAAGTTTTCCACCTCCAGATGACCCCAGAAACAGTTCCAGTAGTCCTTGAAATATTTTTAACAAACAGATAGCAAAATTTGCACTTTCCTTGCTGTTAAGTCAATACTGTCCTCAAGGAAAGCTCTTCTAAATAGAATAGTTGTAACTTCCCAAGGATCCATGCTGTTAGCAGAGCCTCACATACAGGACAGATGCAGCGTTTTGGACAATCATGGATGCATTGACTATGGCTTTCCTCCCAATAAATAGACAGAAGATTGTGGGCAAAGCACTCATAATTTGCCAGTAAGTCACCAGCCAGATGTGCGAATGGCTGGAACCTCAAAAAAACTTCCCATTATCTCAGCATTAGGACCCTTTTAAAAATTAAAACCAAATGTTCCAGTTATACTATTGATATGCTTAGCAATTCTATTTTCGCAGTGGTGTTCACAGAATAAATCCCAAGGTTGTATATTTCATTCCACAGCCCATGGCTATATACATTTTTGTGTCTTAATCTATGAACTGCAGAGGTGATCGTACTTACTGGCAAGTTTTTTTAAAAGCTTTCTGAAAAATTCTCTAGTGTTCACAGAATACAATTGGGACATCAGGAAGGTGAAGGGTAGGGAGAATTGTTAGTGAGAGCATGATCAACAGACTTTAGTTGTTTAAGTGCTTATTGATGAAAAACTATCAATAGTTACAAGAACTAGCCAGTAAGAAATTTTACTGCTTATGCCGCATCTCCCTTTGAATTGATGGCTAGTTATTGCTCAAGAAGCATGTAACTCATTAAAGCACTTTAAACTTACAAGGATAGTGCACAGCACTCTGGCAATGTGACATTGGCAGCAAACGTGCATCAATAATGGAACACGAGCATCCCTTTCGCACCTGTACCAGCCCTTGCATTGATATGAGGCTACCACGGTTATTGTGCACATTTTAAGACAACGGACTGGCTAAAAACAGAGGCTCCAAATATGAATCACTTCAACACTGTTCTTGTCTGGGTGGGGGAGGGTGATGTGTCTGTTTTTGTAATGCTTTTATTCCAACTCCTAGTATTGAATTACATCATCACAGAAACTGACTCAGAGAAACTGTTGAAGCCAACCCTGTGAGAGGAGGTCAACTGAAATTACACTGTTGATTCCCTGTAGATTAATGATTGTATGGACAGATGTTCATTCATCTCCCCCACATTGTCAGATTCCAAACCAGTTTCCCCAGATGGTATTGTTAGCATCCAATGTTGAAGGATTTTTAAAACAATGAAAATAGAGTGAGGACCATACTATTTGTTCAAGTGGGATCAGAATAATTTCTTTCATACAAACAAGGAGCAGGAGTAGGCCACTCGGCCCGTCGAACCTGCTCCAACATTTAATAAGATCATGGCTGATCTGATAGTAACCTCAAATCTGAATCCCGCCTATCCCCAATAACCTATCACCTGCTTGCTTACCAAGAATCTATCTAGCTCTGCCTTAAAAATATTCAAAGACTCTGCTTCCACCACCTTTCCAGGAAGAGCGTTCGAAAGACTAATTTCGCCTCATCTCTGTTTTAAATGGGCGATCCCTTATTTTTAAAGAGTGACCCCTTGTTCTAGATTCTCCTACAAGAGGAAAGATCCTCTCCACATCGACCCTGTCAAGACTCCTCAGGATCTTATTTGTTTCAATCAAATCGCCTCTTATTCTTCTAACCTCCGGAGTATAAAAGCCTAGCCTGTCCAACCTATACTCATAAGACAACCCGCCCATTCTAGGTATTAGTCTGGTAAACCTTCGCTGAATTGCTTCCAACTCATTTACATCATTTCATAAATAAGTTGACCAATACTGTACACAGTATTCCAGAGGTGGTATCACTAGTGCCCTGTACAACTGAAGCATAACCTCTCTACTTTTGTATTTAAATGCCCTTGCAATAAACAATAACATTGTATTAACTTTCCTAATTACTCGCTGTACCTGCATGCTAACCTTTTGCAATTCATGCACTGGGACACCCAGATCCTTCTGCGTCTCAGAGCTCTGCAAGCTCTCATCATTCAGATAATATGCTTCTGTTTTGTCCTTCCTGCCGAAATGGACAATTTCACATTTTCCCGCATTACACTCCATATGCCAGATCTTTTCCCACTCACTTAACCTATCTATAAATTGTTGTAGCCCCCTTATGTCCTCTTCACAACTTATTTTCCTGCCTGTCTTTGTGTCATCAGAAAATTTGACAACCATCCCTTCAATCCCTTCATCAAAGCCATTTATATACATTGTAAACAGCTGAGGCCCCAGCACTGATCCCTGAGGCACACCACTCGTTACATCCTGCCAACCAAAAAAAGATCCATTTACGCCTACTCTCTGCTTCCTGTTAGCCAGCCAATCTTCTATCCATGCCAATATGTTACCCCCATACCATAAGCTTTTATTTCCGCAATAACCTTTGATGTGGCACCTTACCAAATGCCTTCTGGAAATCTAAATACAGTACATCCATCCCCTTTATCCACAGAATATGCTACTTCCTCAAAGAACTCTAATAAGTTGGTTAAACATGATTTCTCTTTCACAAAACCATGTTGACTGTGCCTGGTTACCTTAAACTTATCCAAGTGCCCTGCTATAGCTTCTTTAATAATAGCTTCTAACATTTTCCCTATGACAGGTGTTAAGTTAACTGGCCTCTAGTTTCCCACTTTCTGTCTCCCTCCCTTTTTGAATAATGGAGTTACATTTGCTATCTTCCAATTTAATGGGACCTTCCCTGAATCTAGGGACTTTCTGAAAATTAAAACCAACGCATCAACTATCTCACTAGCCACTTATCTTAAGGCCCTAGGATGAAGTCCATCAGGACACTGGTACTTGTCAGCCTGCAGCTCAGTACTGCTTCTCTGGTGATTGTAATTTTCCTGAGTTTCTCCCTCCCTTCCATTTCCTATTTATAGCTGCTTCTGGGATGTTACTTGTATCTAAAATGAAGATTGATGCAATATACCTGTTCAGTTCATCTGTTACTTTCTTGTTTTCCACTAACAAATCCCCAGATTCACTTTCAATAGGACTAACACCTAACTTTGTTAACTCGTTTCTTTTTAAAACATTTATAGAAACTCTTGCTATCTGCTTTTATATTTCTGGCTAGATTTTCTAGTACTCTAATTTTTCCCTCCTTATCAAACTTGTAGTCATCTTTGCTGTTCCTTAGATTCTGTCCAATCTTCTAGCTTTCCACCTATCTTTGTACAATTATATAATTTTTCTTTAAGTTTGAAACTATCTTTAACCTTTCTAGTTAACCACGGATCATGTGTCCTTCCCTTGGACCTTTTCTATCTCCCTGAAACTTATCTATTCTGTATATTCTGAAATATCCCCTTAAATGTTTGCCACTGCACCTCTATTGACCTATCCCTTAACCTAATTTACCAATTCACTTTGCTTTCATGCTCTCAAAATTACCCTTATTTAAGTTTAAAACATAGTCTCAGACCCACTCCTCTCTCCCTCAAGCTGAATGTAAAATTCAATCATATTATGGTTGCTTCACTATGAGGTCATTAATTAATCCTGTTGCACAATACCAGGTCTAGTACAGCCTGCTCTCTGGTTGGCTCCAGAACATGCTGTTCTAAGAAACATTCTATGAACTCCTCATCTAGGCTACCTTTGCCCATCTGAGTTTTCCAGTCTATATGTAGATTAAAATCTCCCATGATTATCGCCATGCCTTTTTGACAAGCTCCCATTATTTCTTCCTTTACTCTCCATCCTAGCATATGGTTACTATTATGGGGCTGGTACATGACTTCCACAAGTGACTTCTTGCCTTTACTGCTTCTCATCTCCAATCAAACTGTTTCCACATCCTGGTTTCCTGAATTTTGTTTTACCAAATATATACCTCACAATTTTTTTTGTTAGGGCAAATAACAAAGATGTATTTATATGGTGCCTTATCACTGCTCAGAAAACTTCAAAGTGCTTCACATACATTGAATTACTTTGAAGTGAAATGATAGTTATTATTTAGGCAAATATGGTAGTTATTCTGTGCACTGCAAGATTACTCAAAGCTACAAGATGAGTGGGTGGTTAATCCAACTTTAGTGGTATTAGTTGAGGGAGAAGTGTTAACCAGGATGAAGCAAGAACTCCCAGTTGTTTTTCTTTTGAGTAGCATTATGAGGCCATTAATTTTCACCGTACCTAGCAGCAATAGCTTTTGGTTTATTGCACATCCAGCAATGCAGCATTCCTTCAGTGATGCATTAGAATGTCAAATTAGACTGTGTAATCGACTCCTGGGATGTTACTGAAAATACCAAACAACTTCTGCTGAGAATCGAGGGCGAGAGCAGCAGTGTTGGCACATTCACCTTCTGCAGCAAGCTTTCAAGTTAACACGCAGTGTTTCACTGTTTCTCCTGCTTTGTGGCATTTCCATTTTAACTCAGAAAGTCATTATAAAAGCCAAATTTGCCAGCATTGCTGCCAATTCCACTTTTACTTCCGGGAGCTCTGCTGTTCCCCTTTGCTCTTGTACCCTAGATCACCAAATTCCCCCAACCCTGCTGCAGTATTCTTTTTAAGGTGGCCGATCAGGGACCTGCAGGAACAGCGAGTTAAAATACTGCTTTACTGACACACTTCAAAAGCTTGAAGGTAAGTAAAGATAAGCCTATTGAAATAATCTAGATACATTGATCCAGGGATCCATTTTTTTCATTCATGGGATGTGGGCATCACTAGGCCAGCATTTATTGCAGAACGTTTAAGAGTCAACCACATTAGTCACATGTAGGCCAGACCAAGTAAGGATGGCAGATTTCCTTCCCTAAAGGACATTAGTGAACCAGATGGATTTTTATGACAAATCAACGGTTTCAAGGTCGATTTTTATTGAATCCATCTGCCGTGGTGGGATTCGAACCCTGGGTCTCTGGAATACTAGTCAATGACAATACCACTATGCCACAACATCCCCAGTGAAAAATTAAAGAGCATGGAAGTGAGGCTTACACTCAATCTACTTTCATTCTGGTGGTGGTTGACATTTTAAACTTCAGAACATTTGTTTTCTCAATGTTAATATATCAATATCCTTGGTACATTTTAATATTGTGCAGTACACTACTTGACACCATGTGTGTGCTATAACCATAGCTTTAGTTATTGTATTTATTACACTCATCACACAGTGCTGTCAGTCTGTAGGTCCATATGGCTCACAAATTATTACATGCACCAATGCTTTGAACAAACAGAATATTACAAGCACCATACAAGTATATAAAATATTTGGAGTCTTTTAAATTGCTTTCTGAACTGCATTCACACTATATTTCACATAGCAAATTTCACAATTTGGAAAATGTGATTAATGATTAGAAAAAGAAGAGGATTATACGTCCAGCTGACAGATGGTTTATGTTTATTCTCTTCATTTACACAGAACCTCTGGAACATGTGTTTATGAGTAAGATTTAAATTAATACGCGATAAAAGATCAGAAGAAAATCAAATGTAAAATTAGCCCTTTCTTAATCATTTAAACACTTGAGAGCCAAATTACATTTCATTAGGAGGGATTGTTTTCCAAGCTCAATGTGATACACAGGTAAGTTGGTAATGAAAATTCATTCTGTACAATGTACTGAGAGGACATAAAACACCAGCTTTGGCTGACAGCCAGATGCAAGCTTCCCACTGTTAGGTGGTGTGGAATTTCAACAATTTGTCAGTTGTGGCTCTGAGAAAAAGTGAAAGGCATAAAAAGACAACTGTCAGGGCATTGCATCTTGAGTTGATACTTAGTGTTCCCAAATGGCTTATCACACAGTGGTACCGACAAAGATTGCAGAGATGTTAGCAATCACCTGTCTGAACACTCAGCTGTTTGCAAGTCTGAGACATGGATGATATGAAAAATTATTTTTCTTAAAATTATGATGTGTTTCCTTCTCTTTTCAGTACCAAGCACACATCTAATGATATTCAGGGATAATTTAAGCTTACACGACACTACAGTGTAAAGTTTAAACCTGGGTTAAAAGCAATTAAAATTAGCAATTAATTTGGATCAACTTGATCTTTATTGTGGAATAAACAAGAGATTAGCTGGCACACAAAGCAAACATAAATTTTCAGCTACGTAATTTAGAAGAACAGCAAAACCAGGAATGTGTTTTTCTCTCTTCCAGCAGCAAAGAGGAAAGACCATTCCAAATTTTATGAGAAATGTCCTCCTCATAATTTCAAAATAATCCTTATATAGAGCAACCAGCTACCTAAATAGGGCCTAAATGCAGAACAATTTTCTTTCACAAACATTGATGCCTGGGGCCATTGAAATTTTGGGCACCCACTTAGTATGATGTTAAATGCAGTAGATAAATACCAAAAAAGCCTTTTTATAAGGAATAAGCTAAAGCAGGCTAGTCCTGTTCAGTTATCCTGTGCATATTTTATATAGGTTAGTGTGTCCAGCAGAGGATACAGTAAAACTTTGCCCAAAGTCATCGAATTCAGCATGAACTTCAATAATTATTCTATTTAAATAAGGTTTCTACTTGCCAGGGCAGTACTTCCTTTGATTTACAAAAGCTACACCAGGAAAAATCTAGCTTCTTACAAAAGTGGATATGCTATAGGTCGGTGTTTGATTTTGCAATCTACCATGGTACCATTGACAAGATTTTATGCACTGGTGAAACCTCAAAAGAATCACAACTGTAAAGTGTGTTACAGTCATTCATTAAGGTTTATTATCCAAGGTACAGTAAATCTAGTTTTTGAGAGAAAAGTGACATGAGTGTTAGGTTACTGCAGGGAAACAACTTCTTTACATGCTGGACAATACAGGCAAAACAATTATGATATCAAGTTCCATGGGAAAGCAACCAAACATGAGTTAATGCTATTGCAATAAATAATCTGAAAAAGAAAGTTACTGCCAATATAACTAATTTGGCCTCCATTACAATTGAATTCTTAACCTTGCCCTTTATCCTTTCTGACAATTTCTCAAGGGGATCCAGTGAATCTATTTCTAGTTTCTGCCTTTACTACAAATAAACAGAGTGCAATGTCCAAAGTAATCTATTCTAATATACTGAAAACATTCTCAACAGTTATTAGACATATGAATCATGTGAAATACCAGCCAATGAATAAAAATGAGCAGTCTGTCTTTTCTTATCACTAACACTTGCACCAAGTTCAGTCAGAGTTGGCCTTGTAGAGGATGTTTTGATGTAGCTTCCAAATTGAACTCACACTTAATAGAACATAATTTCACAACTACAGGATGGCTTGTGTGATTCAGAATTATTTTGTTACATTTCAACAGAACGTGATTAATTGGAATGTACTGGACAAATTTTTAAGAACATAAAAAATAGAAATAAGTGTAGGCCATTAGGTCTAATGAGCCCACTCCACTATTCAGTAAGAACATGGTTGATCTGATCTTGGCCTCAACTCCATTTTCCTGGCTGGCCCACCATAACCCTAGATTCCTCCTGTAGTTTGGAAATCTGTATAACTGCTGTCAGGGGTACATAATTTATCTGAGAGAAGGAATTTCTCTACAATTCCATTTTAAATGGGATATCCCTTATTCTGAAGCTTTTGCCCCTAGTTCTAGATTCCCCCACAAGTGGGAAGGTCCTCTCAGCATCCACCGTCAAGCCCCCTCAGAATATATTACTGAATGTTTCAATATGATCACCTCTTATTTTTCTAAACGCCAATAAGTCTCGGTCCAACCTGCTTAAATTTTCCTCATAAGGCAACCCTTTCATCCCAGGAATCAGTCTAGGGAACCTTCTTTGAACTATCCTTAAATAAGGAGGCCAACACTGTATGCCGTGCTCCAGGCATGGTTTCAGCAACATCCTGCACAGTTGTATTAAGACTTCCCTACTTTTATACTCCATCCACCTTGCAATAAAGGCCAACATTCCACTTGTCTTCTTAATTACTTGCTGTACCTGCATGCTAACTTTTTGTACTTCACGTATGAGGACATCTAGATCCCTGCATATGCAACATTCCGTAGTCTGTCCCCATTTAAATAATATTTTGCTTTTCTATTCTCCCTAACAAAGTGGATTGTCTCACGTTTTCCCATATTATACTCTATCTGCCAAATTTTTGCCCACTCACTTAACCTATCTACATCCCCTTTCAATAATATATCACCAGTTTAGTACATGTCACATTCTAACAGACTCACACTGTGGGAAAAAGTTTCAGTTAATCTAATGCATTACTCATTTTCAAGGGATTTGCAATTAATTTTTAGAATCCAATTTGTGAGTATATTTTCCCACAGATGAGGCAATACAGTAGAATCAACAACATCAGCAAAGTGCCAGAATTACATTTACAATTGAAGTCTACCACTGATAATTCAAAGCTGCTTTTGGGCTTAAAAAATAAATGATCCAGTAAGTTGAATTAAGCTACATTAATAATATAGGAAAGTAGGAATTTAATGCTAAAAATTCAAATATTGAATCATTTGAAGAAGTGGTTTAGAATTTGGAAGGGTATACTGCAGCAACAGTGATGGGCTTGCACCAATATAGATCATGCTTTGATATCAAAATGAATGATTGCTATGTATAATGAACAACATTCAGCTGGACTGAAATGATGAATGAGGAAAAAGTGATCCCTTTAAACATCCAAACAGTATCCGTTGCCCATCCCTAATTGCTCTTAAACTGAATGGCTTGCTAGGCCATTTCAGAGGGCAGTTAAGGGTCAACCATGTTGTTGTGGGTCTGGAGTCACATGCAGGTCAGATCGGGTAAGGATGGCAGATTTCCTTCCCTGCAGGACAGTGGAACCTGGTGGGTTTTTACAACAATGATAGCTTCATGGTCACCATTACTGAGAATGACTTTATATTCCAGGTTTATTAATTGAATTCAAATTCCATCAGCTGCCTTGGTGGGATTTTAGGATGGATTCCTAGTCCAGTGACAGTACCACTACGCCACCATGTCCCCCTATGGTTGTGGCTCATCTGCCACATAACTCCATGATCACCTGGAACACCACTTGGCGTAACTTGATTACCAAAAAATGGTTTCTCAGCATAGATTCATATAATCTGACCGCGGTGTAGTGAAAGTGGCAGACCATCCAGATTTAACTATATAAGGCCTCTCCTGCATTCCCAATAGCCTCAGTGTTACTGACCCAGGAAGCAATACACTGATCTTGTGATATCACATCACAAACAGTAATTAGTTACCAACGTAGGGAAGCAAGATGGCACAGCATATCTGTACTCTTCAAGCATCTTCTTTTCCCCAATGATTCTGAACAAGTTATTGACGTCAGTTTCCAATCTCTGCAATTCCAATGTTTTCTGAACACTGTTCAATCCAACCTCAGGTAATGTTGGTGCTGGGACACAAACTGTCATCAGTTGGTGACAGAAGCATGCTCTGACTAAAACAGAGCACAGGGGGAACCAGAGCATGGAAAGAGTACTGGAGGAGCAGGGGGGCAGAAGGAGCATGCCTCTTACCATTGCTCATTCTATTAGTTTTGAGTATGTGGCGTTCTGGGTGGTCACAACCGCCCACAACCCCTATATTGTGCACCCCCTGGAAGCTCTCTGCAGAGATTCAGGTGAGTTACAGGAAGCCACAGGGACATATAGCACACTTTCCTTTCTTTAATATATTTATAAAATCATTTGCTTTTAGCTTTGATATCACATAAAATTCTTTTCATGTTTCCATTTTGCATCTTTTATTACTTTTCCAGCATTATTTTATTGTCTTATCGCTCTCCCAGCCCACTGGACTTTCACCTCTTGTTGCACTTGTGCAAGCCTTTTATTTTAGCATGATTCCGTCACTTACTTCATTTGTTGACCATAGTTGCTTAACTGCACAAGTTGAGTGTTTGCCTTTTAGGGTATGTACATATGGGACAAATAGTGGGGTAATTCTGGCTTTACGCAATAGCATAACGCAGGTGATATCAAATCATGACAGCCCATTTTACATCTCTTCCGATTTTGCATTGAAGTCAATTAACTTCATCCACTAAAACACTGCACTGGCACTCCAAACCTCAATTTCCATACAAATATTATACTGGATTGTATAAACATTGTTATAAAAACAGAAACTTCATCAGCCAAATTATGCCCTGATCCAACTAGACTGAGGTCTGAAACCCAGATCAATTTAGTGAGCAATGTCCTAAATCATTGCAATGAAACTAAGTATTTATATTACTCCAGATAACAGTGAAGCTGGAATGGAATGGTACACTTATTCTTGACAAGCAATAATGACTTATTTATAGAAAATATTTTACATGGAAGTGTTATACCTAATAGCTAGTTTGCATGGAAAAAGATTAAGTTTGTGTATAATGGATGTGGGAAATCTGATTATTCTTCACTTAATACTGTTATCACAATGCACTCTATATTGTGCACAAGAACAATCTTCAGCTTATATAAACAAACGCTAAGCAGTACCATGAATTAAAGTGGAAACATCTGGTTTACATAGTAAATTTCTGTGTCATAAAGAGTCACATCATCAGCTCCTCAGACAGTAAGGAGCCACCTGCTCTGTCCTAGAACTTCAAAATTTCTCAGTGGGGTAAAGTGGAGCCTCCTATCTGTTGTAGCACAAATATTCACTGTGACAAATTCTCTTTCAAATGTATAACATCAAGGAGATAGAATGAAATCATCAATTGAATTGAATTTAATGAAAGGCAACATTGTCAATCCAAACCTTGTTAAAAATATCAACATGTAAATAAATAGTGCATCATACATTAATATATATACAAATATTTGGTTTTCGAAGAATAATCCAGGCTTAAATAGCAACTGTAGTTACTATTTCTAGGATGTAAGTGAGGTAAATCATTACCTTTGCAATGCATTTCCCATTGGTCCTTTGTATTTGAACAATAGTGCAGGAAAGTATGATACTATGGGCAGAATTTTCTGCCTACCGGGTGGGTGGCCCGACCCAATCTCCAGTGGGCGAGGAGCCAATCCCCGCCGGAGAAACAGGCCCCACTGCCATTTTACATGGGCGGGCCAATTAAGGCCTGTCCAGCGTGACATCCACCGGGAAGTGCTATATGCTTCCTGTGCGGGCGGGGGGGGATTCCCCAAAAGCGAGAGTGAGCTCTTTCGCACATGCGCACGATAGAGCGCACATCTCCCTGAGGCTAAGTGCAGCCTCAGGGAGATCACTGACAGTTTTAAAAACATTAAAAATAGAAAAAAAAATCCTTAACATGTCCCCTTCATGTGACAATGTCACATGAGCTGGGACATGTTCATAAATTACACTAAAACTTTATTAAACTTTTAAAATCCCCACATGAAACCTCATCCCGCCGGTGGACGAGGTTTCAAGTTTTTCTATCGCCCACCAGGGCTCCTGGCCTGCCCAGCAACCTTAAGGTTGGACAGGCAGGTCCTTTAATTGTTTCAATGATCCTGTCAATGGCCTCAATTGGCCATTGACAGGTTGGAGGGCCCGCAGTTGATTTTGCTGTGCCCCCACCTTCCTGAAAATTTAAATGGGGCGGGATGACGTCAGGGGTTCCCCCCGACATCATTTTACACGTCGGCAAGCAGGCCCCGCCCCCTGTTCGCCGATGGCAAAATTCTGCCCTATGAGCGAGATAATCTTTGCCTATTTAAAACTAGTCATTTTCTTAACCAGAGAGTGAACAACAATGGTTCTAGGTATTTCACTATATCAGTATAAATTACTACTACTTTCTACCCATTATATGAAGCACAGGGCTTCAACGAGGGCTAAACACATAGCTTCACCATGTCATGGAATAAAATACTTATACTGTTGAATTTCCACCTGTTTATTGTCTAAACCTTCTGCTGTTCCACATATATTTCTGTAAACTGACAAAAACTGATTTATCAGAACAGTCTCATCAAAAATGCAAACTTTTCTTAAACAAACCAACGGGGGATGAAATTTTACTTAATTAGGGCATTAAGTGGTAGCAGATCGTCAGTTCCCTATACATCAAACCAGATTTTTCTACTGACATCAATGAAAAGAAAAATCAAGAGTGTGTTTAAAGAGTGGCCAATCCACCAATTTTACCCCTAATCTATACTGTACTATATATGGAATTATCAGATACATTATCTTCTAACGCTTTAGGTTTCATTTTACATTCAATCTTAAAACCTCTCCTTGTCCATTAGTCTGGGAAAGAGAAATACACAATGCAATGACAGTTGCTAAGTAATGGCGATGGTCTGTTAACCACCCGCTGTTCAGATTCACAACATAATGTTCAGAAATCCACATAAGTATTGTCAGATGGAGTGAGAGTCCTTCAATAAAGCAACAACTCTTTGTAAGAAAAGAGCTCCAACTCCGCATAAACATAACATCTGTGGATAGTCATTTGAAAATAAACTCAGATTCTCTTTGTGACAGAACATTGGAGGGGGATCTGAAATTCACATTAAAGGAACATCGATTATTTTGAGAGGCTATGGCCTCTGGCCAGTGCAATTTGACCAATTTTGCATTTTACAACTGCAATGATACATGTCATTGAGTGTAAGGTTCATCAAGGTCTGCATCTTCTTTTAGCTCGTAATCACAAGGCTGTAATTTTATATTGTTATTTTAATGAAGTCATGCAATCTTTGCATCTTGTTTTGCACACAGCACCACACTTTACAATTGAATTATTGACTTGGCAGCAGAAATAATCACCCACTGTAATCAAGTTATTACTCCCAGATGTCAACAAAATTTTGGTTAAAGTGTATAAGAAGAGGTTTCTTGAAAACTGTATCAGCTCTAACCTCTCAGAATTAATCAAACAAAACT
The DNA here is from genome assembly GCF_017639515.1 of Carcharodon carcharias. Lineage (NCBI taxonomy): Eukaryota > Metazoa > Chordata > Chondrichthyes > Lamniformes > Lamnidae > Carcharodon > Carcharodon carcharias. The sequence continues at coordinate 9,361,229 of NC_054481.1, read as the reverse complement.
CAAAGGTTATTGAGCAAAATAAAAGCTAATGGTGTGTTGTGGGGGGGTAACATACTGGCGTAGATAGAAGATTGGCTGGCTAACGGGAAACAGAGAAAATGGATCATTTTCTGGTTGGCAAGGTGTAATGAGTAATGTGCCACTGGGAACAGTGCCTCAACATTTTATAGTTTATATAAATGACTTGGTTGAAGGGACCGACAGTATGGTTGCTAAAATTGTGGTGATACAAAAATAGATCGGAAAGTAAGTTGTTAAGAGGACGCAAGGAGGCTACAAAGGGATGGATATACATAGGTTACGTGAGTGGGCAAATGAAGAATAATGAGGGAAAATATGAAATTGTCCATTTTGGCAGGAAGAATAAAAAATAAGCTCATTATCCAAATGGTGAGAGATTGCAGGACCCTGAGATGCAGAAGAATCTGGGTGACCTAGTGCATGAATTGTAAAAAGTTAGCACACAGGTACAGAGCAAATAATTAGGGAACTTAATACAATGTTATTGTTTATTACAAGGGGAACAGAATACAAAAGTAGTGAGGTTATTCTTCATTATACAGGGCATTGGTGAGGTCATCTCTGGAGTACTGGTTACAGTATTGGTCTCCTTATTTAAGGGTGTATATGCATTGGAAGCAGTTCAGAAAAGGTTTACTAGACTAATACCTGGAATGGGAGGGTTGTCTTATGAGGAAAGGTTGGACAGGCTAAGTTTGTATCCACTGGAGTTTAGAAGAGTAAGAGGTGATTGATTGAAACATAAAAGGTCCTGAGGAGTCTTTACAGGGTGAATTTGGAAAGGATGTTCCCCCATGTGGCACAATCCAGAATTAAGGGTCACTGTTTAAAAATAAGGGGTCGCCTATTTAAGACAGAGAAATGTTTTTTTTGGAGAATTTTTTTTCTCTGAGGGACATGAGTCTTTGGATCTCTCTTCCAGAAAAAACAGTGGAAGCAGAGTCTTTGAATATTTTTAAGGTAGAGCTAGATAGATTCTTGATAAGCATGGGGGTGAAAGGTTATCGGGGGTAGGTGAGAATGTGGAGTTGAGGTTACAATCAGATCAGCCATGGTCTTATTGAATGGCGGAGCAGGCTGAAGGAACCAAGTGACCTACTCCTGCTCCTAATTCATGTTTGTATGTATGTACGTACAAAACTTGAAAGTACCAAATATTGCCCTGATCACAAATATTCAAATACTAGGATTGATTCAAATGCCTCATGTGCAAACATAGCAAAACATGTAGAACTGGGCAGAATTGAGCAGGAAATCATACTGGGAAGGAAATTAACTGATGAACTGCTTTTTCTTTACCTGTGTCCGATACGATACTGGTTTGCACTACATTTATGCACAGAGTAACTGGTGAAGTTACAGGAGGGAGTGGATGGAGGAGGAAGTGAAGCAGCTTTCATGAACATTTCAACTCAATTATCAACTATATAAGGTCAACAATGCAACAAATAGCTTCTGACTACTATTGTGAGTACAGCAATAGCACATTCACAGTTCTGCAAGAATTTCAAACACCATAAACATTACCTGACAACCTCAAAAAAGACTTATCAATATTATTTTCTCTCTTCCAGATACAGGCAACTGCAGTTGGTTTGTTCTGTTACAATACTCACCATTCTTCCTCTCGTTCAAAGGAGGTAGGTGCGGGTTTGGCTGCAGTGTAAGCTCTTGGAATTCATGGGCAACCATTTCACTTCGAGGGCTTGGGGTTATTAAGCTCTGTAACACTGACTCTTCCAATTCAGATACTTGTATATGATCCATCACACTCAGTAAGATGGCAGGAGCCGTCTGTTGATCCATATTGACTCACAAACTGATGATGCTGAAAGGGTGAGAAGAATTGGCACATTATTTCTCAGGTTAAATAGTTAATTTTAAAGAAACAATCTGTTGCATGAGGTTTAAAGGTTTTTAAATTGTGTATTGGAACACTTGTTTGTTATATATAGATAAATGGATAGGCCTGGTCTGATTCCAATTTAACTTATGGTACACACGCAGCTTTTATGGATGGGAGTAACATGCATTTAAAATAAAGCTGATTTTTAAAAAATGTCTATTCCTCTGCATGTTAATGATTATTTCCTCATAAGAAAACAATCTGTGCTGTTAGGACTCAGTTTTTTAATTTTTTATGACCCATCACACAGCCAAAACTGGATTCCAAAATGAATCAAGAATATACTGGCACTGGATACACAAGAAGAAAATATATGGAAAGAAAAGAAGAATGAAATAACTTGCATTTATACAACACCTTTCACATCCTCAGGACACACAAGATGTGATCAATAAATGAACTACTTTTTTAGTAGTGACAAGATTATTTTCCAGAGCAGGCCATTTGTGCACAGCAAATGGCTAAATGACTCCCAACTCACATCTGGATGGATCCAGATCAATCAATATGCAGAAATCAATATACTACAAGGTGTGCTATCTCATATCATAAAATGATGAATTTTAAAAAAGTCTCACTGTCAATGTAGCTGGAAACCAATAATTTTTAATTAAATGGTTTTCCATAAAGGCAAGTGAAAACCAACTTCTAATTCCAGTTTACATTTCAATGTAAAGGAATCGTGGAACATAAACGCAACACTTAAAGGCAGGATAAAGCAGGTGGCATAGTTTAAAAAATAAACACAGCTAGTTTTTTAAAAAAATCCATTGCTGAGCTCTTTACAAACTATATTGATGTTAATTTCATTGTCAACAAAGGTTTGAAGAGCCCACACACAATAACGCATTGAAGAGAATTACAACTAGATTACCATTTGCCCTGTACAGTCCAGCTGACAAATGCCTATTATTTGTAACACAGATAATGTACTGAACAAGTTGTAGGATTTGACCTGTGCAAAATAATCTTGCAAAGAACAATAAAGCCAATTTCTGCTCTTCTCAAAGCTATCTAAACCAGTTCACATGTCATCTACACTGCTCCTTCACACAACACTTTCCCCCTACTGGGGGAATTGGCTGAGATGCAGGAAGCAGAAGGTGATGGCAGGGGGATCTGTGATTGGAAGTCTGTTTCCAGTGGGGTTCTGCAGGGCTTGGTGCAGGGGCCCTTCTTGTTTGCGGTGTACATAAATGACTTGGACTTAAACGTAGGGGGTATGATCAAGAAGTTCATAGATGACACCAAAATTGGTAGGGCGGTAAATAGTGAGGACGATAGCCATAAACTGCAGGAGGATATCAATGGACTGGTCAGGTGGGCAGAGCAGTGGCAAATGGGATTCAACATGGAAAAGTGTGAGGTAATGCGCTAGGGGAGGGCTAAAAGGGATTACACTATGAATGGTAGGATCCCTGTAGGTAGCAGGGCAAGTAGATAAGGTGGTTAAGAAAGTATACGAAATGCCTGCCTTCATTAGTCGAGGCATAGAATACAAGAGCAGGGAGGTTATGCTGGAACTGTATAAAACACTGGTTAGGCCACAACTGGAAAATTACATGCAGTTCTGGTCACCACATTATAGGAAGGATGTGATTGCACTGGAGAGGGTGCAGAGGAGATTTACCTGGATGATGCCTGGGCTGGAGGGTCTGAGCAATGAGGAACGATTGGATAGGCTGGGGTTGTTTTCCTTGGAGCAGCGAAGGTCGAAAGGGCACCTGATAGAGGTGTATAAGATTATTAGGGGCATAGTATGGTGGATAGGAAGGCACTTATTCCACTGGTAGAGGGGTCAATAACCAGGGGGCATAGATTTAAGATAAGAGGTAGAAGGCAAAGAGGGGAGTTGAGGAGAAATTTTTCACCCAGAGGGTGGTGGGTGTCTGGAACTCACTGCTCAAAGGGTGGTTGAGTCAGAAACTCTTGTAACATTTGAGAAGTATTTAGGTATTCACTTGTGTTGCCAGAGTCTCCAGGGATATTGGCCAAGTGCTGGAAAAGGAGGTTAGTGTCGTCAAATCTTTGTTGACTGGCGTGGATGTGATGGGCCAAATGGCCTCCTTCTGTGCTGTAAACATCTATGAGTCTACTGAAGCCTCCCACCTGGCTATATTTTCCATCATCTGCCCAGCCCAAAAAGTCACTTAACATTCACTGCCTTTTGTCACCTTGTCTTTCAGAATGACCCTTCACTTGCAAACAAAGGCCTTTTCCATCCATGGTCTTATATAGATGATTGTATTGACATATTAACTTTGATTCTTAGTTCATTGATGACAACAGGGAAGACTTCCCACTTGTTATACATTATTTCATCACTTGCACCCCAAAATTGCTGTGATGGTTAAGTGGCCCTCATCATCAAATGGCACCTTGGTCTCTCTCTCTCTCTACTCCTTTGGCACCTTTTCCTTTGAGCAGCTTACCTTCTTCCACCCCTCTCTCCTCTTCTTTACAATCCTCATTCTCTACTACCTAACCAAGCGCACCCTGAGTTTTCTTACCAAGATATCCTTATTATCCTTTCAGTCCACGCACTAAGTTTTTAAAATTCTGTCGTGAGATGTCAGTATCACTGACGAGGCCAGCATTTGTTACCCATCCATAACTGCCCTTGAACTGAATGGCTTTCTAGGCCATTTCAGAGGGCAATTGAGAGTCAAGCATATTGCTGTGGTCTGGAGTCACATGTAGGCCACACCAGGTAAGGATGACAGATTTCCTACCCTAAAGGGCAAGAGTGAATCAGATGGATTTTTACCACAATGAATGACTTTCAATTCAGATTTATTATTCGTTGAATTTAAATTCCACCAGCTGTCATGTCCCAGATCATTAGTCTTGGCCTCTGGATTACCAGTCCAGTCACATTATCACTATGGCAGCATCTCCCCTCCCCAACTCTCATTCTTGGTCATTTAAATCTCTTTTTCACCTCATCTTGTACTCTCCCTCAATCAATCCCTCACCTTCATCTTTGAGCCCAGTAAAAACTCTTACTGTCTCCCACCTTTGTCACACCCCCAGTACAGCCCCCACCTTGAATCCCTCGAATCCAAGGGATATAAAAAAAAGCAGAATTGATTTAATCCCCCCCCACCCTCTCAGGCAGTGCATTCCACTCGCTGAGTGAAAAGGTTTTTTTCTAGTATCGCTTTTGCTTCTTCTGCCAATTACTTTAATTCTATATTAAAAACAGAAAATTCTGGAAAATCTGTGCCCTCTCATTCTCAATCCTTTCATAAGTGGGGAACAGCTTCTCCCTATCTACTCTGTCCAGACTCCTCATGATTTTGAATACCTCTATTAAATCTCCTCTCAGCCTTCTTTTCTTAAAGGAAAACAGTCCCAACTTCTCCAATCTAACTTCATAATTGAAGTTCCTCATCCCTGGAACCATTCTTGTAAATCTTTCCTGCATTACACTAGAGTCAGCCTGGAATATAAAGATAACTACCCGGCTTCTCCACTATTACAACTACCGAGCATCTCCTTAAATCCTTCTACCCTGCCTCCTCCAAAGTGCGAAGAGCTAATGAGCTTCTGTCACCAATTGAGGCCAGAGAGCTGTCTCTGCCACATCCTTCCCTTTGTTTACCATGCCAAGCTTCTCCCAAGGTTCCTCGCTGCTGTAACTATGAACCCACATCTTTCTCAACTTTCTTTACTAGCTCCCCTCATGCTCTGCTCGGGCTCAGCTGCATGAGATCCATCTCCTATTCCCACTGACCTGTTGACTACCAAACTTCCCTTCCAGGTCCCCATGCCAGATGACATCACAAATGGTTTCCTCCCTTCAATTACTGTCCTTCTCCATTTCAAATCTGCTATCATCACCCTCCCTCAAAATACTCACCCTTGACCCCTTTGACCTTGCAAACAGCTGCCTTATCACCAGCCTCCCTTTCCTCTTAGTTCCTGAACATGTTGCCGCCTCCCCAAATTCATGCCCACCTTTCCCATAACTCCATGTTTGAACAGCACTGAAGTAACCTTCATTAAACAGCACAAATGACATCCTCTAAAACATAAATATCTTTCCACATCCTTCTCAATTCCCTATACCTTTTGACCCAATTCTATAGTCCTCCGAGGTGACTCCATATTATTCGGGTAAGAAGGATTGCCTTCATCTGGTTCCACTCTTACGTATCCAGTCTTAGACAAAAATCTCCTGCAGTGACTTCTCTTCCCACCCCTGCATTATTACCTCAGGAGACCCCAAAGATCTGTCTTTAAATCTGCTGACAGCACCTAGTTCTATCTCATCGCCATCTCTCTTGACTCCTCCATTGCCACTGTGTTGTCAGGCCATTTGTCTCACATCCAGTTCAGGATGAGCTTCAATTTCCACCAATTAAACTGTTAGGAAGACCAAAGCGACGTTTGCTGGTCCCCAGCACCAACTTCACTTCATCGCCATTGATTCTATTCTCCTACCTGGCGAAGGTCTTTTTTAACCTCAGGCAGAGCCAGGCAGTCCAGAGCCTCAACATCCTACCTGACCCCGAGCTGAGCTTCCAATCCCATATCCTTTCCATCACAAAGACTACCTTCTTCCACCTGCCTCAGTCTGTTTCTGAAGCCTTCATTCATGCCTTTGTTACTTCCAAACTCGTAATCAAATTTCTCCTGCCCAGCTTCCCATCCTCCCATAAACTCAAACTCATCCTTAGTTCTGTTGTCCGTGCTTTGTCTCGCATCAAGTCCCGCTCACTAATCTACAATGGTCGCCCCAATGCCTTTAATTTAAAATCTCTCTCATGTTCAAATCAAGTTATGGCTTTACCTCTCCCTCTCTCTGGAGCCTCCTCCAGCCCTACAACCTGCTGAGAACTCTATGTTCCTCCAACTCCAGCCTCCAACACACCACCAACTCTCTGACTGTTGCTTCAGCTTAATTCTAGGCCCTAAATTCTGAAATTCAGGGAAAACCAATTTAGTGAAGAAGAGGACTGGTCCCTTGTAGCAAAGCTGTGAGTCACTTCTGCAGTGGTTACTGGCCTTAGCTTATTTCTTGCTGCCAGGCTTAAACCAAATGAGTCACAATTAAACTTGCTGAATGGATACGGTTTGCTTTACATTTAGAAAATGCACTAAACAGGAGCAATTTCTTTACATTCCAGATGCTACAGAATGGTTGGGATGTTTTTCTTGGGTTTAGCAACCAAATAGTGCCTGAAAAATGTGCAGTAATCTTTCATTCCCATTTTGCACCTGAACAGCAGTACATTTGAATTCCTTGCATTGTTCTTCAGGTGGTTGTGCCTAAAGAGGGCACAGCAATAAAAAAATGCCAAAGAGAGTGAGGCACCAGGTGCAGACCAAACTGCTCTCAGAGGAACCACGAACTACAGCTACCTGAGGCTGCATTCCAATGGTGTCTATCTTAAAGAACAGACTGATGTTGCAGAGAAAGGTCTTTATTTTTGGCTTTTTGAGCAAAAAAAGTTTTATCTGCTTTAGTGATGGTTTCAGAATGCTATTAATACTTTACACCTAGTGAAGGAGATGTGGTCAGGTATGTCTCTCCCTTCCCACCACCACTCCACGTTTATGAATTGTTTATTTGAAAGTAAAAAAAGAGGAACCAGCCACAATGCCCTTCAACAGTCCTATACCATGGCCTCTCCCGAGGCACTAACAACTGTTTCCCTTTAACAAAGGAGGAATCCCCTTTTTTTCTAACTGTACAAGCGCTCCAGACGATGAAACAAGAAGCTTCACAGTCAAACCAGCGCACTCCTCCTAATTCTGCACCATCAAATTTGATACTCATTCTTGCTTTCCTGTTCTTCCACTTACAAAGTAGGCTGCAGAGGTATCCGAACTGCGGCTTTGGGTTTTGACGCCATCCCACCAATGATATGGCAGCACAAACTCACATACATGAGACAGAACATTTAAGTTAACATGATGACCACTGGCATGCAAATCAGAAATTTACAATTTATCCAAAGGTGCCCACATTAAAATCTTGGTCCATAACCTTCAAAGAACAAAGATTTCCTCCCGGGGACTTTAATTGCATCTGCCTCTTGAATGGTACTGCTGCCTTTAAGGGCTGAATTGTTTCCAATCCTCCCCTGCCCTTGAGCCAACTAGAGTGGATGCAGCAACACCCAAAATGAGGGCCAGCATGAAATCTGGATGATCCAGCTCTTTTTGGAGCCCAGTCCACATCCAATGTCCTCAAACAGCTCACAAAATCTGTCCCAGTGTACCACATAATTAATTTTGCAATGTACTTTACTCCCTTTTTACATACAAACTGATTTATGTTATTACAGTGCCCATTACTTAAAGAAAGCACATTAGTGTTAATGTGATTTCTCCCTATAAACAGTGTACAGTAAAAGCACAAGGTGTCAGATAAAAACAGGTAAACCAGATAAGAATACTTTGTCTAAATATATGAAATTGTTCTGATAAGTAATTTTATATATTTTTTTAAACTGAATACATCTTTATCATGTTGGCATGGAGAGCATGGCATGCAGATTTAGTTCATGCTTAATATTTGATTTGCACAAAAGTTAAATTTGCATAATGTTCATGGATCGACTGATTTATGCTTTCACAGTCTCCATCACTATAAGCAGGCACCAATGTCACTTGCTCACTATATAAAACGTGTCTAATAAGAGCACAATGTTTCAGATGAATAGTTAACAGTACTTTCTGTTTAAATCCTTTAAGAGACATTTATGCACTGTACCTATATCTTCCCTTGTTGGCCCAAAAGCTTAGAAGACACTACCCTTATCACATCTAAAGTAACTCCTACAAGACATTGGCTCTTAAACTTTTTTGGATGAAAGTCCCCTTCTTAAATGGATTGGTAATCACAGACCTTCTAAATTATCCATAACACGAAAGTGCTGCATGTAAAAAGTATCTTAACAATGTCTTTGAGAAAACAGATATTTACCTACAGATTAACAGTGAGATGGGTGTCCCTGCTTCTCACTTCAGAGATTGTCTATCATTGGCAGGAGCACAGGTAGAAGTCAGGAGAGAGCAGGAGACCAGAGAGCTCAGTGAAAACACCAAGGGAACAGGGGGAATGCAAGAGCCTAGGGAGGGTAGAACATGGAGAAAACAGATACCCCCTGGGAGCATAACATGGAGAAAGCAGGAACACAACTTAGCAGAGCATGATTCTGGCCACAACCCAATCACTTAATCTTGACCATGAAGCCCTAGGCTCACATGTGTTGCTCACTAGTAAGGCTGGCCCTACATCACAGACCCTTGAAAGATCTCGGCAGGCCTTCCAGGGTTCTACAGATGTCAGTTCGAGAACGACTGCTTAGGAGAACACCGTTTACTGCACTGGCCACCAAAGAAACCAACTGCCAACCATTGGCATTGTGCCCTTTTCAAAAGTTTCAAACGGAACAACAATTAAATCCAGATGATTTTCACATAGGAGGGATTAAATTAGATTTTACCATCTGAGGAATGGCACATGTAACCCCATAACTCAGCCAATATGTCACCTGATATTTTACCTGTTATAAACAGAGGCAGTACCTCAGCTCCTTAGGTGAGTAGTTAACAGTAATTAATTGTACTTTAACAAAGTGCAAAAAGCTTATTGAGTTGCCTGAAATAGCTGGCATGTTTAATATATTTAATCAGTGCCTTTGTAATTGACACCAATGGTAATGGTAATTGGTTAGCACCATTTGCTCTACACAAGCAGCTACCTGTGATTAGTATGGATGGTGTTAATGGTGGGTGCTATACTATCAAATTTGCTCAAGTCATCCAAAGCTTTTTTCAACTATGCAACGCCCTCATTATTTTCCAACAACATTAAAGAAAGCAGATCTCTTGTTGGTCCATGAGCAGAGTTTTTATTAGTGGTTGCTATGCAGCATATTTTTGGTTAAGTGGTTTTGGGGACAGAAACCAGTGCTCAGAATGACAGTGTAACAGTGTGAATTTAGGTTTTGAAAATCCTGAGAAAACTCTGCCAAACTTTCAGACACATTGTAGAAATTGCTGACTTTCATATGAACTCATTACAGTTTTACTGTCTCTTTACCATCATGATATAATTTTCTGCCAGACAGATCAATTTTTTATTACTCTAATTAAGTGCAAATGAGGAACATTAAATCAATATAGATTTTTGAAAAAATTGTGAAATAAACATTTTCTTAGACAAGGCAAAAAGATCTTTCAATATTTAGCCCAATTTTTAGTGTAGAATGTCCTCCTGAAGGAAACCCTGCCAATCTTTTGTGATAAGTTTATCTAATTAAACTGAAATAGCCATAGATGGTATTTGGCTATAACTGTCAGCCTGTCTATTGTATTAAGATCTTGCATCATAGTGCCAAAGTCCCTTTACTTCACTCATCAAGTCATAGAGTTCTCAGCTGTTTCATTTTTGATTGTTCAATAACAAAAACCACATTCTATTAAAATGTTAAGTGATGTACAGCTGAAATGCCATGTCCTTAACAACAATATCCTTAAAAATAGAACTCAAAAAAGTATAAGCAAGGTGAAACTTCCCCATTGCACATATAATCTATCAATAGAAAAGAAAAATTTCTTCATAAAAGTCGCTCAAGGATTTATAATTGGATTATGCGCAATCTATGCAATATTTAATTCAGGACTTCCATTAATCAAAAACTCAAATTAGAGTTTGCACAATGTCACACCATCTCATTTACAAACCTTTTAAGTAGCAATTTGCATTTATATCTTTCATGACCTCAGGAATCCCAAAGCATCTTATTGCCAATGGAGTTGTTATGAAGTGTAGTCATTGTTGTAATGAGGAAACATGGCAGCCAATTACACATACCAAAGTTCTATAAGCAGTAATGTGATAATGACCTGATCATCTGTTTTGGTTATATTGGTTGAGGGAGTAACATTGGCCAGGACATAGGGAGAACTCCCTTAATCTTCTTCAGATAGTGCTCCTTCACGTATACGCAAGAGGGCAGACAGAGTCTCGGTTTAACATTTGATCCAAAAGATGGCATTCCTAATAGCGCAGCTTTTGCTCAGCCTTTGGTAAAGCTGAGTTATTTAAAAATCCCAGAGGGAAGTATTAAATTATTAAATTATATTAAACTAAATAAAACATTTTATTAATTTACACAAGTTAAATATATACACATGGCTACAAATTACTACTATCATAACTGTTAACAAATTCCCAAACTAATCTCCATTAAGGCAACAGCAACCCATAGACTTAACCACACACCAGGCAAAGCATTTTCACCTTATGAGTTCAAAATAAGGTTCTTTTCACTTTGGTTCCTGTGGAGGCAGTTGGAGGCTTACAGCTGCTTTGATCTTACATTGCCTGTGCCCTGCACACAAGAAAACTGCTATCCTTATACCTAGCACAGCCCATTGAATGTAAATTCTCATTGTATCACCAGCCTCTTCTAACAATAAAACCCCTTTCATAGTACCAATTTTATTAATAATATAAACATACTGCTTGGTCTCTGCCAGCTAGGTGCCAGATTTCACTCGCCTTCTTGAATGCTGTATTCAAAAAATGCAAATGCACTCCACATCTCAAAACTAGTACACATCAAAGCACCCAGACTAGCTGGCTTTAATCCAATTAAGACGCACCCACAAACTAAAACTCCATTTTAAAAGAAAATATTTTCCAATAATATTATATACATTAATAGCTTCATGACATTCCCCTCCCTATCGAAAAAATGAACGGTCATAATTCTAAAAGACAGCTTCATTTTAACAACCTATCTCACACCATCTCCTACACGTATTATGCTATTACATTACCAAATTCATGCATTAACATAACTATATATACACACAAGTCCTTGGTATTAACAGAAATCACTCCAGTCCCATGTCTAGGTTTATTAAAAAAAGTCCCACCTTCTTTTAAGCTTCAAACTCTTAATAATACATCTGTGAACAGGTTTTCTCTTTCAGCAATATGTATAATCTGTAGATTAAATGGTTGTAATACTATATTCCATCTGAAAAGCCTTGCTTTTGTCTTGAAATTTGTCCAAAAACTTCAAAGGATTATGGCCTGCATAAACTATTGTTTCAAATTAATTGTTTGCAACATAAATTTCAAAATGCTGCAATGCTAACACCAAACTCAAAGTCTCTTTTTCGATCATTGAATATCTTCTCTTTTGTACATTCAGCTTCCTTGAAAAATACCCTATCAGTTTTTCAATTCCAGTGTCATCTTCTTGAAACAGTACAACTCCAAACATGAATTGCTTGGCATAATTGGGTACTGCCAACACAGGTGTCATAGTTAATATAACTTTTAAACTATTGAATGACTTCTGACACTCCAGTGACCATTGAAACTTCTTGTGCTTTTTTAATAGTTCAGTCAGTGGAACAACCACTTGGCTAAAATTTGGTATAAATTTCCAGTAAAACCCACTCATGCCCAGAGATCTCAAAACTTCCCGTTTTGTTGTAGGCACTGGGAAATCCATGGTAGCCTTGACTTACGCATCTCTTGGAGCCACCTTACCATGTCCAATGGTATGACCTAGATACGTCACCTGCGCTTCTGCAAATTCATCAGCAGATTAGCTTCTTGTGGTCGAGTAAATAATTCTTCCAGATGCTGTAAATGCTCCTCCAATGTCTGACTGAAAACGATTAGATCATCAATATAAACCGCACAGATGCTTAGACCTGCAATTACTTTGTTTGTCAGTCTTTGAAATGTTGCAGGCGCATTCTTCATATCAAATGGCATGACTTTAAACTGATATAGTCCACTTGGTGTTACAAAAGCTAATAATACCTTTGCTCTCTCTGACAATGGTACCTGCCAATAGCCTTTCAGCAAGTCAATCTTTGTGATAAATTTCGGTTGTCCCACTTTCCCAATGCAATCTTCCAACTGTGGTATGGGATATAATTCTACTTTTGTCACCGCATTCACCTTTCGATAATCCACACACAATCTTTGAGTTCCATCTGGTTTCGGTACCAGTACAACAGGCAAACTCCAGTTACTGCAACTAGACTCAATGATAACATTTTGAAGCATGGAATCAACTTCTTTTTGTACTTGTGATAACTTTGCCGGATTTAATCTATAAGGTTATTGCCTTATTGAAGACGACATTTCTATACATACATCATGTAAAGCTAAATGTGTCTTTCCAAACCTATTTCCACAAATAGGTTTGTGTGATTGCAATAGCTTTTCCAAATCACTTTGACATTTGCTTGGAAGGTAACTCAATATTTCATTCAAATTTTTAAGCACCCCCTCAATAATCAATTTGATTACAGGAAAATCAATTTCAGAGTCCCGCACTTCTAACTCATTCTCATCATTCACCATTGCTAACACCTCTTTTTGTTCCTCTTCCCTGTCAAAGTACTTTTTAAAGCATATTTACATGACACACCCTCTGCTTCTTTCTTCCATCTGGATTACTTATTAAATAATTTACTTCATTCAATTTCTTTTCAATCTTGCAAGGTCCACTAAATCTTGCATTTCATGAACCACCTAGTATTGGTAACAAAACTAGTAATTTCCCCCCCAGAAACAAAACTGCAAGTTTTAGCTTTCTTATCTGCTTTCACTTTCATCACTTGCTGTGATATCTTTAAATGTTCCCTAGCCAACTCACATGCTCTGTTCAATCTTTCCCTGAAATTTGATACGTAACCCAGGAGAATAGTTTCTGAATTTTGACCTACCAATTTCTCATGAATCATCTGAGTCCCCTTACCTCATGACCATAAACTAGTTCAAAAGGGCTAAAACCAGTTGATGCATTAGGAGCGTCTCTAATAGCAAATTACAAAAATGGAATTCCTGTTTCCCAATCCTGTGCATAATCCTGACAGTCTACTCTTATCATAGTTTTTAAAGTTTGATGCCATCTTTCCAAAGCTCCTTGTGACTCTGGATGATAAGCTGTGGACATAAACTGTTTCATCCCCAAACTGTTCATTACTTCCTTAAATAGCTGTGACATGAAATTTGACCCCTGATTTGATTGTATTTCTTTAGGTAAATTATATCTTGTAAAAAAAAATTAACTCCTCCACAATCTTCTTAGTTGTAATATTTCTTAAAGGTATCGCTTCAGGAAACCTGGTAAACACATCCATTATTGTCAATAAATATTGATTTCCACTTTTAATCTTAGGCAGGGGTCCTACACAATCAATCATGACTCTGGAGAAGGTTCTTCAAATGCTGGGATTGGGATTAAAGGCGCCGGCTTAACCACTGCTTGTAGTTTTCCTGTTATTTGACATGTATGACAGGTTCTACAGAATTTGACTACATCCCTATGCAATCCTAGCCAAAAAAAAATCTCTGTATCTTTTCCTAAACTTTCCTAATTCCTAAACGTTTCTCCATTGGAATTTCATGAGCAATTCTCAGAATCTCATTTCTATGGCCTAATCGGATAACAATCTGATGCCCCCCTGCCACCCCCCGCCTTCATTTGCTGACACATGATCCGACCACCACTTTCCCATTAAAATACCTTTCCGAAGGTAATAACATACTGGAATACATGTTGCTTCTGTTTCTGAATAAGCTTTCATGAAATTGCAAATCATTTTTCTGTAATTCCAATAACCTCCGAGTTAAACATTTCAGCTGAATTGTCCTGTATTCCTTCCATTTGAACAATGTTATCAAACACAGAGATAAAAACAAAAAAACTGAGGATGCTGGAAATCCAAAACAAAAACAGAATTACCTGGAAAAACTCAGCAGGTCTGGCAGCATCGGCGGAAAAGAAAAGAGTTGACGTTTCGAGTCCTCATAACCCTTCGACAGGACTTGAGTTCGAGTCCAAGAAAGAGTTGAAATATAAGCTGGTTTAAGGTGTGTGTGTGGAGGGCGGAGAGATAGAGAGAGAGAGAGAGGTGGAGGGGGGGGTGTGGTTGTAGGGACAAACAAGCAGTGATAGAAGCAGATCATCAAAAGATGTCAACGACAATAGTACAATAGAACACATAGGTGTTAAAGTTAAAGTTGGTGATATTATCTAAACGAATGTGCTAATTAAGAATGGATGGTAGGGCACTCAAGGTATAGCTCTAGTGGGGTTTTTTTTTATAATGGAAATAGGTGGGAAAAGGAAAAGGACACCCTGGTCCACTCCTCCATCACGCCCTACTCCTCAACCGCCTCCTATGGCACCACCCCATGCCCACGCAAAAGATGCAACACCTGCCCCTTCACTTCCTCTCTCCTCACCGTCCAAGGACCCAAACACTCCTTTCAAGTGAAGCAGCATTTCACTTGCATTTCCCCCAACTTAGTCTACTGCATTCGTTGCTCCCAATGTGGTCTCCTCTACATTGGAGAGACCAAACGTAAACTGGGCGACCGCTTTGCAGAACACCTGCGGTCTGTCCGCAAGAATGACCCAAACCTCCCTGTCGCTTGCCATTTTAACACTCCACCCTGCTCTCTTGCTCACATGTCTGTCCTTGGCTTGCTGCATTGTTCCAGTGAAGCCCAACGCAAACTGGAGGAACAACAACTCATCTTCCGACTAGGGACTTTGCAGCCTTCCGGACTGAATATTGAATTCAACAACTTTAGGTCGTGAGCTCCCTCCCCCATCCCCACCCCCTTTCTGTTTCCCCCTTCCTTTTTTTCCAATAAATTATAAAGATTTTCCTTTTCCCACCTATTTCCATTATTTAAAAAAAAACCCCACTAGAGCTATACCTTGAGTGCCCTACCATCTATTCTTAATTAGCACATTCATTTAGATAATATCACCAACTTTAACTTTAACACCTATGTGTTCTATTGTACTATTGTCGTTGACATCTTTTGATGATCTGCTTCTGTCACTGCTTGTTTGTCCCTACAACCACACCACCCCCCACACCTCTCTCTCTCTCTATCTCTCTGCCCCCCACACACACACCTTAAACCAGCTTATATTTCAACTCTTTCTTGGACTCGAACTCAAGTTCTGTCGAAGGGTCATGAGGGCTCAAAACGTCAATTCTTTTCTTCTCCGCCGATGCTGCCAGACCTGCTGAGTTTTTCCAGGTAATTCTGTTTTTGTTTTGTTATCAAACACAGTGCCAGCTAATTGGATTTCGACACCTTCTTCTTGCCTTTGAACTGCCTGCTTATCTTGTTTGTCTTGTTCTTCCCGATGAGCCTTTGATTTCATTATAACACAATCAGGAAACAATCCAGCATGTTCCTTCTGTAACACCTCTGTCAAAAACACTTCTACAGGCTGCTCAACTACCACATTAACACCCTATTTCTGATCCAGCTATATCATTACCCAGAATAAACTGAACCCCTGCAATGGGCAATTTTTCCACCACTCCGACTATAACTTCACCTACCTTCCATTTGCTCTTTAAATTTACCTTCCACAACAGAATAGATTTAGCATCTCCATGAACCCCACTTATTATTACCTTCTCCTGCAATACTCCCTTTGAACAACAAATATCACTATCCCACAACATTAAGGATTGACTAGCCCATGTCTCTTATTAAAATTTTAACATCTTTACCGACTCCACTCCGTACACATGGAAAGACTTCCCCTTCATACACAAAATCTTTAAACGTTTTTGCAACCTGCTCCCCCGGATTCTCTCGAGTTAACTGTGAACACGTCCCCACTTCTTCACCTTTCACTAATTCTCCGTTTCACCTGTACACAAACCACGGGTTTCTCTTGTGCCTGAACCTCAGAAGCCACAGTACTTTCACTTCCACAGCTTTTCTGTACCCCTACAATTCCGACAGATTTTTCCTGCAATTTCCAACACATTGAATTTGTGTGCCCCACTTTAATACATTGAAAACGCCTCAATTTTTGAATGTCACTTCTACCTTCAGCACCTTCCTTTTTATTCTGAGAAAAAACTTCCTGGGAACTTCTAGCTATTCCTTCCCTTCCCTGACTATCTACCTTCCTTTCACCTTCTCACTTTTATCCTTTTCCAATTTGAATAGGTGACAAAAAAAAAGGTTTTGGTCTATGAGCTAACTCATAATCATCAACTATTTCTGCTGCTTGTCTTACAGAATCAACCCTCTGTTTCTCCACATGAGTTCTCACTACTGAAGGGATTGAATATTTAAATTCTTCCAAAAGAATTACTTTCCTAAGAGCTGCATAGGTTGTTTCTATTTTTAACACCCGTATCCACCAGTCAAAATTACTTTGTTTTACTCTTTCAATATAAGTTTGCCCAGGCTGTTTTCTCATATTCCTAAATTTCTGTCTGTATGCATCAGGGACTAATTCATATGCACTCAAAATAACCTTTACACCACATCATAATTCACTGACATTTCTTCTGATAGCAAAGCATATACCTCAAGCACCCTACCTAACAACTTAGACTGTAATAATAATGTCCAGTTTTCCTGTGGCCATTTCATCTGTTTAGCTAGCTTCTCAAATTAAATAAAGAATGCTACAATATCTTTTCCTTCAAACTTTGGAAGAGCTTGTACAAATTTAAACATCTCCCCACTGGATTCTACTCTAGAGATAAATCCTTCCTCACCTACTAGCATCTCTTTTTTAACTTCCAACATTTAGAGTTGGAATTCTCTCTCTTTTTCTCTTTCCTCCTTCTCTATCTTCACAATTTTTAATTCCCTTTTAAAAGCCATTTCACTGTCCTTTGCTTCAAATTCAAGCTTCTTCAGTTCCTTTGTTAGTTCAAATTCAAGCATCTTAATTTGTAACTGAAGTCTCACTACCTCCAGCTGTGACTCACTAGTGCCAGGTTTCACTTCCAACTGTAGACGCTGTGCTATACTTTTAATTATATCTGATTTCCTGGCCCCCGCAGGTAATCCCAGTTTTAACTTATCTGCCAACTCTATTAACTTACTTTTGGTTATTTTTTCTAACCCAGAGTTATCTCTACTACTCCCAGACAAATCTTAGCAATTGCCAAAGCCATCTTGCAGTCTTACAACCTCTAAAATACCTCACCAACTCCTGACTCGTAACCTTAAGATTCACTAATTCCAAACCAATTATGGAATTAGAAATATAATCCCTGACGAGCCCCCAATTGTTACGAGACAGCCTTTGTTAAAGCTGAATTGTTTAAAAATCCCAGAGGGAAACATTAAGCAACTGTCATAACCCATATTTTTAAGTGGAATGTTTGAGATGCGACTCTAAATTCAGGAATCAGAACACCGGTTCTCGAGAGGTTTTATATTAAACTAAATGATGCATTTTATTAATTTACACAAGATAAACATATACACATGGCTACAAATTACTACTATCATAACTTTTAGCAAATTCCCAGACTAATCTCCATTAAGGCAACAGCAACCCATAGACTTAATCACACACCAGGCAAAGCATTTTCACCTTATGAATTTAAAATGAGGTTCCTCTCACTTTGGTTCCTGTGGAGACAGTTGGAGGCTTACAGCTGCTTTGATCTTACATTGCCTCTGCCCTGCTGTTATGAGACAGCCTTTTGGTAAAGCTGGGTTATGTCAAAAGCCAGAAGGAAACTTTAAATAACTGTCATAACCTATAGTTTTTAACCTATATGCAACTCTAAATTCAGGAATCAGACCACCAGTTCTCAAGAGGTTTTATATTAAACTAAATGAAACATTTTATTAAGTTACACAAGTTAAATACATAAACATGGCTACAAATTACTACTATCATAACTTTTAACAAATTCCTAACTATTCTCCATTAAGGCAACAGCAACCCATAGATTTTTAAGCAGACACCAGGCAAAGCATTTTCACCTTACAAATTCAAAATCACGTTCCTTTCACTTTGGTTTCCGTGGAGACGGTTGTCGGCTTAAACAGCTGCTTTGATCTTACATTGCCTCTGCTTGCACACACAAAACTGCTGAAGTTATACCTAGCACAGCTCATTGAATGCAAATTCTCATTGCATCAGTCTCTTCTAACAATAAAACACCTTTCATAGAACCAATTTTATTAGTAATATAATCATATTGCTTGGTCTCTGCTCGCTAGGCGCCAGATTTCACTCTCCTTCTTGAATGTTCCTTTCAAAAAAATACAAATGTACTCTACTGCTCTTGCATCTCAAAAATCAAGGCACCCAGATTAGCTGCCTTTAATCCAATTAAGACACACTCACAGACTAAACCCCTATTTTAAAAGAAAAATATTTTCCAATAATATTATATACATTAATAGCTTCATGACACTCAGTGCCTCAGTGGGATTACTAATGTAAATTTTGAACTCAAGTATCTGGAATGAGACTTAAGTCCTCGACTTAAGAGGCACGAGTGGTATGATGAGCCACAGCTGACATGTGAATGTAAACTTTCCAAGCTTCAGGGGGAAACTAGGGTACCTAAGAAATTATCTTTCCCAATGGCTTTGACAATGCATGAGGAATGGATAAGTTACAGTTTAGCACATATCTTACACAGCACAAAAGCATCCTGAGTGTCAAATTTAATTACTTTAGTCTGGGAGATCAGGGGTTGAGCATGTGGGGGATGATAATGTGACACTGATGTAGCAGGAATTGTTTGATGTTGGTTGAACAATAGTCCAGCTTACAAGTAGTGAATGTTGCCGACAGTGATTCAAGAGAAAAGTATTTCAATGTCCAGCATCAGTATTTTTTTTAAAACTCTGATGAGCATAAAGCAAAAGAAAAAACATTGAGGACTTACTAAGCTACTCGAGCTTGATTCTCTTTGATTTGATTACTGTTTTAGAACTACAAAAGTGGCCAGTATCTTCAATGCACTATACCAAATGGACAGTGGAAGCATTTTCAATGTATATTATTCCTTTTAGTCAGGGAAAAAGCCGTTAGGAAAAACCTTCTCATTCCAGTTCTTGGAATCCTGCCAGATTGACTACCAAACTTGAAAAATGGCCAACTTATTTGACGTCAGTAACAAGTCTTTGAGTCAGTGAGTGCTTTCATAGGCTGCAGTTATTTTACAGAAATAACTCTGCATAGAGTTTGCGAGACTGCTGGTCTGGAGCAGCACTAACATTCTGTAACTATCTTAAAATAGAAGAAAAGCTTTCCAATGGCTGTATAGGTAGAGATAGTATTAGCCCTGTGGTGGCAAGGTTCAAAGCCCAATCCAGATATTTACCAAGTTATCTGTTCTCAACCAGGACAGCAGCTCGGACATGTGGCCTCAGTGTTTTGGAGTTGGAAAAGGAGGAAATCTTGCTCTATTGGATGCGATATGCTCCATGACTGACTGACCAGTTTGGCAGCACATATCTGGGCTCAGATGTGAAAAATGGTCATTTGGGCAATTGGTATAGGTAGAAGGAAATCCAGGTTAAGTGTCATTTTCATTTGCAGAGGGGAGAAAACTGGAGAAGAGACTTTGACAAAATATAGAATGAGCAAGGAATTTCATGCTATCCAATCGATAAAGTGGTACATGCACTGTTAGACAGTCGCCCCAATTTTCTAGAAATTTCCCATAGCTAAGAGAACAAAAAACAGTTGTTATGATTTTATTGTTGCTGCTTACTTCTATTTTGATTGAAAAATTGTAAGGGGCTGGTTTAGCCTTTGGTGATCCAATGTGTGCAAGTGTGGCAAAATTAAATCAAAATAATTCAGTACACCTAGGCCCCATTCCACCACTGGAAGCGCACCTAGCAATCTTCCCTTGTCCTTGCCCCAGATCCCAATATTGGGCTTGTTTATGTCAATTGTGTGGCTATCCAGGCTACTACCAACATCCATTCATGGGAGCAACTGCTTCCCAGAGGTACCATCCCACTCTATCCAGGGAGGGGGTTTGGGAGATGTGGACCATTCCAGCTATTATTTTTGAATAAAGTTTCAGTTTTGAATTTTCTACTTTCCTTACAGCAAATCATTCAATGTGTGATCAATTGCCGAAGGCAAAATGTCTTTTGAACTATTTTGGCACCACCCCCACTAGGATCTGATCCAGGCACAAAAATACTTAAATTTCCAGGTGAACTCTAAGCTGGCAGAACTGGCATGATTTCTAACTGGTGGCATCATCTCGCCAGCCCTGTCTCTTTTGGTAGTGCCTGTAAGGTATGGGTGAGTACAGTGTCCTTGCAGAATTTTGGGACATAGAAAAGCGGGGCAGGGGTTCAGCAGAACTGAACCCCACCCTCCCCCTTCCAACCCTAACAAGGTCTTATCTTTAATTTAGCGTTTAATCACATTTATTTAACATTCTTTGGTGCCGCTTTCACTGCAACTAAAACAAAATTGGAGAAATTCTTTACAATTACTACACTCCCTCACTTAGCCTTCTAGCCAACCAACCTACACTGCAACTTTTAAATTTGGTATGTTTCTCTTTTCTAGCCCCTGAGGTAATTTCATACCAATTACTACATAGTTAACTTCTATGTGCCTCAGTGACAAGCCAAAATCCCTCAAAGCAACTCTGGTGTATTAAATTATACACATCAAAAGCATGAGCAAACAAGCTGTTTTGTTGCACCAAAAGATAATGGTTCTGCAGGATACAGCTCAACTTGCCAGCCTCCAAGCTTTTTCTCTTCAAAATATCATTTCCTGACAACATTCATTCTTAAGCAGTTATGACCCAATTAAACATGCAAGATATTCACAAGCAGTTCAGGTCATTTAATATCAACAGTAATTCTCTTTTGAAAGACACATGGGGCTGGATTTTCCTGATATACAGGGTTGGGGCAACATGTATGTCCTGACTCTGCCCAGTTTCCTGGGTCAAGGGTGATAATCATGGCAGGCTGAGCTGGATTCTCACCAGAGACCCCAGGAAGATAAAGACAGTGCTGCAATAGCACCAAGCTCAGCACAAGTTGAGGATCAAAGGTTAATTAAAGTGAGCACAGGGTCCTGAATGTTAGGTCAAGTATACACTGAAGAGCTCTGTTTAAGGGCTTCAACAGGTGAGACATTATGATGACTAGGAGAGGGTGGCTGGGACTTAGGGTCATTCACATTGCTACCCCTGGCTTACATTGTTGTCTGGAATTCCCGAGAGAACTGAGGAAACGGGCAGACAGGAGAAAAATGGGTCAGAAACCTAGGCCCCTCCAGCATTTGCATGCACCGGCTAGGAAGGAATGGCAATTGACGGTCCCAACAAGGGCAGGAGGGCAAGGAAAATTATGCCATAAAGCAAGACAGTGTTAGGTCTCATTACCTAATTTCACCTCATTTGCTGCAGCTATCTTGGCTCATACAGCAGAAAGTGATACCCAAAAAGGGAGACAGAAGAGAGCATTCTCCAAAGATTTTTAGTTACTCCTCTCTTGATATCATGCAGAACATTTAACTGCATAGAGCTAGGCAATACTGTATAAGATTACAACAACTTCTCAAATCAGAAGGTTATATAAAAGCAAACCATGTAACTAAGAGCTAAATATAGATATTACAGGTTAAAAAAAAACAAAGCAAAGTCATGGGGTCAATTGTTCCCTGGTGCATTGCTCATGGCAATACCTCGACCTGAGTCACCTTGCCTTTTTTGAATTTAAACAAAAGCTTGGGGGATAACTGTTCTCTGGCGCATTCTCCAAGGCAACGCCTCGACCAATCAGAATCTATTTGCCCAACCAATAGCACCGTTTTCTCATGCAGCATAAATTGTTGTTACCTTTGAGATTTGGTATTCTGGCATCTATCCTGATAAATGCAGGACGAAAAGTTTCAACAGCATGTTTCTGCTTTCAGCAATTTCTGTACTAACTTCTGTACAGCAAGTTCTGTATTAACAAACTACACAGTAATAAATCCAAATCTCAGCTGATGTTTTGTGTTTGTGCTTATATTGGAAAGCGGACCGTGAAGAAATATTTTCTTCATATTTTTATATTTGTTTCCAAGCCCTTCATATTGCAGGTTATTGGATGTGTAAAGTCATTAACGTTCTACTCGGTGGAGTTTTAATATCACCTATGCCAGAGTTATTGCTTTCAGTTTCCCTTCAATAGACTAGCTAATAATCATCCAAATGTAATCTAATATATACTTACAATGCCAAATCCACACAGAATTCGATTGTAATGAACCCTTTAATCTTTAAGTAAATGAAATAGAAAGCACTACAAAGTACTCAGTTGAAGTTACATAACACTGCTTTCAATTCATACCATAGTATCTCAATTTACAAACTGCTTGTTACAAAAAATATTACCTCTCGTTCCGCCAGAATTTTTATTTTGATAGGCGGTGGTATTCTCAAACCTAGACAAGATGAACCCTGATAAAATGAACTGCTTTGTGAATACCCATGATTTTGTATTAATTAGGTTTTCCTACTTTAGTTTTTTTTCAGACAGTGCGGACACTTTTCCTATTAAAATACCAGAAATCTATAGTTTGTAACACATAAGTGACGAGGAAAACAACAGGATTATCATCAAGTGCCTTCAAATCAATTTATACTTAGATTCAGAAAGGAGCTTTTCTTAAAGCTCGGCAGAGTAGAATGATTCGGTACATTTTAAATGCAATTTTAGTTAAAGGTTTACTTCACTGCTACTGCCAAGTGTGAGAGAATTGTGGACTGGGAGATACATTGGCCTTAGTACAGCATTAAACAAATGTGTAAGTAGCTGTGACTGGGACTTTATGAGATTCCCAAATGACCTGAAAAGGCAGATTGGTGCTGCATTCTCTACTTACTTCTCTTAAGAGGCAATAATTTAATTAAAATATAAATTCCATAATCACACCTTCTAAAGAGACCACTTCTAAAATATTTATGGCCCAGATGGACATTATGCTTTATGTCAATTTGAAAGAAGTGGAACCCAGGAAGTTAATCTCTCCATGAAGGGCCTTAATCTTTATTGGAGCAAATTTTCCCATACAAAGCATAATAAACATAATGAGCAGAGTAAAGGGAATGTGTACATTTTACAGATTATTAAATCTCCTCATCTAACAGAGAAGCAATAAAGTTTATGCAAAAACCAGATACCCGGCACCACTGAAGAAAAGCAAGCAATTGGCAAAAGTAGATTTTAATACTCATGGCCATGTGTGTTACAGAATTCTGTTGGTATCGCAGAGTCAAATGTAGTAAATATAAGCCAAAGGATCCTGAAATTTTCCTTGGAAAAGGTATTTAAAATGTAATTGTTGATTTCAACTAGGTAGGTTTTTAATGGAATCTGGAAACCAGAAACAGTCTTCCAAAGCTCATTAGTTTTTTCTTTGCAAGTCACATTGGCAGAGTCGTTTACTGCTATCAAACACATTTCTCTATTGTGCAGAACTTGTAAAAATGCAGTATAAGTATGAATGAAAAGGAAACAATGGCTGATCCTATTTCTGTAAAAACGTGTTCATGTATAATTAGAGACAATACTTGCAACTCCTTTAATGGCTAAAAGCACCATCAGGCACAGTACAAGCTATAAAGACTGGCAGATTTCAGGTTTGAACGGTTACATTTTGAGCTGTAGTTGGAGGGTTACAATTGTTTTTAGCATCTTATGGCAAAGGTGCGAGTGGGCAGGAAATTATCCTGGGTTGCTGCCTCCAGTGATACCTGTTGGAGAAAGTGTGTGCACATGCCAGTGGATGGTTTGGGTTCAGCTCCAGTGTCCTCCATTATTGAATAGTCTGTGCTCATATGAGTTAGAAACAAGGAACTGTACCCTGCAATAGCTACCATCTTTTGTATAGATGAGGGTGGGCCATTTAGGAAGACTGACAATTCTAATAACTTCATAAAACATTTCTCAACATTAAAGTCACTTGCACAGTATAAAACTAAGAGCTTAGTTTTTATTACAGATTCTAAAAGGTCATGATGAGGACAAGATTAGAAACTGTGAACAGACATTAATAGACTCAATCTACAAGGACAGACATGATGTGTTCTGGGCGCTGAGTCAAACAGTCAGGAAATGATAAGGAGACTTACAAACACAATAAACTAGTCGAGAAAGGATGGAATAGTAATTTACAAGATGAATTAATGGGTTAACATGATACATATTAATTAAAATTAACCAGAACATGTTGGCATGTTATCATCACGACACCAAGGCATTACCAACAGTATAAATGGCTCAATGCACAAAACATCAGGGGATTTGAACTTCTAGCTTGAACCAATGTAAACAGAATAGAACTACAAGCTTACAACTTTTCTTGCTGATTCCTCCCTTGGGCACCTGTCTATATCAGTAATTCTTGGTTACTGTATGTCATGGGTTGTGCAATATGATTAAAATGCATTAAACCAAGGTCTCATTGCTACCTTGGTTTCAAGTGTTTTTAATAGAGTTTGGATTCAATTACCCTGTTGAAACCCAAAAGTATATTTAGTTTATTTAGGGTCAAAAATATAACATTTGAGAGAGAACATTTAAGGGGAGGAAAAATGACAATAGTCAACACGCTTTTCGAATTTTTATTCCCCTTCCTAAAAAAGTTTATTTTTAAGAAAGCTACTTTTCATTAGGAATTCAGGAACAAGTAGGTCAGGTAAAAATATTTTATCTGCAATTAACACAAGTGGGAAGAATTGAAGCAGGTAGGAAACAGCTGAGCTGGTAACAAACCCCGCACGTGGGCTCTCCTGGTAACAAATCGTTTTTGATCACTTCAACTTTTCATTTTGTGATATGCAGAAAGCTCGAAAGTGCAATGTTAGACTTCAGATAATTGAAAAAAAGAGATTAAATTTTCTTTGCAGTAACAAAAGCAACCCAATTTGTTCATTCAGTCATCCTGCTTCCTGCTATTAAGTACAGCACCTTCTGCTTTTCCTGCTGAAGTTTGTTAAATTGCTTTTCTGGTGTCACACAGTAGGAAGTGCAGTATTGCTGAATGCGTTTACTTCTTTGAAGTATTGCTAGAGAGATGGGAAATAGCTTCCTTTGATCAAACAGCCACACAATACCAACATTACCTTGAAGAGCCAATAGGCTTGGAAGGAATGTGTACATACTTGAAATATACAGAATATGATTTAAGAATTTCCAGTTTGTTGCTGTATTTATTTGCCCTCAGACAAAATTTCCAGCTCTGTGAAATTTGGCATTTTTCGGGATTCCTACCATTTGAAGGTCTCAAGTAATCCTGTTGTGCAACAGTATCACAGTATCTTTACAGTGCAGAAGGAGGCCATTTGGCCCATCGAGTCTGCACTGGCTCTGAAAGAGCATTCCACCTATTCCCACTCCCCTGCCTTGTCCCCGTAACCTTGTACGTTCTCTCTTTTCAGGTAGCAATCTAATTCGCTTTCGAATACCTTGATTGAACCTGCCTCCACCACCCTTTCAGGAAGTTTGTTCCAGGCTCCAAATATGCGACCTGCATATCTGTTTCAGAAGTTTTGACTTCTTAAGGAGTCAGACTTCAGAACCAACAGAAAGTGGAGAATGAAGTGAAGAGTTGTGGCTCGTATAGTGCACGGTGGATGCTACAATTCAACGGAAACATTTGCTGAACTCAAACATTTCTTTAGTGCAGAGGAAACAAACAATTCTATATTGCATGAAAATAGACTTCATTCATAAATATGGGAAAAACAGCTTTGAATCATGGAGCCCCAAATTCTAAAAGTTAGGAAGATTCCAATGTTGAAATGATTAGACACCATTTTGGGGGAGGGTTGAATTCTATGAACATAGCTACATTAATTTTTGCATCATTTTCAAGTCACTAGTGTGGTTAATAAAACAAGGACATTTTCCACATTACTTTGATGAACAAGCACTAGAAGTTGGTAATGATTTTGGAGCCACCAGAGGATTTTGCTTACTATGCAAGAAAAGGCTGGAGTCAAACAAAGCTACGATTTATAGCAAGGCTAAATGTTGTCAGTTACTGGCCAGCAAAGAACTCTTTGTGCACATGTAAAGAGGGAATTTAGTTAATGGAAACAATACACTATTCCTGTTTGGGCAACTTGTCCCAGGACAAAGAAAAAAATAAAACAATTTCCTGTATTGAACAAATCTTTGTTTTGTATAGGTTGATTTTTAGCAGCATTGCTCTCAAGCAATTTAACATCTGAGCAGAGTTTTGATGTTCATAATGATCCACTTCCAAGTCAAAGAACAGAGTTAGTGGGTTAGGAAGAGGGCATCATTGGAAGTTTACGGCACAGGAAGAGGCCACTTAGCTCATTGTGTTTGTGCCGGTTGAAAAATGAGCTACTCAGCCTACTCCACTTTCCAGCATTGGGTCCATAGCCTTGCAGGTTACAGCACTTGAGGTGCAGACATCTTTAAAATAAGTTGAGGGTTTCTGCCCCTACTACCCCTTCAGGCAGTGAGTTCCAGACCACCACAACCCTCTGGGTGATTTTTTTTTCTTATCTTCCCTCTAATCCTTCTACCAATCACTTTAAAGCTATGCCCCCTAGTCACTGACCTCTCTGCTAAAGTAAACAGGCCCTTCCCACCCACTCTATCCAGGCCCCTCATAATTTTGTACATCTCAATCAAATCACCCCTCAGCCTCTTCTGTTCCAAGGAGAACAACCCCAGCCTATCCAGTCTTTCCTCATTGCTGTAATTTTCCAGTCATGGCAGCATCTTCATAAATCTCCTCTGTACCCTCTCTAGTGCAGTTACATGCTTTCTGTTGAGGTGACCAGAACAGCACACAGTACTCAAGTTGTGGCCTAACTAATGTTTTATATAGTTCCCGCATAACCTCCTGTTCTTATATTCTATGCCTCAGCTAATAAAGAAAAGGATTCCATATGCCTTCTTAAACACCTTCGTGACCTGTCCTTCTACCTTCAGGGATCTGTGGACATTCACTCCAAGGTCCTTCACTTCCTCTACACCTCTCAGCATCACAGCAGTTATTCTGTATTCCTTTGCCTTGTTTGACCTCTCCAAATGCATCATCTCACACTACTGAGTTGAAATCCATTTGCCACTTCTCTACCCATTGATATCTTCCTGCAGTCTATAGCTATCCTCCTTGTTATCAACCACATGGCCAATTTTTAAGTCATCTGCAAACTTCTTGAGTTTCAGCAGGAAGCAGGCGTGGAGCACAGCTGCTGGGGGAACATGGTACTGTATTTTGATCTTAAAAATCTAGAACTTGAGAAACAGACACTCACCTATTTAATATTTAATAGCTGCTGTTCTCAGAAATTTGTTTCCCCTTGAACCTGATATCCAATCAGTAGGCCGTACCTGGAAGAATAAAATTGTTTGTCCGATCAAAAAATTGGGAAGTGTCTTCAAAGCACCGGAATTATAATTAGCAAAAAGAATGATAGAAAGACTAGCCAAGTACAACCCAATTCAGTGCTACAACTCCCTGTTTGTGAGGCTGGTACCCATATTCAGTCCCAGAATCAGTTACAGGTATCAGCCTTTAGCAGCACCAGGAGTTGTAGTCAGGCAGTCATCAAAGTGGCTGATGTACCACGGGAGTAGATTCATGGCTGAGCCTCTTGAAGCAGGTAAGTTCCAGCTGCACAACGCAAGTGGAAAATGCAGCCCTCAAGTCAAAGTTCCCCAGGAACTGGGACGGGCCTACGCAGGGAAAATATCTTCACTGCATTTATAAAATATAATGGCTGACTTTATGGGCAGGTTCTTTTCTGAATTAATTTTATGTAGTTATTATGCAATAAACCTTATTGTCACCTGCACTGAATAGGCTTTGCGAGAAAGTAAAATAAATACTCAAAGCAAGAAGTGGGGATTTACAGTTATGCAGTAAGTGATGATGTCAACTGAGTAATTCTGTATACTCAAAAGCCGAGGATTAATTTATCAAAATCATTTATACATCAATTCATCAGAAATCAGCTCAAAGTGACAAACACACGTTCTACACCTGCAACTTCCCACATTGCTGATCTCAAACAGCTGCACACATTGGCACCAAGGAACAGTTCAAGTCTATCTCAAAAGAAGAGAGAAAAATTGGGAGGTTGGTCACTGTTATAGGGTGTTGGATATTATTCGGTAAGTCTTAATGAATTCTTTGTAGTCTTAAGTAGGTTAACCATATGTATTTATTAATTACAAGAATTATGTACATAAATACAGTAAAGGGTCCAAGCTAGGCACCGTGTCCATGCTAGCTTGTGTACACTGCTCTGTCCAACACTAGACTGACCCCCTAGGTGCAGGTCATGTGTTCTCTTACATCACAGTGTGGACGGTACTGTACTAAGTCCCATGTTAATCTTATATGTACCAGACTCTTATATTATACTTTCCCCCCAAGTCTTTATTCAATGTATTGCAAGTTATTCTATTTACCCCATGTATTTACACCGTTATTACTACCCCGTCTTCTCCGCCATCCCCCTTCAGTTCAGCCGGTCTGGATGCCTAATAACCCTGCCATATTGCATTCACAATGCTGTTGGAGGAGTGATAAGCTCTGCATTCCAGGTAAACTTTGTTGATTTGGATGTTGTTCTTGAATCCGGATACCTTCCTCGACGTCTCTCCACTGTACTGTGGGAATGGGCGATCTAGGGAAGAGACAACACCTCTCTCCTGACTGTACCTTTTGGAGTGCCAACCAGGTAGAACTGAGGTTGGTCATCCTCCTTCCTGATGATAGTACCACGCCCCCTTCTCTCACAAGGTCTTTAATCCAGACCTGGTCTTGTAGTTGTGGCAAGTGTCTCGTGCAGTACCTTTTGTTGTAGGCGGAAGCCTGCTTCTGCCTGTAGGGCTGCTCTCTTGCTTAAATGTCCTGGTAGTCCTCGGTTACCAACCCTGGTATGAGCTTTTGTCAGCAGGATTGGAAGTTGTGTGCTGAGTTTCTCGCCCATTAGGAGCTCGGTTGGGGACAGGCTGCATTGTAATGGAGTGGACCTGTAGGTTAGTCGTGTTGTGGAAAATCCTCATCCTTTTTCAGGAGGGCCTTTACAGTATGGACCCCACTGTGGGGAGTTGGTACGGTGGTGGAAGCAGGGTGTGATGGGAAAGTGCACGGAATACTCATTTGAAAATTGTTGGCTGTCTGATCTTGTCGTGGCTCATGAACATCTCTCAGTGCCTTAATTACTGTCTCCGTGGTAGTCATATATAGTTGCTTCACCTCAACCAATCTGGGAAAGTAATCCATCATTATAAGAAACGATTTGCTGTTGAAGCCAAATAAGTCGATGCCCAGCCTCTCCTATGAGAACTGTGTGGGTATAAGGGGCTCTCTTTGGTATTGCAGTACACACACTTGACAGTTTGCTATGGTGTCCTCAATTGCCCTGGAAATGCCTGGCCACTAGACAGCAGGTTGGGCGCATCCTTATACTGGGTGATGCTCAGGTAGCCCTGGTGTATTTTTTGATGGATCTCTGGCCGGAGGGAAACTGGGATGATTAGCTGCTCATTTGAGATCAGGGGATCGATCGTCTATGATAGTAAATTGTTTTGTTGCTCAAACCAAACTTTCATGGTATCGCTGTTTGGTCTCTGTTGTGGTCACTCTTGTTGGCTGTAATGGCGAAAGCGGGCACACTCCTCATCATGCATTTGTTCCTGAAGAATATGTTGGAGTTTACTTGTGGTCACTGGTAGGTGTCTCTTTGTCAACTGGGAGTATGCTTGCAGCTCTTTGATGGGACTGACACCCTGTTTTGTCGGAAGGCCCACTGTGGCCCGGGAAAGGATTTTACCTTGGACGTATACCATCTTGTAGGTGGAATCTCTGGACTCTGGGAAGGATCTTTGCTAGCTCCTTCTCTTCCAGAAATGAGATCAGTGACCTATGGTCTGTTCAATTGTGACCTTGAAGCCAATGATACAGTCTGAAAATTTCTCGCATTCCCACGTGACTGCGGGGCTTCCTTTTCTATGACGGCGTATCTCATCTCAATGTCCGACAGCCCTCAGGAAGCGTAGTACAGAGGTTGGTGACTTCCATCCAGTTGTTCCTGGAATAGGACAGCTCCAAGGCCTGTGCCTTGAAGCACCTGCTGCTATGGCGGTGGGTGAGTCATAGTGGGCCAGATTGTCGGTGGGGAGCAGTATCGCTTAAATGCAAGTGAATGCTTGCTCTTGATGGGAGTCTCAACATCATATCTGGTCTTTGTTAAGCAGATGCCTCAAAGGTTCTGTGACCTGTGCCAAATTTGGCAAAAATTTTGTCAGCTGGTTCACCACCTAAGAGTTGCTGGAGGTCTGAAATTGAGGATGGATTTGGGAATTTGCTAATAGCTTTAGTTTTCTATGGGCCCACTGTGATGCCTTCATTGCTGGTGATGTGGCCCAGGAACCAAATTGATGTGAACTCATTTCTCATTCAGCATCAGCCCTGCTTCCTGCAGGTGTTCTCAGACCATTGTGAGTCTCGTCATGTTCCTCCACCGTTGTACTGTGAACTAATACATCTTCCATGTGGCAAATGACTCCCAGGACACTTGCAAAATGGCTGACATCGTGCGTTGAAATATTTCTGGTGTTGAAGTGATTCCAAACGGCAGGCGGTTGAAGCAGAATCTACCAAACCGGGTGATGAATGTGGTCAGCAGCCTGGATTCTTCGTCAAGGAGAAGTTGCCAAACGCCGATATTGGCGTCCAGATTTGAAAATGCAGTGTCCTTCGAGAGTTTAGTCAGGCTTTCATCCGCCTAGGACATGGGATATACTTCTTTGGCTAAGGTTTTACTGAACTGTGCCAGGTCGACAAAAATACAGATGGACCCGTGTTTGTCATCTCATCAAAGTTGCTGCTGCATGTGTTTCATGAGTGGATGGGTATCCTTCATGGCATGAATAGGCACACAGGTTTAATATCCTCCCTCAGTGTGATCTTGCATGCTTTTTTCAGTCGCCCCAGTCATGTAAAGAACTTAGGGAACTCAATTTTATACCTGGAGCCAGACCCTTGTTGATTGACCCTGTCAATTTTTTGCAGAAGGTTAAATTCGACACAGGCTTTGTAGCTTAACAGTGAACAGTCCTGGATATGGACCATGAA
Source organism: Carcharodon carcharias (assembly GCF_017639515.1). Lineage (NCBI taxonomy): Eukaryota > Metazoa > Chordata > Chondrichthyes > Lamniformes > Lamnidae > Carcharodon > Carcharodon carcharias. The sequence goes on along the minus strand of NC_054481.1, from coordinate 9,329,384 downwards.
CAGGGTCTCTCAGATTCTTTTATCCTTGCACCTCAGTGTCACCTGCAGGGTGTCTTTCACCTCTTTCATCTGGAGCTTTATGCCTCCCGCTCCGTACAGGGGTGTCGTGGGCAGCGTCAGCCACTGGGTCACCAGCCATGGTTCTCTGTCCGAGAAGATGTTACGGATGTGTCCAATTTAAAGTTTGCCACTAACCAAAATGTCCACATTCCAAAACAAAAATCCCAATCTTTAACCTCACCCAAGAAGCATGGCTGTGTGTTGTCTCGATGTGCTGTCTCAACCTCATGAATACGTTTGGGTCTTCTTAGGTGTTTCCGGCTTGCATAATTTGCCAAAGTGTCCAATTCTGTTACATTGAAGGCACGGGGCTGAAATTGCAGAACATTGATCTTGCCTGTGGGGTGCTTTGTTCCATTGCGCTGGCGTGGTCGCTCTACTGGTCGATTAGGATATTGCTTCCCTTGGCTAGGAGTGTCTCTGTTTCTGTGCTGTTTAACTAACTGGACTGTGGGGTTTTCTTTGTACCACGGTTCGCTTTCTTAAAAATGGACCTGTATGCACTAGGTGCTCAGATAGCTTTCTCGACGGTTGTATCTTCCTTCGTTTGCAGCATACCTGAGTGCATTGTCCGCTACTCCTACAACTGTTCTATCCCTGATAAGTTCAGATACTAGCTCTCAACATTCACAGCCTTCAGTCATCGTGTACAGATCATTAATGAATGTGTTGACAGGCTCTCCTGGCTGCCGGGCATGATAATTAAATTTAGCCCTTTCGAGGATTTTGTTAGTTCTTTAGGTTAGAATAAACACCAAATGATTTTAGTACTCCTATAAACTTAGCAGATGATTCGCTGATTCCCTGTCTAGCAATAATGTCGTCCTCTATCGGCCCTAGTGAGTAAAGTAATATGTTAACTTGCTTAGCTTCTTGCTTTTTACACAAACCAGAAGCAATTATGTATCTAAGGAATCTTTTTCTCAAAAATCCCCAATTATGTGATTGATCTGGGCCTTGGATAAGTCCAAATTGATCTGGTAAGATGGTTTTTTGATCCATGGTTAAAAATTTTAAAGTGTAGGTTCAGGTTTAAGTTGTTGTTGAAATCCAAGAAGGTGCTGCTGTTTGTTTGAAAGGATTTACCTGCTGCAATGGTGCTCGCACTCAGCCTGAAAACATTTTAAACAATGGCTTGGATCAACTAGCTGCAGATTTTTCCATGTCAGCACTATGCTTTAAGGTCGCAAATGTGTAAAGTCCTGACCTTTGCTGGTCTTTAAAGCGGATTCTTTAGTCACAACTTTTCTGAATTAATTAATTTTTCCCCCTTTAGGATGTCACGTGTTCAGACGCTGGCTGGAAATCTGTTTTTTCCGACTGAGTTCGTAAATAACAATCTCTCAACACTGAATTATTTAGAAGTTTCTCAGGGCTTGCTTTATCCTGGAATTTAAAAGTTTTAGCTCACCTGTGCTAGGTCTGCTGACTCTGCACACTCTGGGTATTGAAGCTGGCCTTCCACAGAGTTCAATGGAGTCTTCTGCTGCAGTTGGATATTTAGTTCCTGCCTTCAGCTTCCAAGCCTTTCTTTGGAGCTTTTCTCTGACGATTTCCTTCTGCACCTTCACTTTGTGAGCTTTTCTTCAGGGCAGAATGCTTCTTTGATTTTTCCTTCAGCTTTCCAGGATGTTAGTTTGCTTCTGCAGTCTCTGTGAAGTTTTGAGTTGTTCCATTCACTGCTACCATGATGTAGGGTGTTGGGTATAGTTTGGCAGGTCTTAATGAAGTCTTTGTAGTCTTAAGTAGGTTAACTGTATGTATTTATTAACTACAAGAACTATAAACATATATACAGTAAAGGGTTGAAGCTAGGAGCTGTCCCCATGCTTGCGTGTGCATATAGCTCTGTCCAACACTAGACTGACCTCTAGGAGCAGGTCGTGTGTTCTCTTCCATTGCTGTGTAGGTGGTGCTGTACTCAGTCCCACATTAACCCTATATGTGCCAGACCTTTATACTACAGTCACCACCTGCCTCATTTACCTTCTGATTGTCAGGTGGTTTTAGAGGAGGCCTGGAAACAGTCCTTTTTGCAAGAGTACCTGTGTGTTACTCTGATATTTAAGTTTTGCAGAAAACAAGTATAAAAGAGCACAAAAAATAACATTGTTGGACAATTCACATAAATCTAGTATAATTTTCTTTCCATTAAAACTAAAGGTGGAGAAGTTTGTTTTTTTGTCATACCAATTGGCATAGATTTACATCTAGTAAGCTTGTCAATTTAACATACTACAATTGTAGCAAGTGAACAGTTTGATGATTTGTACCATTTTCAAAGTAATAGGTAAAAGTTATAGTTCCCAAGGAAGATTGTCTTTCAATAAAGAATATTTTTCTATTCAGATCTTGCCTGTTACATTTATGAGTAAACACACCTTCACCTCCCTCCTAGAACCATGATAGGGCCCCCCCTGTCCTCACTTTTCACCCCACCAGCCTCATCATTCAAAAGATCATCCTCCACCATTTCCGCCAACTCCAGCATGATGCCACCACCAAACACGTCTTCCCCTCATTACCACCCCCCTCCCACCACCCAAACCAGTCAGCCTTCTGTAGGGAACGTTCCCTCTGGGACACTCTGGTCCACTCCTCCATCACCCCCAACACCTCATCCCCTTCCCATGGCGCCTGCCCATACAATCGCAGAAGGTGCAACGCCTGTCCCTTTACCTGCTCCCTCCTCACTGTCCAAAGGCCCAAATACTTGTTTCAGGTGAAGCAGTGCTTCACTTGCACCTCTTTCAATTTGGTCTACTTCATCCGCAGCTCCCATGTGGGCTCCTCTACATCGGGGAGACCAAACGCAGATTGGATGACCACTTTGCGGAACACCTCTGGTCTGACCGCAAGCATGACCCAGACCTTCCCTGTCGCTTGCCATTTCAACACACCACCTTGCTCTCATGCCCACATGTTTGTCCTTGGCCTGCTGCAATGTTTCAGTGAAGCTCAACGCAAACTGGAAGAACAGCACCTCATCTTCCGATTAGGCATTTTGCAGCCTTCTGGACTTAACACTGAGTTCAACAACTTCAGATCATGAACTCTTTCCTCCATCCTCACCCCCTTTTTTCTTCATTCACTTTTATTTTTCATCCACTGATTTTTATTTTTTATTTATTTATCCGTGGTTTTATCCCCTTTTTATTCCCCCTTCTATCCCATTTTCTATCCTTTTTTCCCCCCACTCCACTGCCCAAAAGGCCATCTGTTACTTGTTCCATGTTGTTCTTACACTCAATGTCACCCTTGTTCTGCTATTATCACATTCTACTTTCTTACCTTTATGCCACTATCAGCACCTTTTTTTAGTAGTACCTGTACCATTAACACCCCCTTTGTCCTTTAGTTCATGACATCTTTGTCAATCTCACCTTTGTCCCCCACCTACCGCTGGCCTCCTATCCAGCTCCACTTGGCCCCCCCCCAACAGTATAAATTTCATCACATTTCCACTTTTCTTCAGCTCTGAAGAAGGACTCAAAATGTTAACTCTGTTTCTCTCTCCACAGATGCTGCTAGACCTGCTGAGTTTTTCCAGCATTTTCTGTTTTTGTTGCTAAAGAATTGCAACTCAGTGAAAAAATTCATCTCCTCAGCCTGAAAAGGCTGACCGCTTATTCTGAGATTCCCCGCCCAGGGGAAATATCCTGTCAGCACTTCTAAATAACTTGCCATGAAAGTCTTGTTTTCTCGCAAATTGTTCTATTTGTGCTACTTTTGATGGCTAATCTTCTACTTTTCTATTAACTCAGGGCTCCCTAGTGCTCTGCTCTGTCTCACATTCTATTCCTTCCTCACATTAGTCTCCACTCGATACCCGACAGTATTCATTCTTTCGATGGTTATTCCCTGCACATTAATCAACTTCTTTCAAACTAAATACCTTTAGTAGCCAAAGTGCTACTACAGAACAATGGCTGAATTACTACATCTGATTTCCTCCATACCCTATTAAGAGCTTGGCATTTCTGTAAACCCATGGGAGAAATAAGAAACAGTGGTTAGAGGATTTTTAAAAATCTATTATCACTTTGTATTTGTTTTGTCTGCCTACTTGCATTTGCAGTTTTTATACAAGCCAAAACACAATGGAAAATATGGCCATTAAAGCACTCAAGATAGTTGCAGGTTTTTTTTCAGGAGTATTGCTGATTTAAATCAACATGAAGTTTGGGTTCTCTATAGAAAGAAAATAAGCAAGCAGCTAGAAGATAAGGTTACCCACCCCAGTAAGGAACAACTGATTAAGCCAGTGTACAGAGATATTAAATAATTGTGTTCAGGGTGAGCTGTGGAAAGTCTTCTAATTCCATTTATTTAAGAAAATCTTTGCCTCCCCCCCACCCCGCACAGCCATTGCAAGTCTGCTATAACTTTGTAAACTATATTTCATTGTTTCTAAAGTAGCTATGAATATTGAAAAAAAAATATTTTTTTTGTTCGCCAGGCTGTATAGTTTGGCATTACATTAAGAAAATACTGGCCTCTTGAGAATTTTTTGACAGTAAATTTAAACACAGTGAAGTATATTGGCAGGCTCAGGCTGGAATCTTTAACTTACTCTGCTACACTGCCAAACTTTGGAAAGGCTCATTGAAAACATTATGTACAGCTCTAGCTCACAAATTTCTTTTACAACTAGAAGTGCATAAAATTAGGTTTTTTTGTCTTGTTTCAACAAGGGAGGTGTTGTGCAACTTCACAATCTTACGTTTATAAATGTAACTGCAAGATCTGAATAGAAAAATATTCTTTATTGAAAGTTCCTTGGGAACTGTAACTTAGAATTCTCTACCTCAGAAGGCTGTGACTACTCAGTCATTGAGTATATTTAAGACAGAGATCAATAGACTGTTGGATACTAAAGAAATCAAGGGATTTGGGGATATTGCAGGAAAATGAATTGAGATAGAAAGTGAGCCATGAGCTTACTGAATGGCAGAGCAGGCTCAAAGGGCCAAATGGCCTCCCCCTGCTCCTATCTCTTATGTTATGAAATGCACAGGGCCTGATCCTTAACAAGGTCAAAGATTTTGGAGGTGTTCATGTCAATGGCCGATGCCTTACCAAACAGTTCAACAGCAGAGTTCCAAAGGTACGTAACATAGGCAATAAGATCACCAGTGGAATGGCCATACCAAAAAATACATTGCAAATTCTGGTTCAAGTCATGATTGGCAATGTAATGGATAATTTGAAATTTAACAGCAGCTCCCATGGGCTGAATTTTAACACCCAAAAAGGGTAAGTTGGGCTTGGGTCAAATGTTAAAGTTTAAAAGTCAGAAAACTGACCCCAAGATTCCCACCTCCAAGTTTATTGAATGCGGGACAAAAGATGGGAAGCCAACCTGCTCTCAGGAGGCCAGTTGGAAATTTAAATATTCAAATGAAGCTGGCAGCCTCCGATTTAAACAGGTTGTACATTTTACAGTGGCCATTCAGGTTTCCCTGGCCTCAGGCAACTTGACAGGTGAAGCGGGGCCGAAGACTGCTTCGGGGATGACACAAATGCCTTTACAACATTGCCTAAGGGCTAGGAGGAGCAAGAGTGCTTCCTCTTGTGGACCCCCCTTCCAACTTTCCCCCACCCCGTACTCCCACTCTCCTCCCCTGATCAAAGTCCACCCCAATACCCCACCCCCCCCCTGCCCCGAGCCAGGGTTGTCGCTTGGAGCTACCTCCTCCTGTGGCCTACCCTGGGGTCTTCCTCAACCAACTGAAGCCATGTCTGTCAGTCAGGCTGACCTCCAGGTGGTGAAGCTGTCCCATACCGTGGAGTTAAAACTCCACAGTGTTTGGGCCAGCCCAGACTTGGGCTAATTAAGGATAGTTAGCCCATGTTTGCAGAAGACATCTCATGGGCAATTTTGGTCTCCCAAGGAGAAACCTGTTGGAAGTGGTTAGAACATGAACAGCAGCTACCTGGAGGAGTAAAACAAAGAACCTATTTCAGTTTCCAGGTTGCTACTAATTTACATAACTTCCAGGTTTCCTGTCCAAAACTCTGCCACCCCTCACCCCCAATGCCTACAAAATCTGCTGCTGTAATATCCAGACCAGTAACTTACTCTGTCAGTGTTATGTGGCGTTAGGACGGTATTTAAAAGGGTAATAAAGGATAGGTAAACATGCTTTAACCCAACAAGGATGCTTAGGGTGGTAGGAAATGTAGGAACAGAAGAGCAGGGTTAAGGTGAAAAGCCATAATATAAGAGTAAATGTAATAGAGTTAAAACAGAGGGCTTCATGAAGGTTATAGGGTTGTGGAATTCGCTTCTAGTGTCAGTGGTTTAGAAAGAAACCACATCCCTTAAATCATCCAGCTATTGATCATCCAGCTCGAGTTTTTGGGATTTTTGGCACCACAGAAGTTACTGCATATAAGAAATCATCTAAGCTCTAAGCAGCAAACGTTCTCTCAAGCTTTATTCCTTTTTCTCCTTTAATTTTCCTCCTTATGCAGCCAGCGGCATCACATAGCATCACAACAGCAATCAGAAGCAGCATTGGTTACATTTTGTGTTCCTTCAACTCAGTCAGAGGAAAACTGTAATTTTTCCATCACCACCACAGCTGATATCAACTCACTCAACACAGGTCAGGGAATGGTCCTAGGATTTTCCTGTTCTGTAGAACTTAATGTCACACCATGTAAAACATTTATTCACTCAGATATAGAAGGGGTGGGGGGGGGGGAAGGCTGAAAGCCTTATTTAATCACTATAGGATTTCAGCATGCAATACAGAGTAAAGGTTCACTAACTTCTGCAGGTGATTATACACTATTGTACTGCTCAGAAATTTTCTCACCCTTTTTCATTAGGTGGCTACGAACCAATGTTTGCTTGCACCAGTGTTCCAAATGTGAAAGCATTAACCAAGAAAAATATAGGGGTTTCACACACCTGTCACATCATTCAAAATATCCTTATTTTAAAATAAGCTTACCTCAAGCAGAGAGTCCACTGTATTGTATGACCACGTCTATAGCTCAATGTTTATGTGTGGAAGTATCAGCCATTATTAAAACTTAGTGAGATCAGTTAGCTGCAAGCAGAAGACAAGAGATCAGGTTAGTTTAACCTATCCTTTTTGTGCAGAAGTGAACTAATTTTAGTTCAATTGACCTAGATCACTGAAGCTACAAACATAATAAATTCCTCTCTGATCATGATTTATATTTGCAGGTGCACTCAGTTCCCGGAACAGTAAGTACTTTGAAAATAATACATCTTAATATTTGTATAATTTTATCAATGACATATGCACTGTAAATATAAATCCATATTGCTAATGATAGTTTAGGAAATGTATGTTACCAGTGGTCAGTAGTAACCCTACATGTTGGCACTGTGCTTACTCATATTCTTCTCTCATTGAGTCTGAAGGTTGTAGGTTCACGCCCCACTCCAGAGATTTGAGCACATAATCTAGCCTGACCCTTCTGTGCAGTACTGAGGGAGTTCTGCAATGTCAAAAGTGCTACCTTTCAGATGAGTCGTTAAATCCAAGTCATGTCTGCCCTTTTGTGTAAGAGGTCCCATGCCACCTTTTGAAATACAGCAAGGCAGTTTTCCCGATTATCCTGGTCAGCATTTATCTCTCTCTACCACTGGTTTTATGGTGTTACTAAAGGGAAATCCTGTTTGACAAATTATTAGAGTTTTTTGAGGATGTAACTAGTAGGATTGATAAAGGAAACCAGTAGATGTAGTATACTTGGATTTCCAAAAGGCATTTGATAAGGTGCTGTACAAAAGATTAACAGGCAAGACAGGGGGTCATGGAATTGGAGGTAATATTTTAGCATGGATAGAGGATTGGTTAATGGATAAAAAACAGTGTGTGCATAAACGGGGCTTTTTTAAGTTGGCAGGCAGCAAAGAGTGGAGTACCGCAAGGATCAGTGCTGGGGTCTCGGCTATTCGCAATCAATATTAATGACTTTAGATGAACAGACAGAGAGTAATGTGTTTAAGTTGGCTGATGATACCAAGCTGGGTGGAAAGGTAAGCTGTGGGGACGTCACAGAGATATGGACAGGTTAGGTATGTGAGAAACAAGATGGCAGATGGAGTATAGTATAGCAGTCTTATTTTAAAAAGGTGAGAAACTTCTAAATGTTGATTTTCAAAGAGACTTGGGTGTGCTTGTACAAGGAATACAAAGTTAGCATGTAGGTGCAGTAAGCAATCAGGATGGCAAATGGCATGCTGACCTTTATTGCAAGGGGACTGGAGTACAAGAATAAAGAAGTCTTGCTACAGTGGTAAAGGGTTTTGGTGAGGCCACATCTGGAGTAGTGTGTACCGTTTTGGTCTCCACATTTAAGAAAGGTTATACTTGCATTGGAGGTGGTACAGCGAAGTTTCGCTAAATTGGTCCCTGATGATGGGGTTGTCCTGTGATGAGAGGCTGAGCAAGTTGGGTTTATATTCTCTGGAGTTTAGAAGAATGAGAGGCATAGTGGTAATATCACTGGACTAGTAATCCAGAGGCCCAGGCTAATGCCCGTGGGTTCAAATCCCACCACGGCAGCTGGTAGAATTTGAATTCAGTTAATACACCTGGAATATGAAGCTAGTCTCAACCATGAAACTATCATCGATTATTGCAAAAACCCATCCGGATCACTAATGTCCTTCATGGAAGGAAATCTGCCACCCTAACCTGGTCTGGCCTACATGGGACTCCAGGTCCACAGCAATGTGATGGACTCTTAACTGCCCTTTGAAACAGCCTAGCAAGCCACTCAGCTTAAGGGCAATTAAGGATGGGCAACAAATGCTGGCCTTGCCAGTGACATCCACATGACATGAAAGAATAAGGAAAACAGATCTCAGTGAAACCTATAAAATTCTGAAGGGGCTTGGGCAGGCACTGAGAGATTGTTTCCATTGGTCAGGGAATCTAAAACACAGGGCACAGTCTCAGGATAAGGGGCCAATCATTTCGGACTGATGGGCAATCTGGTTGATGCAGTTCCTCAGTGAGAACATTTGAAAGTACTTCATTGGCTTTGGGTGACCTGAGGTTGTAAACGGTGCCACATAGAAGCAAGATCTTTCTTTAATATTAGAGTGGTGAAAGGGAGTCATAGATTTAGAAAATTAATCCAACATCACTATATACTTGATCATTGAACTGTACCTAGATATTTTCAAAAATAATAGAAGGCATTTTTCTTTCCTCTCTTTCATATATTCACAATTTCCATGTGCGTGTCTGTGAGGATATATTCTTCCAATCAGTGCTCTGAAATCAGCCATGTGAAAGGGAATGATAGTTGGCTGAAATAATGCTTTCTCCTTCCCCGTGGATATGAGTGTGGCTTCGTTTGGCACTTCTCTGGAATGGTAAAGTTCAAGAGTGCTGTGTATGAAGAATATTGGGGTTAGCTGCCATCCCATCACCCTATGGTGCAGTCCAAAATTCAAAATTTCTGGTGGTCATTTGCCAGGAGGGCTGTCTTCACATACCAGCTCGACACTCGAGTATCTACAGTTTATTTGACAATTGTGAATTGGGTTGGGGGGGGCGCGGGAGAAGAATCATCACCATGTATCTTCATCTGTTTTTCTAATTTTTGGCAGCAGCCAATGTGCAAATGAGGTCATTCCATTAAATCTAGCAGAATTTCTATGTTCCCTGTGTTTCTGTGTTTCCCAGCCGCTACATGCTCTGGCCCTAGCCCTGCAAATATCAGGGCCTATAAACCTCCCAGTGCAGCAGATATCAAGGATTCAATTGGGTTCCTTTACAGCTTTGTAATCCAACCTGCCCTATTTTCTGATCTGCACTGAGCACAGACCTAGGAACATCTCACTACATTTCAAACTAGTGTTGACACATTCAAAATTTGAAGTGAAATTCAACATTCTTCCTTCAGGCTAGCACAATTTGTAAACAAGAGAAACACTGTATTTGCATCTTTTGCAATTAGGACAAATGTCAAACATATGCTGTAATTGCTGCTTCCAACTGTTCCAGATTAAGTATTACTTTCATCCTTAAGAATAAGATGAAAGTAACAATTCTGCCAAAATTTCCTAACAGCTGTGAACGCAAGACTGAAGTTCAAAGAAGTTGCTTTGCAAACTAAAATAGTCTCTGGGTTTCACATTAAGTTTACTGGAGAAATTGTATTCACCCCACAAATCCTGTTAGCTGGTGTTGGCTCTGCAAGTGGAATTATACACTCATATCCCCTTTGTCCTTTTAAAATATTTATTCAATTCCCTTTTCAATGATATTGCAGTCTTTATCACAGTGCTTCCCAAACTTTTCCCAATGTGACCCCGTTTGACTGCCCCAGGCTTTGTGTGACCCCAGAATGAAAATTAAAGGGTGGGGTGGGGCACTTGAGACTTATTCAGCGAGGCTGTTGGTGGGGGGGATGTGATATTGGTTCAATTGGGGGAGGGGTGGGGAAACTGCTGGGTTTGCCTTGAAAAAAAACAAACTCCCACCTTTTTACAAGGTGTGGTTTTAACAGCAATCAGGCTTCAAAGAACACACAGATTAAGCCATGCCCAACAACAGAGAAAAAACACAAACATTTAAAGGGGCTTTGCAGCTATCAAAACTCAGTCTGAGTTCCACGGTCGCCATTGCTGCCTTGGAGCTCGTGATCCCCTAAATCTCCTCTTGCAACCATGTGCCAGGGGTTGACACCCACTGTTTGGGAACTGTTGCTCTAGCAGCATGCATCACTCCATGTTCTAATAGCCTAGTGTGTGGAAAAAATAGATTATATAACTTCCCCCTTTGATAACCTTCAGTCTCTGTAGTGCTATCCATTTCCCAATTAGTGGAAGCTATCTTTACATTATTTAGTCTTTCAATATCTATTATAATTATTAAAACCCTCTATTATATTCCCATAATTTAAAGCAATTGGTAAAAGAAGCAGAAGTAATACGAGAAAAAAAAATTTTCACACAGTGAGTGGTTAAGGTCTGGAATGCATTGCTTGACAGTGTGGTGGAACAGGTTCAATCGAAGCATTCAAAAGGGAATTAGACACTTCCTTTTCAGATAAATGTACAGAGTTATGGGGAAAAGGCAGGAGAATGTGTAACGGAAATATTTTTTCCAATATTACTATGGGGTACTGTGAAGCAGGCTTGTGAAGGCTATGTGGATGTTTGTGACTAATTTAATTAAACTGAAGACAGTCAGGCTGCAAGGTTTAAATCATCAACGGCTAAGGTGTAAAAGCAGGCATTTTGAAGTGGAAATGGACAAGCTAAGATGGGATACACGTAAATACAACATGAATAGAAATTTGCATTAGCAGATAAATAGGGAGTTGAATTTTTAGCTGTTGAATTTCAAGAAAAAGAAAAAGGAAGTTTTACAACTGGCAAAGTTCACAAAAGAATAAAGCAATGTTATTAAGTTTACTTTTTCCAAAAGTAGTGGCCATAAAGAGAACATGAAAGATTTTTATATTCTGGGAAAGGTAATTTCCAAACAAAGTTAAAAACAATGGGTTAAACATATTTAAGGAAAGGTTGAAAGCTGTATGGGATGTGTGTCCATGTGAGATCTTGAAGAGTTTGCTGTGCCAAGACAGACTTGTGAAGAAAGCAGCCTCTGGACACCCCAGAGAAATGTCTGAATGTTTCAGAAAGCAAGGTCTTGTTACAAGCCTTGGATTTCCATTGTCGAATGACAGGAGAAAGAAGCCTTGTGAGATACCTCTCCTATAGCAACAGTGAGTGCCTGTGATAATGTGGCTGGATTTTTTTTTTTATAGATCAAGGATCTATGTGGATTTTTGCCTGGAAAAGGGTTTTTATTTGGGAGTCTGGCTAAGCAGAAATCCTTTGGGATATATTTAACTGTGTAACTGTAATCGTGTCTGTTTAAGTGCTCTTTTCTTTTGTTAATAATTGTTTCAATAAATTAAAATAATTTAGTATTTAAAATCTCCAATAGTGGTAGTGGAATCTTTACTTCTCACTTCAGTATACATATTTTCTCGTAATAAATACAAATTGCAAATCATTATGATAGCTTGACCAAGTTTCCTTTTGGGATTTTGTCAGCCTGGCAATTACCACCTATCATATTATAACAAATGGCAAGAAGTGAACTGCTCATACAGAAACCTGGTGCAGACATGATGGGTCGAATGGCTTCCTTCTGTGCTGTAACAATTCTGTAACAATTCAAACTGGTTTCATTGAGGATACAATAATAAAGTGAGAAGGTTCCACATTTGTTTTGCACACACCGTCAAGTATCTGAGCCAAAGCCACAGCATCTACCCAACAGTTGAGAGATGGAAGGGAAAATGCAACAGAGAGCAAATGATACATTGACTTGTCCAACATGGAAGGTATACAAATGCAAGTGAATGTTATGTTGGAGTGATGGTAGACAAATAAAATGACTTTGTACATAGAAGGGGACAGGCTGTAAAAAGAAAGTGTGAGAGAAATATAGCATTGATGATAGGAGGCCATTTTTCTTTCCCTTCCCCACGTCAAGATGAATACCTTGGTGGTTGGGGGAAGGGGTGCGACTATATGAGAACATTCTGTTTTGGTCACCTAAATAGTTTAACCTTGTACCTCCTGTGATTGGCCAAAGAGGGTACTGATAAAGGTTCGAGTGTAAATCACCCTCAGCAACTAACAGGTGTTTCCAGCTCTAAAGTAAAAAGACAAGGGGATAAGTAACAGAAACATTGTTTTTTTTAAGTCATTCTTTCATGGGATGTGGGCATCACTGGCCAGGCCAGTTTTGTTACCATCCCTAATTACCCTTGAATTGAGTGGCTTGGGAGAGCAGTTAAGAGTCAACCACATTGCTGTGGGTCTGGAGTCACATGTAGGCCAGACCATGTAAAGATGGCAGATTTCCTTCCCTAAAGGCCATCAGTGAACCAGATGGGTTTTAATGATAACCGTTGATAGTCGTTATGGTCACCATTACCGAGACAAGCATTCAATTCCAGATTGATTAACTGAATTTAAATTCCACTAGTTGCTGTGGGACTTGAACCAGTATGGCCAGAATGTAGGCCTCTGGATCACTAGTCCAGTGACATTGCCGCTACGCCACCGCCTCCCGCCAAGTTATCAGTAATATGAAGCACCAGTGAAGCAAAGGTTACACAGGCATGAAAGAGACAAGGTTTATATTTAAAACCAAAAGCAGTTGTGTAATTAACTGAACTGAATGGTTAAACAATTTATCGTGCTATAGTGAATGGCAGGATGCTGAATGAGAGTACACATTGAAGTGGTGCACAAGCTGTGCCATTTACCACCAATTATCAGGGGCCAATTCTAAACATCTGTAAACGTTTTTAAAAACAAACTAACCAGGTGACCAATTATAAACATTCTTGCAATCAGCTACAAGTTAAACAATAACATACATTCCCACACTCACACACAATATAAAATAAATATACATATATGTATATATATTCACACACATATTACATATATTAAAGCTAATATATTAGCTTTAATGTAGAAAGGAACATGGGAATCAGACAAAAATAGAAGCCAAGCTAAAGGAACTACTAGGAGGGATAAAGGTTTATACTTTTGGGCATCTTCTGTTTATTGTCACCCTGCATTTGCCACAAAGCAGATATATGTTTTATTCTGAAGCACACAACAATCCTTCAATTTGTGACCGAATCATAGCCTCTCTCACCAAATCATTAAAAAGAGTTTAAATAATTAGCACAAAAGATTTATTTGCATGGACTATAAAATCATCTGTATAAGTCAGATCTTCATGCTTGCTTTGTAGACTTTTAAAAGAAGTCACTTACACAATTTTGTTTTTAAACAAGACATAACAGTAACCAAAACCAGATGAATATTTTATATAGCAATGTGATTTATAGTTCAGATTTCATCACAAATATTCTGTGCCAAAAAGGAATTGTAAATGACTAAAAACCACATTTACTCTATAGCACTGACTGGTAATGATCATGTGTTTCCATTCGGGAGATACAGGCTGACATATCTGCTAAAATATCAATAAAAATAAAAAACACACTTTCATTCTTCACCAAGAGATAATATAAAGCATCGTCTTCAATTGCTTCAAAAACTCAGTAAATTGTTTTTTGTGGGTATAAGAAACACATTATGGCTAAACGTGATGTATGGTAAATATCTCAAATTGCATAGTAATAGTAACTCAATCACGGCATCTGTCACTCAGTTACCTGGTTCTGAATCATGCAGTATTCCCAACCATGATATATCTGTTTCATTTAACTTTTACAAGTCATTATTCTGCATACCAAACAGAACCACTATATTTTCTTTCATTATTACTTATATATATGCAAGCCACTGTCCAGGATAGTAATGCTGTGTCTGCGTGTGAGACACACCACATTCTTAGAAATAGTAATATTATATCTGATTACAGCAGGTTTATTCGGGATTATAGGTAGTGTGGAATCTGGAACTGAAGTAAAACAGCTGAGTTATTAGATGGAGATTTTAAATGGCATGCAAAGATAGTAATTCTTTGCATGGTATCCAACCGCACATTCTGGAAAGATTTAACTATTGCTTATTAATTTCTTCAGATTTAATCCAGTTATATAAAATACAGATCAATTTGCCAGATGAAAGCGGTAAAAGACGACAACTATAAAAAATTATATTTCTAGTCGTTTGGTAGTACAAAATTTGAGTATTGCTGAAAAAAGAGACACACTGTCGAGGCTTTTCATCTTGCGCTCATCAGGACGGACGCAAGAGTGCCAAACTTCAAAGGGCACAACAATTTATACTGCATGACAAAAAAGGGTGCTGATTGATTGGCAAATGGACTCTGATTGGTCGAGGCCTTACCATGCAAGATGCATCAGGGAACAGATATCCCCCAAGCTTTTGTTTAAATTCAGAAAGAGCAAGTTAACTCTGATTGTTTGAGGCATTGCCATGAGGAATGCATGAGGGAACAGCTGCTCCCTATGCTTTAGTTTATTTGAAAAAGGTGCATTGCCTGGACATGTTCCTTTTGCTTGCAGAGGACAGAGCCCTGCCCATGAATATATGTAGCTTCTAGAAAGCATAAGTGAGCCACATTGTGAGCCCAACTGATAATTTTAAATTGGTTGTTACTGTAATTATTAGCACATTCGTGATTGTTCAATAAGTGCTATCCAATCGCTGAATCACATCTAATGTTGGACACTATGTTCAGAGTTTTGCAAGAGTTGGCTGGTTGAGCAGGGTCAATACTCTGCCTGTTACAAACACCCAAAGGGACATGTTGCTTGATATGATCCACCAGTCATATCATACCTGGCATCACACCAGCACTGAAATTCATATACCACATTACTCATTTGTGTGGTAGGCCGAATATCTTTTTGGCTTGACAGCAGCATCCTGTTAGTGAAGATATCGCTCATGTTGCTACTGCATAGTAGCAGTATGAAACGGCTAGCTTCACCTGTTGCTCCAATTTTTGAGACACCTTACCCTTCTAGGGTAATCTGAGGTAGACGGGGCACTTTTCAGGATCAAAGGTTTGTGCAATATGCAATGAGCAATGTACTGCTCTGGGTAGCCATTATCCTGCAGGATAAGCTTTGATGCACCCTATTTCGCATCAAGTTTGCATAGTGAGCAAATGGCTCGGGCCCTATTTATGGGGTAGCTGATAAGGCCAATCTTGTAGCGCATGGAGCTGCAGGAAGTCCATCGTGTACATTGACCAGTGAAGGCAGGCTTGCGGTGGACAGTAATAGAGAACCCATTAGCGGATTTCTCAACTAGCGTGTGGAAGAAGATGAGCTCATGAGACTGCTTCATTGCAAAGGTGAATTTTAGTGTGGGACAGAGCACATTAAGATAAGTATTAAGATACTCTGATTGGTTGCACATTGTGCAAACTTATGAATGGGTCTGAGTCCACTACTTTGTTTTGAAAAGTGCCCAGTCTACCTCAAATTCTCCACTAACAAGATGCTGCTGTCAAGCCAAAAAGACTTTCTGCCTATCACACAAATGAGTAATGTGGTATATGAATTTCAGTGCCAGTGTGATGCCAGGTAAGTAGGCCGTTCCACAAAACAATTGGTGGATCATATCAAGAAGCATTTGGGTGTTTGCAACAGACAAGAGTGGTGACCATACCCAACCAGCCAGTATTTACAAAACTCAGAATGCGGTGCCCAATATTAGATGTGATTCTGTGAATGGACAGTACTTACTGAAAAATCCCAACTGTGCTAAGAATTATATTAACGACCAATTTAAGATCATTAGTTGAGTGTGCATTGTGGCTCACTTAAGCTTGGTAAAAGCTACATACATTCATACTCAGGGCCCTGTCCTTTGCAAAGGACACGTCCAGCATTGCGCCTTTTTCAATTAAACAAAAGCATGGGGGACAACAGTTCCCAGGGGCATTCGGCATGGCAGCACCTCAGAGTCCACTTGTCAAGCAATGAGCACTCTTTTCTCATGCAGTATAAATTTGTTGTTCCCTTTGAAATTTGGTATTCTTGCATCTGTCCTGATAAGTAAAAGATGACAAACTTTTTGCGGCAAAATTATATTCACCAAATATAACATCACATCATGGTTTATGAAATATAGATGTCCAGGGTAGCAAGCTGCTATTCAAAGGGGCGGAATCATTCTGCTGGGGAGGCGAACAATTGTCAACAGCTATCAGCCATCAGCCACACTATGAAAAATGTAAATTTTGGCATTACTAAAGTGCCTTCGGGTACACACTTCAGAATAACACATTATTTTGAAACATTTTAAAAATAGATTATAGATAGGCCAAAATACATCGATTTAAAACTGCCTTTTAAATTTCTTGCAGGATTGGTCTTTTTGATCACCTGTGATATTTGTGGATAGTATATTAATTTAAATTTCACAAAATGGTCTCAAGTCCTGGATTGAAAATTTGGATTATAAAGTTGTCTTGAGAACAATCAGCCTAAAAAATGGTTATTACAAACAGAAGCAGACTGTGTCACAGTGTTGTGAAATGTCGAAGCAAGAACATAAGGGGAGATGGGATGTGAAATTGTGCCAGGTTTCCCTAGGTCACTCAGTTCCTGCTATTAGCTACATTTAGGTATGACAGTGTCGAGCAGGAAGCAGGCTTCAACTCTCATGTCTACAGTGCTCCTCGCTTGCTGAAATGTCTGAACACACTTTGCACCAAAGAACAGGGAATGGGGAATTTGTGCTGAGCGGGAAGGAAGGAAGGAAGATGGAGAGGTCATGGTGGAGGGGCTGAAGGCACTGTCGAAAACAAGGGCAGTGTGGACCTTTTTTACAGCAGGGGGGGATCTTTCAAAGTGGAAGGGGTTAGATTTGGGGAGGGAGAGACTAGGTAAGGAACTCCAGGGGACTGCAGTATAATGGTTTAACCAGCAGACATCGTGGTGATGTGGAAGGAATGTGAACAAGAGCGAGCATATTATGAGAGAAGAGGATAGATGTAGAAGTATGAAGCTAGAGGGGTGTAAATTCAGCCACAGTCACTGTCATCAACCATTAGAGAATGTATAGCCCAAACAGAACAGGAAGGAAAATGAGAAGTTAACAACTTTAAAAGTACAGAATATTACCCTCATAATTTTCCTTTTAAACCAGAAAATGACCGAGAGTATACTGATATTGAACTGCAATGTGAGTCCAATTTAATCAATAAGAATTATGGGGGAGACAGTGGCAGATGGTGCAATTTGAATGTAAGCAATAACCTGGAATTGAAACGCTAGTCTCAGTAATGTTGATCATGAAACCATTGTCAATTGTTGCAAAAACCTATCTGGTTCACTAATGTCCTTTAGGGAAGGAAATCTGCCATCCTTACCTGGTGTGGCCTACATATGACTCCAGATCCACAAGAATGTAGTTGACTCTTTACTGCCCTCTGAAATGATGTGGTAAGCCAGTCAGTCAAAGGGCAGTTAGGGATGGGCGACAAATGCTGGCCTAGCCAGTGACGCATCGCATCCCATGAACGAATAAAGGAATTAAGATTGTGAGGAAATTAATGTAATGCTGAGATTTGACTCAGTAAAGTTAGTAAGCTGATTCACGTTCTGATCTGGAAGGGCACATGGCCTATATATGGGCACACCAACTAAAACTTCATTTATATCACATTGTATAACATAACCTCAGGGTAACAATTATCTGCAAGTTAGTATATACAGTGGTTCTTTCTTTCTGAATTTAAAGCTCCCACCCTCTAGCTCCAGTTCATAACCTTCTTCCTGGGGTGAGGGGTCCATGTCAGTGTACAGTTCCAATTGGTGGTACCAGCCTCTGATATTTCATCCAATCAAGCTTCTTCACATGTGAATTTAGGTAACAAGTGTTCAGTCTATTTGACCAAGACCATAACAAAGTCCAAATCCATATTCATAACCTTCAACAGGGGTTACTGGATTTGAGCAAGAACCCCGAGGTGTACTAATTATAGTAATTCATTCCTGTCCTGACTGAAGTCAGTCAATTCAGCACAGATCAGGAATCAAGCCTGGAAGCTTCCCAGTTTGTACGGCTCAACACAAAACTGCAGAATGTATTTAAGAAATGGTCACAGACGGTGATGCTTGGGCACCTCCATTCTAGAACTTTTTTTTTGAGGAATCCAGGCGAGGACCAAGGCTCAAGATCAGGGCACCACCAAGGGTGGAAAGAGTAGGAGAAAATACAAAATAAAGAGCATTAAGTGACACCAATGTTGTATTTTAAATCCTGCAGAATTTAGGAAGCAAACAGAGACAAAATCCTCTAGGAAAGTCAGTGGGAGTGTGCATGTTGAGCCTGAAAGTAATTCACTTCTCACTACATGTTAAACAATTGGCTGATTAATCTTTCAACAATATATTGTTTCGAAAGGAAAAATCAGTCACAGTTTATAATTACCCTTAAGCTGAAAATATCTAGGTGTTTGTAACTCTGAAGACTTCACAGGATAAAAATGCACACTGATCTTTTCTGGCTTGAGCACATTCACCTGGCTATGGAAGCACATATTGCCACAAATACATTATTTGATCTTTAAAACACATGTCATATAAACATTTCATTATGTTGATAAACAAAACAGAAATACTTTTTATTTTTTGCCCTTGCAGTCACGTGTACCTTGCAATTGTGCTACATTAATTGCTCTAATAAGCAGCAAAGCAATAGATTTCTGTTTGGAAATTGCTACAATCCTGCCAACAATCTGATTTTCGCAAGTGTACATTGGATCTCAAAATCAGAAAGCAACATTTTGCATATACAGTACTTTTAATGGATTGTGAGAACATCAGAAAGCTATAGTTAAACCATCACACCAGAGAAAACACTGAAAGCAACAAATCATCTTCCATCACTGCAGCTGGTTTACAAAAATGACTAAAGGCAGATAGAGGTGTGCATGTCTTTTTTCAAAACCGCCATTTTCCTGTTTAGGTAAACTTTTGTAATAAAGTATAAAGTCAAGATATTTAATTTGTATTTTGTTAAGATGTAAGATAATGTAGAGGTATGGAGAAAACTTTAAAGAAATCATTCATTCATTTGCTTTTTGAGGGACCTTGCTTTTTACAAATTGGCTACTGTGGCTACCTACAAACCAATGATTACATTTAAAATGCAATTATTTAGACTAAATCATTTTGGGATGTCACGAGGATTTGAAAGGCACCATACAAATGCATTTTTCCTCCATTCTTCCATTTGGTAAATGTAGAATGTTGAAGTCTTAGAATAAAACTTCAAACAGCGAGACAGTATTTACAAGAAATTATTTGACTAAACCACACGCAAAATCAAAGAGAGAAAAGATGAACTGGTCCATGCTGATGTGCATGAGTACTGCTCATTGTTTCTTCTGTTGAGTCAGTGCAGCTGTTTCAACATTAGAATGCTCACCACCAAAAAGGAAATCATGTCATTTTCCTGTGGTTGGAACCAACTTATCAACTGAGGTTATGATCTGAAGGATGCTTTTAAAACTTTTAGTAAACTGCTTTGAATAATATAGTTTTCTCTTACAAGAGAGTGAGTCTTGTTAATGACACCTTCCTAGTTGTACATAACTATAAAGCTGAGATTTATAAAGATGCTTATGCAGGATGGTTAATCCACTCTGTTATAATACCCACCAGATTTCAAAAGTAGTTTTCGTCACTTGGTTTTACATTTAGGCTGTCCCAGTATTTTCTGAATTTGCCTTTTTAAAATAGACTCATGTGAGAAATGCATTTAACAGGCTACCCCAGGTGCAATGCAGCTCAAATAGAAGAATGTAATCATGTTTGTAGTACAAATCCTGCAGTGGTCTCGGTTGGACTCCAGTTGTTTCAAATACAAGCTGTATTCTTGTAACCATATGGAAAAAGTTTAGAGAATCCAATGAGGCTGTATATAAAAATATGGAATGCCTTGCTGTTTTTTTTTAAAAAGACATTAACACCATCCAAAAAAGATAAGCTACTATTTCAGCCTATTTTTTAAAGTTTGTACTGATCAAGGATATGAAAGCTGAGGAATTCCAGTTTGGTATCCGGTGCCAGCGTTAAGCACTCTTTTTAACTGAACTTCCTTCTGAAATCAAATTAGCCTCTCTTTTCTTTGATGAACTTAACCATTATGTCATAAGGGAAATCCTTCCATTGCTATTTCTATCAACCAGTAATCCCCAGATACTTAACTGTAGCATGTGAACAGACATGGGACATCTAAATATAGTGAAACAATACAGAAACATGTTTTATGCTAGTATTCAAATTTCTGCTAGCAATAGATTAAAAATAAGGGAAAGGACACTGCTGTCCATATAGTTCCATTTCTAGAATCCAGATATATGTTGGACAGCATGGTGAACCAATGTCGACAGATATATGATGTATTCTCCAAGAATGATACGGGATAATGGTTAAAGGATGAACATGAATTTATATAATGATTCATTGCATCTTCAGGATGTCCCAAAGCTTATCACAGTCAATGAATTACTTTTGAAATGCTGCCATAGGTGTTTTGTAGCCAAATAGAACTGCCAGATTGCAAGGCAAGGCCTCACACCAGGCAAGCCAATGAATGACCAGATAATACATTTTTGATAGTATTGTTGAAGGGAAGATTGCCCAGGCTCATACAGTCCTGCATCACAAAATCTTGTGTGTTCATTTGAGCATCTTATCGGAATGATGGCACTTTCGATAATGCACCAGTCCCTCAGTACTGTGTCCAGGTGTCAGCCTAGATTATGTGTTTGATGTGTAGCATTTAGAATAAAACACCATGGATCATGCTGATTCTTGTACTACTCTGATCATAAATGTACCTTCTCGTAGGGCATGACTGGCTAGAACTAAGTTTGTTGTAAAGTAATAGCCTGGTATTTTGTTTGATTAGCATTAAAGATCAAAATAAAACTACATAAAACTTGTTTATCTCAAGAAATTGAATGGGTTTAGTAGAATCCATCATTGACCAGATCTTCATGGGAAAAATATGCTTCATGAGCTATACGGCCTTTTCCAGCTCCATATTTTATATTCTAGTAAATCTCCCATTTTTACAAGTTAGGCATCAAGGGTTGGATTTTCAGAGCTGAACATTTAAAAATGGTGAACAAAACCCGATTCCAAGATTCCCATCGCCACACCCCCCCCCCCCAACAACCGACGGAGGAGATGGGTGCGGGTAGCATGGTCTCACCCTGCACTCCTGACCTAGCCGACTCCATTGTGGGGACAGGCATGTCCGAACCATTTCCAGGGTCAGCGGGCCTGACTCCAGCATGCACCCTTTCCACGCACTTTCTCCCCCCCGAGTGGTGTGTGCCAAGCTGGGAAATTTCCCG
Source organism: Carcharodon carcharias (assembly GCF_017639515.1). Classification (NCBI taxonomy): domain Eukaryota; kingdom Metazoa; phylum Chordata; class Chondrichthyes; order Lamniformes; family Lamnidae; genus Carcharodon; species Carcharodon carcharias. The sequence continues at coordinate 9,307,461 of NC_054481.1, read as the reverse complement.
ACTCCCACTACCCGCCTCTAACATGGACATCCAGCTCCAAAACTTTGAAACAATACGATTGCCTGAAATAGATGATGCTATGTCTTCTTTTCAGAAATGAGCACTAAGTTTATTTGATCTGGTTGTCATGAAATTCAATGGACTAAGTATCAATGGCCCGTGAACTGGCAGCCCAGTTACAGGAGGCACTTTGGGGAGAGTGTAAAATGGCAAGTATCAGATGAGCCTCCCAGTGCACACCTTTCTCAATTTTCGTTTCAGAAAATCAGGAGAGTATTATTAATGGATAGTTAGTCCAATAGACTGTTGGTGGTAGTGTAAAACAGTCTAAATTGTCCCTGCCGAGACTTTTTGATTGTGAAAACAAAAGATTGCTGAATTGTTTCCAAAAAGCCAATGCCTTCAGTCATGGTGGTGAAAGTATTTCAGTTAAGGGGAGCGAGTTAATGAATTGTAACAAATGATAAGTAATTTTGCTCAGCACCGCATGCCACAATTATAGAAAGGCCCTGAAAATTCCACCCTGCAGGACTGAGCCTCTGAGAAGTTGGCCTAGTGACCTAAACATGCCTCTTCCTAAAATGAAAAAGATGAAAACTGTCTGGGATGGTTTCCTGATGCTGATAACAAAGCTTGTGCTTATTACTCATTCAGTTGAGTGTTAAAGAACAAACTACATATAAAAGGTACCGGAATCAAACAAACTCAAACCATTGTTATAAATCTCCCTTTGCCTTGGAACTTCAGGAAAATTAGCTGGGCGTGGTGGAGCATTATTGTAAGAATTACAATACTTCATTTTTAAAGATTAATTTACACTAGTTATCTGTGTATAACCATTTTGCGCTCCATTTAAGTGATCAGAGTAGCAGGATACATCAATAAAACAGCCATAGATATCACATACCACTAGAATGAATCATAGAATTATAAAACATTAAGACCACTGGACATAGTGGTTATGTTTCAAACTGTCTCCTTTAATTCAAGGTAAAATGGAGTAGTTTGGAGAGTGGGGTGGGGGAATGTAACCTCATATGGGATCTGTCCAGACACAAACCCATATGACCTGCTTATAATGGAGAAAGAAACTGAAATTGAAACTTATTCAAAGACAGGTGCAAATTTTAGCACTATGACGCAAAGGAGGAGGCAGCTGGCTTTAATGCTGCCCAGGCTCTCAGGAACAGTTAGACCAAAAGATTTGGGGGAGAAGACCGAAAGCATGTGCTGCGATGCCAGGCGGAAGAACAGAGCTGCTTTTGGGTTAATCACCAAGCAGAGGGCTGGTGAAGACAGAACCCCTGTTCAAAGAAACAAAGATTGTGGAGAGTTAAAAATGAAGGAATCACCAGAGGGTACCTTGCTACAGGAAGTTTATTCCATTATGCTCAGAGGACTGAGTGAAGGGGGCTTTTTTTTAAAAGGACATTGGAAGATTCCCCCGGTGAGTCAGGGAGAAGAGATTCTGTTAAAACCAGGAAGAGCTTGGGACTTAAAAAAACAAGACTACATTTCTGTGGAATCATATATGAACATGGCGTGGAGTTTTTGGTTGTTAAGTTAATAGGAAACATGTTTTCTGTAATTTAGAGTATTTGTTGCTACTAAGTAATGTTTAGTCTCTCTTAATTTTAGTGTATTTGTTACAGTAAAAGTTTTAAAATGTGAACTCTTTTCATGTGATTTATTTTTTTCGGCCTCTGGAAAATTTATATCTTTTTTAAGAAGTTATCACTCTCTTTGGGGATCATAATAAGTAACAGCAGACCACAAAAAAACAGCCTCATCTTAACCTTCCAATTAATAATCTGCTTCATTTGGAAAAAGATTGTATAGCTGTTGACAGTTTTGAAATGTAGTGTAAACTACCCCATCACAAAACATTCTAACAAGTTGCTATTTTTAAAATTTAAAAAGAACTTTGATGTCTATGGATGAGGCTTGGTCTTGTTCCTTTCATAGAAGGCATTCTTCTATATTTATTAAAACTCTTGCATATACCACATACTTCCTGTAAGTGTAATACTTAGGTCATCATGTTAATTCCAACACATTATCTTCATCTTGCCAGGCTGTCACATTTTAACACAGTTGTATTTTGTATTTAGCTAGCATTGAATGTTCCCAGTTGCATGTACAAGAAGCACAGCGCTTGTTTACCCATCTAACACCAACTCAGTTCAATTTTCGGACTCTTGTGAGTCCTGGCTCTGGCTTCCTGCTGAGAGTTTTAGTAACTTAGGTTATATAAGCTAATTTTTTTAAGTTAAAATTTTAGTGTTTAACAAACTTCAAGTAGGGACTGAACTATTCTGACCACATCCGACAATTTTACTGACAATTCAAGGAAGAGCAAGGGAGCTCTTCCGATGTTCTGACCAACATTCATTCTTCAAACAATATCGCTAAAACAGATAGCTGCTCAGTTATCTCATTGCTGTTTGTGGAACCTTCCTGTGTATAAATTAGCTGTCACATTTCCCTACACAGCGACTACACTTCAAATAAAATACTTCTTGAAACGTAATATGTTTGTTCTTGAGGAAAAAGAAGCATGCCCTGATTCATACTGTTACTGTAAAGTCAAAGGGCTTAAAATAAAATAGAATACCAGTAGCATAAACATGCTTCAGGGTAAACAGACTTGTATTATCTTGAAATGTGAATTCTGCACTACTACTAAATATTCGTATAGTGTTAAGGTAAAACACAAAAATTCTGAGATATACCGAAGTTACAAATCACATAGATGTAAGTGGAAAGTTCCTATAATGTTAACCTTCTTGATGACTTCATATATCCAATGAGTCAAAGTCATTTATAAGTTTGGTCAAAAATATAATCACGTCTCATCATGTCACGGTCACAAGCCAGTGTTTATAGACAAATAAACAAACATAACATAATGCCCTGCTTGTTTAATTAACCCGAGAGTTTGCGACTGAGAAATCCTATTTTCAAGTTAACTGAAGCTCTAATAAAATTAAGCAATTAAGTGACTATTAATGTTCAAAGCACAGGATACTAACACACATGGCTGAATGCTCTGTAGAATGTATACTTTCAAAAGAAAACAAGAAAATGATCAGAATTAATAATGGGTCAAACATTCCAGTCTCCATTTCATCAGAGGCTGGATGTATGGCTGAGGATGCACATAGGGATCATGCAAAAGTCCTGACGTGTTGACCCACGTGGGGATTGCCCGGGAAGTTTGAACTTCCGATGGGCAATTGCCCTGCCCCGCAGGATCCTCCACACATGTCTATGACTCTGAGAGTCAGAGACTTCAGGAAGTTGAAACGTGGTCTAACACCTGGATAACTAAATAATGAAGTCCTAATCACTCACAATGACTCCCCCTGCCCTACCCCCGACTACACCACTACTCCTCAATCGCCCCGACTATCCTCCCAGACCCTACGAATACTTCCCAACTACACCCCTGGTTAGCCCCTGACCCTATCCAACTGGCCCCGAAGCACTGCCCCGACCTGTGCAACTACCCGCTTACCTGACCAGACGATCCCATGCATGACCCACCTACCTACTAACCCACCATACACTTGGCCACCTACCCACTTAGCTCACCCACCTACCCATTCACTTATCCATTCACTAATATTCAAAGGCAGGACATTTAAACTTACCATAAGATAGCTAGTGCCGTAATAAGGGAGTTGTCCTGTCTTCCCCCCAACTCTGCTTCACTTCAATGGAGCTCCCCAATGGATGCTGTGCTCCCTATTTCTGGAAACGCTAGGCTTTTTTTTTGTTAATTCATGGGACGTGGGCTTCGCTGGCTGGGTCAGCTTTTATTGTCCATCCCTAGCTGCCCCTGAGAAGGTGGTGGTGAGCTGCCGTCCTGAACTGCAGCAGTCCTTGTAGTGTAGAAACACCCACAGTGCTGTTAGGAAGGGAGTTCCAGGATTTTGACCCAGCGACAGTGAAGGAACAGCAAAATATTGGAGGGGATCATCCACTCGGCACTTCTGGCTGAAGATTGTAGCAAATGCTTCAACCTTATCTTTTGCACTGACGTGCTGGGCTCCCCCATCATTGAGGATGGTGATATTTGTGGAGCCTCCTCCAGCAAGTTGTTGAATTGTCCACCATCACTCAAACTGGGTGTAGCAAGACTGCAGAGCTTAGATCTGATCCATTGGTTGTGGGGTTGCTTGGCTCCATCTATCAATTGTTGCTTATGCTGTTTGGTATGCAAGTAGTCCTGTGTTATAGCTTCACCAAGTTTACACCTCATTTTTAGGTATGCCTGGTGCTGGTCCTGGTCCTGGTCCTGGTCCTGGTCCTGGCATGCCCTCCTGCACTCTTCCCTGCACCAGGGTTGATCCTCTGACCTGATGGTAATGGTAGAGTGGGGGATATTCTGGGCCTTGAGGTTACAATTTGTGTTTGAGTACAATTCTGCTGCTGCTGATGGCCCACAACATCTCATGGATGCCCTTGAGTCTTAAGTTGTTTTAAGAGGCTTAAGATCTGTTCAAAATCTATCCCATTTAGCATGGTGGTAGTGCCACACAGCACAATGGAGGGTATCCTCAATGTGAAGGTGGGAATTTGTCTCCACAACGACTGTGTGGAGTCACTCCTACCAATACATGGACAGAGGCGTCTGTGGCAAGCAGGTTGGTGAGGATGAGGTCAAGTATGCGGTCAAGTATGCTTTTCCCTCTTGTTGGTTCACTCACCACCTGCCACAGACCCAGTCTAGCAGCTACGTCCTTTAGGGCTTGGCCAGCTTGGTCAGTAGTGATGCTACCGAGCCACTCTTGGTGATGAACATTGAAGTCCCCCACCAAGAGTACATTATGCCCCCTTGCCACCCTCAGTGCTTTCTCCAAATAGTGTTCAACATGGAAGATTACTGATTCATCAGCTGAGGGAGGGGGGTATGTGGTAACCAGAAGGTTTCCTTGCCCATTTTTGAGAATTCATGGGGTCCAGAGTCAATGTTGAGGTGTCACCACCTCTGTTCTGCTGGTGGGATAGGACATACCGGGGATGGTGATGGTGGTGTCTGCGACATTATCTGTAAGGTATTATTCCGTGAGGATGATTATGTTATGCTGTTGCTTGATTAGTCTGTGAGGGAGCTTTAGCCCACAGAGTTAGTAAGATGGACTTTGCAGGGTCATCGGAGCTGAGTTTGCCATTGTCTTTTCCTGTGCCTAGGTCGATGCTGGGTGGTCCATCCAGTTTCATTCCGTTTTTGAGTGTGTGTAGTGATTTGATACAACTGAGTGATTTCAGAGGGCATTTAAGAGTCAACCACATTGTTGTGGGTCTGGACAGGTAGGTAAGGATCACGTAAGTGCAGCAGATTTCTTTTGCTAAAGGACATCAGTGAACCAGATGGGTTTTTACAACCATCGACAATGGTTTCTTGGTCAAGGACTTTTAATTCAGATTTTTATTGATTATTCTGCCGTGGCAGGATACGAACCTGGGTCCCCAGAGCATTACTTTGAGTCTCTGGGTTTCTAATCCAGTGACAATACCACTACGCCATCACCTCTCCTTGGAAGATTCCAGAAGAATTGTGGAGCAGCATCAAGTCAGGGGAGTTGAGCGGCAATCTGACAGTGATTGCCACTGCTTAGAAAATCTGGGCCAACATGCCCAGGTAAAACTCAAATAGAATTTCCACATGCAGTTGGCGTATAACTTGCAAATACACAATGCTTATTCAGAATTCCTTATGAAAGCAGTTGTTCAGATCGCAACAAAGAAGAATAAAAACTTGCACTCCACTTCTTACTATTACCTTCACACTGGCTTTTGAAAAGGTACGAGTTACATGTAGTAGGCTCCTTTGAATCTACGCTCTGAAATTAAACTTCTCCAGCTCCCCCCACTCCTTTAGAACCCTATGTAAATCCCAGCTCTTCGATCAAGTTTTTGCTCAGCCCTCCTAATATTCCCTCCTCTAGTTTGGTAACCAACTTTTGATTCCCCTTCTGAAGACCTTGGAACATTGTTCCATATTAAAGGTACTGCCTAAAATTGCAGAATCTAAAGTTCTCAACTGTGCTCACTTAATAGTTTAAGCCCCAAATGAAATTTTTCTGTGTAAATTGGTGGCTAATTTCCAAATTATTGATATTGCAGTTTGTTTACATTTTCTTGTATGAGGGAGGTTTAACTTGGCAATATTTTTATGAATCAAATGCTCAAAAATCACCTTGGTGTTACAAGCCTTAAGAGCCAGGAAAAGGTAGAATTTTTGAAAGAAACAGCCCATGCTTAGGTTGATATCTTTAACATTGCTTAATCAAAAACTTTGATGACTGTATGCCTGAGAATTACAAATTATTTTAGTTACTGGTTACGAAAGCAAAATTTGCTGGCACAATGTGTTGGTTTCTCTCGCATCTTGCTTTTATTGGCAGAACATTTCAGGAACAAGTTGATAAATTTAAACCGAAGAAATATGCAAGTTAATTTGAATGAGTCAGGATTTCCAGAGAGAACAGACAATTTTTATTCCAGAATTTTCTGTATTTGCCCCCTCCGCATGACGATTCTTTGTATAGATTCTGCTATAGTTCCTCCAGTGCCAGTGGCTCTCCTGTGCCTCTTCCCCATTGTGTATTCTTGATGTCTAACCCTAGACAGTGAAGGCTGGTAAATCATTCAAAGGTGTAGGAGGAATATCAACAGATGACCATCTTAGTCAGGGGTCACTGGATAGCTACCATGGTTCCCTTCTCCTGGGACAATGAGGTCAATTTTGCCAGAATAATTAGCATCTACTGCAGTGAATCAAACTCTGCTGACGCAATATTCCAGATATGTCAAAGTCATCAACCATTCTCACTAGCAGAACAACAAATTCCATAGAATGATATCTGTGATAAGCCAAAATTCCACACTGGTAACTCTAGGTTACTTGTATAAGTTTGTCATGTCACCGCACTGACCAATCAGAGTTAGACACACAAACTAAACAAGAGGGGTGAGGGATCAAGCTTGGGTAGAGATAGCAATTCAAGCTATAGGGTCAAGACAGGAGGGCAAAGTAGCACTATGAGAAATAAAGGTCAGAGAATGGCAGGAGGGGATAGAGAGAAAAAACCTAGGAATACATCAACAGTCAAGACTAGATGTTCCGAAGCTAACAAAAAGACAAAACTGAAGGCTCTCTATCTGAAAGCATGTAGCATTTATAACAAAGCAAATGAATTGATGGTCCACATTGAAGTAAATAAATATGATCTGATTGCAATTAGAGAGACGTGGCTGCAGGACGACAATAAGGTTACATGACATTCAAGGAAAATAGGAAGTTAGGTAAAGGTGGTCGGGGGTGGGGGTGGGGGGGGGGTGGGGGGTAACACTGTTAATCAAAGAGGGCATTGGTGAAAGAGTTAAAGATAACCTTGGTTCAGGAGATCAGGATGTAGAATCGCTTTGGGTGGAGATGAGGAATAGTAGGGAGAATAAGTCATTAGTAGCAGTGGTCTACAGGACCCCTAACAGTAGCCACAATGTAGGACAAAATATTCCAGAGAAAATATTGTGTTTGTGTGATAAAGGAATGGCAATAATCATGGGTGATTTTAATCTACACAAACCGGAAAAATCAGATGGGCAATAGTAGCCTGCTTGAGAAGTCCTTAGAACGCTTGAGATAGTTCCTTCGAGCAGCATGTTCTGGAACCAATCAGAGAGCAGGTTATATTAGATTTGGAATTGTGTAACGTGACAGGAGTAATTAATGACCTCAGAGTAAAGGCACCCCTAGGCAGCAGCGACCACAATATGATTGAATTATACATCCAGTTCAAAAGGGAGAAGATTGGGTCTAAGGCAAGTATCTTAAACTTAAATAATGGCAGCTATGTGGGGATGAAAGCTGAGCTAGTTGAAGTGAACTGGGAAACTAGGCTAGAGGATATATCAATAGAGAAGCAGTGGCAGACATTTAAGGGTATATCTCGAGAGTGTTCAGAATAAGTACATTCCTACTATAGCGAAAAATTCTAAGGAGAGGACCCACCATCCATGGTTAACTAGAGATGGTAAGGAAAACATCAGACTTAAGGAAAAAGCATACAACTCCGCAAAGATGAGTGGCAGGACAGATGATTGGACAGAATATAAAGAATGGCAGAGAATAGCTGAAAGGTTAATCAGGAGAAAGAATCAGCAGTATGAGAGGAAGTTAGCTAGAAATGTAAAAGTGGATAGCAAGAGTTTCTACAGGTATTTAAAAAGGAAAAAAAGTAAAGTGCATGTTGGTCCTCTAGAGAGCGACAGTGGGGAGTTAATAGTAGATAATAAGGAAATGGCGGAAGAAATTAACAAATATTTTGCTTCTGTGATCACTATAGAGAATACAAAAAACATTCCTGTCATAGATGCAAATCATGAGGTGAAAGGGAGAGAGGAACTTGGTGAAATTGAAATCACTAGGGAAACAGTACTGAGCAAATTGATGGAGCTGCGGGTTGGCCAGTCTCCGATCCAGATGGACTACAACCTAGGGTCTTAAAACAGATGCGCTGGTGTTAATTTTCCAAAATTCGCTAGATTCTGGAAAGGTTCCATCAGATTGGAACGTAGAAAATATAACTCCTCTGGCCAAGAAGGGAGGGAAACAGAAAACAGGAAACTATAGGCCAGTTAGCTTGACATCTGTCGTGGGGAACCTATTAGAAACAATCATTAAGGAGTTATAGCTGGGCATTGGGGTTATTGGGGTTATATGGGAATGTGGAAGGCGAAACACATGATCAGCCATGATCTTATTGAATGGTGGAGCAGGCTTGAAGGGCTGAATGGTCTACTCCTGTTCCTATTTCTTATGTTATGTTCACAAGCGCTTGAAATCATGGAGCGCTGGACAAGCCATCATTTGACATAGAGCTCTCCCTGTGAAAGGACGAGCAAAACCTGAGAGTATGGCTAAACCTGTGAGAAAGTTGATGTTGTGGATCAGAAAGAAGGTGAAGTTGATACAGCAAGTAGCAAAGTGAACCATCAAGTTTTTCCACCAATATGAAACACACAACAAACATCTTGGAACAGTTCGACAAGCAGCATTCCTTCCAGCAAGGAAGAGGGCGAAAATGGTTGCCTATCCTGATGTTGAAGAAGCTCTGCAGAGAACATTCCCCCATCTCCTGTCCAAACCTGAAGGAAAAGGGAGTTGCCCTGGCAAAGGAGCTGGGCCACATGGATAAAAGCAAAATACTGCGGATGCTGGAAATCTGAAACAAAAATAAAAATAGCTGGAAAAACTCAGCAGGTCTGACAGCATCTGCGGAGAGAAATACAGTTAATGTTTCGAGTCCGTATGACTCTTCATCAGAATCGAGGGAATACAGAAATTAGGTGAAATATAAGCTGGTTGAGGGGGGTGGGACAGGTGGAGCTGGGTAGAGGGACAGTGAGAAGTGGAGGCAAAGGAGAGATTGCCAAAGATGTCATAGACAAAAGGACAAAGGGGTGTTGACGGTGGTGATATTAGCTAAGAAATGTGTTAATGGTGACATTAACAGTAGAAAGCAGGACAAGCAAGTAACAGATAGCCCTAGTGAGGGGGGGGGCGGGGGGGGCGCGGAAGGGATCGAAATAAGCTAAAAGGTGGCGATGAAACAATGGATGGAAATACATTTCAAAATATGGGAAAAGGTTGGAAAAGAAAATATATTTAAAAAATATAAATTTTTGGAAAAAGGGGGATCAGAAAGGGGGTTGGGATGGAGGGGAGAGTTCAGGATCTGAATTTGTTGAACTCAATATTAAGTCCGGCAGGCCTGAGTAGGATTGGAACAAGGAATGTTCCACATACCCCATAAAAAGACAGGCATAACTGGGGCCCATACGGGTACCCATAGCCACACCTTTTATTTGGAGGAAGTGAGACAAGTTTAAGGAGAAATTGTTCAGTGAGAGAACAAGTTCAGCCAGACGGAGGAGAGTAGTGATGGATGGGGATTGTTCGAGCCTCTGTTCGAGGAAGAAGTGGACAGCCCTCAGACCATCCCATTGGGGGATGGACGTGTAGAGGGATTGGACGTCCATGGTGAAGAGGAGGCAGTTGGGGCCAGGGAACTGGAAATTGTTGACATGATGTAGGGCGTCAGAGGAATCGCGGATGTAGGTGGGAAGAGACTGGACAAGGGGAAAGAGAATGGAGTCAAGATAGCAAGTGAGTTCCGTGGGGCAGGAACAGGCTGACATGATAAGTCTGCCAGGACAGATCTGTTTATGGATTTTGGTGAAGAAGTAGAAGCAGGTCGTCCAAGGTTGGGAGACCAAGTGGTTGGAAGCTGTGGAGGGAAGATCTCCAGAGGAGATGAGGTCAGTAACAGTCCTGGAAACAATGGCTTGATGTTCAGTGGTGGGGTCATGGTCCAGGGGGAGGTAGGAGGAAGTGTCTGCGAGTTGACGCTCAGCCTCTGCGAGGTAGAGGTCAGTGCACCAGACAACAACAGCACCACCCTTGTCGGCAGGTCTGATGACAAAGTCAGGGTTGGACCTGAGAGCATGGAGTGCAGCAAGTTCAGAAAGAGACAGGTTAGAGTGGGTGAGAGGAGCAGAGAAATTGAGACTACTGATGTCGTGCTGAAGGTTCTCAATGAAAAGATCAAGAGCAGGTAAGGATCCAGAGGGAGGGGTCCAGGTGGAGGGAGAATATTGGAGGCGGGTAAAAGGATCTGTTGAGCGGGGAGAGGACTCCTGCCAAAGAAGTGAGCATGGAGACAGGCCACATGGAGTTCACTTACAGCCACGGATGATTGGACCAATTCAAGATAAGTCACGGCATCATCATCTGTGTAGTAAGCAGGGAAGGTGCGACGGTTACAACAGTAATGACAGATGATTGGCTCCAAAATAGTCTCACCCATGTATTGAATGTGTATGCAGCATGGGACATTTTTAACGCAGATGAAGCCAGACTGTTTTACTGTATTTTGCCAGACCGTTCTTTAGATGTTTAAAGGTGAAACATATCATGGTGGAGAGCGGAGCAAAGAACATGTCACTGCTATGGTTGGCGCCAACATGGGCAGCACCGAAAAGACCTGTTTCTTGTGATAGGATAGTCTGTCATGAACACTTTAATCACGGAAAATGGTTCATCTTCAAGGACTAAGGACTTTCTGCAAGAATTTGTGTTTTAAAAAACACTGTCCTTGAAAGGGTTAATGCGAGACTCCGATTGCTATTCCTGGAAAAAGCATTCTTTTACAAGAAAGATTAATTAAGTAGTTTAAAAAAAACTGTCAACTTCTTGACCCAGATGAACTGTTTACAAAGGGGGTCAGATGGCTCTGGGGAAAAAATAACCATGCCTGGATGACTGTGTTTTTGGTTTTGCTTTGAGAAGATAAGGGCTAACTGCTTGAGAAGGAAGACAGCAGTCTCCTACAGTCCAGAGCCAGTCCACAGCCTGAAGTGAATATAAGCTGCTCCTGAGATGCTCTACATGCTGGAATAGAGTACCCTCGCATATGTACCCTCTGTTATGACGTGGCAGATGATGTGCCAGGTGGGCCAAATCCACAACAGAAAACTGGCCACGCTATCACAACAGCTTTGCAACTTGTATTTATTACAAGAAGATTAGTGCACTGAATTCAGAAGTAATGAGTCCACTAACACCTTTACAGATTTTTAAAAATTAAAACATTTATTAACAAAAGAAATGATTTCAAGTGCATACATAAGATTACAGTTACGTAATACTATAACAAATCCCAAAATTCGTAATTAAATTGACTCCCAACTACACACCCGCTTTAAGGCAACAATCCAAAATAGATTTTAAATTTAAATAGTCAAGCCAGCAAGATTACCACAGCACCCACTTGACAGTGGAATTCCAAAGGGTTTCTTCCACTGGACACAGCAGACTTCTGCACAAGTGACTTAAGGCTTCTCCAAGGCTGTTTTACACAGTCCTCTTAGGTCTTACATGGCCCCAAAACATAGCCTTCCATTCTCTTTATATGTCTATCTCTCTTTAATCTGTAAATTCCATTTTTCTATATGTCTTTGGAAATTTACTTTTCCCATACTATAAAAATCTTGCATGTTGCCAATATGGCCAATATTTTTGGAAAAATAAACACACTGCTTGGCTCCTTGCTTATCTTGTCAGTTGCAAACATCTTATCATCCTTTTGAAACCTAAACAACCCCTATCTAAAAATGCAAATTCCTTCACACCCTACATGCTAAGCCCTCATCCATGTCACTCATTAGCATTTCAAATCCCTTTTATCTCCAACTTCTTTTGATAATTTTAAGCTTGTAGTCTATCTGACTCCAATTCAATTAAATCACACAGACAGAACCATTTACAAACTCATCCATCAACCTACTTTACAATAAACCACAATTTAATGAAAAAATGTTAGTTTCATGACAATTCCACAAGTCTACCTGAAAAGCAGTGCCAGGGTCATTGATTGTTTTGCAGATCGGTGCTGAGATTCCAACAGTATACCCAGATGCCATTTCAAGAACTCCACCTTCTATCCTTTGCTTTTGAACTACTGACTTTTAACCTTTGGCTGAATTCATCCATATCAATTTTATGTTCATTGTTTGTGGTGCTTGTGTGCATGCACGTGAGACTGGGTATCTCGAAAGAGTAGTTAGTATAATTTCATATTCTGTACTAGATGTTGATAAACTTTGTTTTTATATTTGACAAGACTGGTTTGATAATAAGCTAATAAGTTTGCTGTTTATTGAACGAAGTCTGGTTAAAATCTCGTGAACCTGCATACTAACCTTTTGTGATTCATGCACTAGGACACCCAAGTCCCTCTGAATCTCAGAGCTCTGCAATCTCTCACCATTTAGATAATAAGCTTTTTTATTCTTCCTGCCAAAATGAACAATTTCACATTTGACCACATTACACTCCATTTGCCAGATTGTTGCCCACTCACTTAAACTATCTATGTCACTTTGTAGCCTCCTTATGACCTCTTCACAATTTAATTTCCTACCTTTGTGTTGTCAGCAAATTTAGCAGCCATTCTTCCAGTCCCTTCATCCAAGTCATTTATATGAATTGTAAAACGTTGAGGCCCCAGCACTGATCCCTGTGGCAGACTACTCGTCAGATCCTGCCAACCAGAAAAAGACCTATTTATGGCAACCCTAGGCTTCCTGTTAGCTAACCTATTTTCTATCCACGCCAATATGTTACCCCCTACATCATGAGCTTTTATTTTCTGCAATAGCATTTGATGTAGTACTTTATCAAATGCTTTCTGGAAATCTAAATACAGTACATCCACCGGTTCCCCTTTATCCACAACACATGTGACTCCTCCAAAGACTCACTTTAAAAATACTGCAGTAATTATTTTACTGAAATGTAAGATTATGCTAAGTCGAGGAACAAATTACCAACACATGTAGACAACTGACTATAACTTAGGATCCAAACCAGTAATTTGCAACACATGTTTTTCCTCTTTCCAAAGACAACAATTGGATTTCTAATTAACAAATAGCTTCTAATTAACAAATAGCTTCTGGTTCAGATCTATAACTTGTTCTACAATTAAAAAATTCCTATGGAATGACTTCAGGGCCTGATTATCTTTTTTTTAAACCACTAACATGATCACCCACAGATGGAGAATATGATAAAACATGAATAGTTAGTCATGTATAAATCAACCTCATTGCCTGACAAATTTATTAGAATTCTCTGAGGAGATAACTAGCAAAATAGATAAAGGGGAATCAGTATATGTAATATATTTGGATTTCCAAGAGACATTCGATAAAGTATCGCATGTAAGGCTACTTAATAAGATAAGAGCCCATGGTGTTGGGGATAGTATATTAGCATGGATTGAGAATTGGCTAACTAATAGAAGACAGAGAGTTGGGATATTGGGGGCATTTTCAGGATGGCAACCTGTAACTAATGGAGTGCCACAGGGATCAGTGCTGGAGCCTCAATTATTTACAATATATATTAATGACTTGGATGAGGGAAGTGAATGTACTATCGCCAAATTTGCGAATTATACAAAAAAAGGTGGGAAGACAAGTGAAGATGAAACAGGGAGTCTACAAAGGAAGGGATATATACAGATTAAGTGAGTGACCAAAAGAAGTGGCAGAAGGAATATAATGTGGGAAAATGTGAGGTTATGCACTTTGGCAAGAAGAATAGAGGAGCTGAATATTATTTAAATGAAGAAAGACTGCCAAAAGCTACAGCACAGAGGGATTTGGGAGTCCTTGTGCATGAATCACAAAAAGCTAACATACAAGTGCAAAGATAATAGGGAAGGCAAATGGAATTTTGGCCTTTATTTGAAAGGGAATGGAGTATAAAAATAGGGAAGTCTTGCTAAAACTATACAAGGCACTGGTTAGACCACACTTAGAATACTGTGAACAGTTATGCTCCCCTTATCTAAGGAAAAATATACTGGCACTGGAGGCAGTCCAGAGAAGGTTCACGAGGTTGATCTTTGGTATGGAGGGTTTTTCTTACGAGGAGAGGTTGACTAGGTTGGGTCTGCACTCATTGGAATTTAGAATACCTTATTGAAACATAAAAGATTCTTAGGGGGCTTGACAGGGTAGATGCTGAGAGGAGGTTGATTCCCCTTGTAGAGAGTCTAGGACCAGAGGGCATAATCTCAGAGAAAGGGGGCGCCCATTTAAAACAGAGATGAGGAGGAATTTCTTCTCTGAGGGTAGTCAATTCTTTAACGCAGAGGGCTGCTGAGGCTGGGTAGTTAAGTATATTCAAGGCTGAGATAGACAGATTTTTAATTGGTAAGGAAATCAAGGGTTTTGGGGAAAAGGCAGGGAAGTGGAGTTGAGGATTATCAAATCAGCCATGATCTCATCGAATGGTGGAGCAGACTCGATGGGCCAAATGGCCTACTTCTGCTCCTACATCTTATGGTTATGGTCTAATTCTTTGTAGCAACAAAACGAGTAAACAAGGGGGATGCATTGGAATTGGTAAAACATGGAGTTTCGAACGTTTAACAATGTGCCACATAACAGATTTAAGACTAGAGTATGTGGAGTCAGGAGCTATTTAGCATAATGGATTGAAAGATGGCTACAAACCAGCCAATAGAGTAAGAGTTCAGGGAAGTTCCTTGGGCTGGCAAAATTGGGAAATGATGCAGCTAGGATAACTGTTGTTCACTATATGCAGAAATGACTTGGACTCTGGAATTGGGTTTATGGGCTTGAAATAATGTGGAAGACTGCAACAAAATATAGGAAGGCATAATCAGCTTTTTATTTAATTAATTCAGGATATGTTAGTATCCCTGGAGGGGACAGCACTTGTTGCAAGCCTTAACTGCCCTCGAGAAGGTGGTGGCGAGCCACCTTCTTAAATCGCTATAGGCCACGTAAAGCAAATACAACCACAGTGTTGTTACGGCGGAAGTTCCAGGATTTTGACTCAGCGACAGTGAAGGATCAGAGGCAATACAGTTCCAAGTCAGGATGTGCTGCGACATAGAAGGGAACGTGTGGGTGGTGGTGTTCCCATGAGTCTGCTGCCCTTGTTCTTCTATGTGGTAGAGATCGTGGGTTTGGACGGTGCTGTTGAAGGAGCCTTGGTGAGTTGCTGCAGTGAATCTTGTAGATAGTACACACACTGCTGCTACTGTGCATCGGTGGCGGAGAGAATGAAATGCTTAAGGTGGTGGATGGGGTGCAGATCAAGCAGGCTGCTTTGTCACAGATAGTGCTGAGCTTCTTGAGTGCTGTTGGAGCTGCATTCCTCGAGGCAAATGGAAAGTATTCCATCACACTCCTGTCTTGTGCCTTGTAGATGATGGACAGGTTTTGGGGAGTCAGGAGGTGAGTTACTCACTGCAGAATTTCCAGTCTCTGAACTGCTCTTGTAGCCAAAGTATTTATATGGCTGGTTGAGTTCAGTTTCTGATCAATGATAACCCCTAAAATGGTGAGGGAATTCAGCGATGGCAGTGCTGTTGAACATCAAGGGTAAATTGTTAGATTCTCTCTTGTTGGAAATGATCATTGCCTGGCACTTCGGTGATGCAAATGTCATTTGCCACTTATCTATCAGCCCAAACCTGAATGCTGCCTAGGTCTTGCTGCATGAGGGCAAGGTCTGCTTCATTATCTGAGAAATTGTGAACGATATTGAACACTGTGCAATCATCAGTGAACATTTCCATTTCTGGTTGATGGAGGAGAGGTCACGAAACAAAAACAGAAAATGCTGGAAAAACTCAGCAGGTCAAACAGCATCTGTGGAGAAAAAAAAACAGTTAATGTTTCGAGTCCATATGACTCTTCTTCAGAGCTAAAGAGAAGTACAAATGTGCTGAAATTTATACTGTTTAAGGGGGGGGAGGGGCAGTGGAGCAGGTGAAGCTGGATAGAAGGCCAGTGGTAGGTGGAAGCAACGGAGAGATTGCCAAAGATGTCATGGACAAAAGGACAAAGTGATGTTAATGGTAGTGGTTCTGGCTAAAGGAGGTGCTGCTGGTGGCATTAAGGTCAGGAAGCAGAATGTGATAATAACAGGACAAGGGTAAGCACTCTGGAAAGAACAACATGAATAAGTGACAGATGGGCCTTGTGGGGGTGGGTTGGGGGGGGAATTGAAAATAGGATAAAAGGTGGGGATAAAACAATGAATGAAAATGAAAATAAAAAATGAAAATAAATATCGAAAATAGGGGATAAAAAAGGGGTGGACTGAAGTCGTTGAACTCAATGTTAAGCGGAAGGCTGTAAAGTGCCTAATCGGAAGATGAGGTACTGTTCCTCCAGTTTGCGCTTGGCTTCACTGGAACTGGAGGAGAGGTCACCATTGAAACAGCTCAACGTGGCTGGGCCTGGTCACTGACTGGAGGAACCACTGTAGTGATGTCCTGGGACTGAGATGATTGACCTCCAACAATTACAACCATCTTCCTTTATGTTGCGTGTAAACCTAACTGGTGAAATATTTTACTGTGATTTTGATTGATATCGATTTTTCTCAGGCGCCCTTGATGCCACACTTTTGATGTCAAGGACAGTCATTCTCACCTAACCTTTTGTCCATGCCTGGAGCAAGGCTGTAACAAAGTCTGTAGATGTAGCTTTTGCAGGACACAAGCCAAGCATCAGTGAGCAGGATTAGTGATTGCTGATTAGGTGCTGCTTGATATACATATCAATGACACCTTATCACTTTGCTAATGATTAAAGTAGGTTGATAGGGCAGAAATTTTTTTTTCATTTGTTCATGCGATGTGGGCGTCGCTGGCTAGGCCAGCATTTATTGCCCATCCCTAATCACCCTTCTTAAAGATGGTGGTGAGCTGCCTTCTTGAACTGCTGCAGTCTAAGTGGTGTAGGTGCACCCACAGTGCTGTTAGGGAGGGAGTTCCAGGGTTTTAGCCCAGCGACAGTGAAGGAACTGTGATATATTTCCAAGTCAGGAGGGTAATTGACTTGAAGGGAACTTCCAGATGGTGGTGATCCCATATATCTGCTGCCCTTGTCCTTCTAGATGGTAGGGTTGTGGATTTGGAAGGTGCTGTCCAAGGAGGTTTGATGAGTTCCTGCAGTATACCTTGCAGGTGGTACACACTGCTGCCACTGTGCATCGGTGGTGGAGCGGGTGAAGATTTGTGGATGGGGTGCTGAATCAAGCAGACTGCTTCTTCCTGGATGGTGTCAAGCTTCTTGAGTGCTGTTGGAGCTGCACTCATCAAGGCAGTGGAGAATATTCCATCACGCTCCTGGCTTGTGCCTTGTAGATGGTGGGCAGGCTTTGGGGAGTCAGGAGGTGAGTTATTCGTCGCAGGAATCCTAGCCTCCGACCTGCTCTTGTAACCACAGTATTTATATAGCTAAAACAAAAACAGAATTACCTGGAAAAACTGAGCAGGTCTGGCAGCATTGGCATCCCATTTATATAGCTAGTCCAGTTCAGTTTCTGGTCAATGTTAACCCCCAGAATGTTGACAGTCGGGGATTCAGCGATGGTAATGCCACTCAATGTCAAGGGACGATGGTTAGATTCTGTCTTGTTGGAGACGGTCATTGCCTACCAGTTATGTGGCACAAATGTTAGTTGCCACTTGACAGCCCAAACCTGGATATTTTCCAGGTCTTGCTGCATTTGGACATGAACTGCTTCAGTATGAATCGTCGCAAATGGTGAACATTGTGCAACCATCAGCAAACGTCCCCACTTCTGAATTTATGATGGTAGGAAGATTATTGATAAAGCAACTGAAGATGGTTGGACCAAGGACACTACCCAGAGGAGCACCTGCAGTGATGTCCTGGAACTGATGTGACAGACCTCCAACAACTACAACCATCTTCCTTTGTGCTAAGTATGACTCTAACCAGCAAAGAGTTTTCCCCCGATTCGCACTGACTCCAGTTTTGCGAGGGCTGCTTGAAGCCACACTGAGTCAAGTGCTGCCTTGATAGCAAGGGCAGTTACTCTCACCTCTGGAGTTCAGCTCTTTTGTCCATGTTTGAACCAAGGCTGTAATGAGGTCAGGAGCTGAGTGGCCCTGGCGGAATCCAAACTAAGCTTCAATGAAGAGGTTATTGCTATGCAAGTGCCACTTAATAGCACACTTGATGACCCCTTCCATCACTTTACAGATGATTGAGAGTAGACTCATGGGATGGTTATTGGCCAGGTTGGCTTTGTCCTGCTGTGCGTGTACAGGACATATCTGGCAATTTTCCACATTGCCAGATAGATACCAGTGTTTCAGCTGTACTGGAACAGCTTGGCTAGGGGAACGGCAAGTTCTGGAGCACAAGTCTTCAGTACTATTGCTGGAATATTGTCAGGGCCCATCGCCTTTGCACTATCCAGTGCCTTCAGCTGTTTCTTGATATCACATGGAGTGAATTGAATTGGCTGAAGACTGACATCTGTGATGTTGGGGGCCTCCGGAGGAGACAGAGATAGATCATCCACTCGGCACTTCTGGCTGATGATCGTTGCAAATGTTGCAGCCTTACCTTTTGCACTGATGCGTTGGGCTCCCCCGTCATTGAAAATGGAGATATTTGTGGCGTTTCCTCCTCCAGTGAGTTGTTTAGTTGTTCACCACCATTCACGACTGAATGTGGCAGGCTGCAAAGCTTAGATTTGTTCTGTTGGTTGTGGAATTGCTTTGCCCTGTCTATCACTTGCTGCTAATGCTGTTTGGGTCACAAATAGTCCAGTATTGTAGTTTCACTAGGTTGACACCCCATTTTTAGGTATGCCTGATGCTGCTCCTGGCATGCCCTCCTGCAGTCTTCATTGGCCAATTTGTCCTGCTTTTTGTGGGCAGGTCATAACTGTTCAGAAACAACTCAGCTAGGTCTGGAGCACAAGTATTCAGTACCAGTGCCAGGATGCTATTAGGGCCCATAGCCTTTGCTATATCCAGTGAATGAAATTGGCTGAAGATTGGCATCTGACATACTGGGGACCTCAAAAGCTTTGCAGAGTGGGTCAAGATAGTGGTGTGAGGTGAGCAGTAAAGAAGCCAATTACTCTTTAGAAGACTGGAAACTAAATAGGGTATAGCAGCAAAGAAATCTGGGAATACAGTAAATCACTAAAAAGTCACAACACATGTTGATGAGGTCACAAAGCGTGAAAACAAAGTACCTCTTTCTCTAAAAGAACCAAATATCAAAACAAGGAGGCAAAATTAAATATATGCAGCATCTTGGTTACAGCACACTTGGATTGGGTTAAATTTTGTCAGAGTGGCGGGTGTCCAGACCATGGACTGGAAAGTTGGTTGTACCCACCACCCCCCCACTTTATGGGAGTCCTGGTGGATTTCAGGTCCATCGTGCAGTTAATGAGATGCCTTTGGGGTTCCTATCCCTTTAAGAGACAAGAGCCCACCTCCAAATGCTGCCAAAAGTCACCGTGTAGCAGACAGTGCCCTTCCAGCAAAAGTGCGTTTGAGGGTCACAGCAGCCGGTTAGACAGGCCCTGGGGATGGTGAAGGCAGAAAGGTGTTGCTGGGGCAGCTATTGCTGCTGGAGGACCCCTCCATGGTCCACAAAGCGTAAGATTAGGAGGCTCCCCCCAACCCCCCTCGCTGCATTCCCACCCTGAGCTCACAGGGAGGCCACCAGGGTTCATTAGGTGGTCTCTCCATGCGGCTGAGGGCCCATCCACCACTGGTAAAATGCCAGCAGCGGCAGAAAGAGGTCCTTGATGGCCATTTTAATGGCACAGTTGGCCTCTGGGTGGGAAGGCCATCCTCCACCTTCCCCACCACTGGCAGAATGCTATTTTCAGCATAAAGGCAATAGGCACTCCACCCTCTGCCTTCTCTCCCCATTTTCCAGATCCCTCCCCCACCTCCTTTCCTGTTCTTGCACGTCCTATAAAAGTCAGTCCATTGTGTGCAGTTCTGATCTCTGTACTACTAAACAGCTTTGAAGCACTGGAGAAAAGTTAGGGAAAATTTATACAAAACCTTAGCGGGTGTGGATATAGAGAAACCTTTTGCAATTGAAAGTGATCCAGAGCAAAGGGGAAAAAGCAGCCATTAATGATCAAATAAATAATTTCAGGAGAATTTCGTTACACAGAGGTTGGTAAGAATATATGGAACAGCTGCCACATAGATGGCTGAAGCAGAGAGTATTGGCATAGTAAGGAGCAGCTTGATGCATACATGAGGGGGTACAGAGTAGAAGGATATGAGGATAGGTCAGGAAGAGATAATTAGATTGGGTGGAGGTTCAGATGGAGTATAAACACCAAATGGACAAGTCAGGTCAAATATCCTGCTTCTGTTCAGTGGTTACTTAATTCAAAGTAGGAAATCTCCTGGGGACCGCAAGTAACCAAAGATAACAATAAGCTGCACATATGCAAAGAAGAATAAACTTGCATTGTTGATGGTTTGGGTTTTTTTCCTTTTCCCTTGAAAGGATGTGAAAGGATTTGCAGAATAATTGAGACACTAATAGGCAGCAACATTAACATATGACCATAACCATATTTGTACCAGCTAAGAGGATGGTTAGTCCTAAATAGTGATTTATGCACTTATAATGATTTTGGGGGTGGGGTGGGGCAGCCACAACCACTGGACATGAGTATCCTGCTTGATGTCAACCAAGGCCAGAGCTTTAGTCTCCATTTGCTGGGACTGGTTGAAACAGGATTTGAACCCTGTATCTTCTGATCCAGAGGCAGAAATATCATCATGAAGCCAAAAGCTCACCTGCATTTATTTATACCTTTCACATCCTCGGGATGTCCCAAAGTCCTTTCAAACTCTGGGCACTGCTGCGCAGCAGCAGAGTTAAGTGCCTACGTTATATATTTTAGTTTTGTTGGCTGAGGCTTGAGCATTATCCAATATAAGTTCTCCATTTCTTCCTATAATGTCATGGGATCTTTTATGTTCACCTGATAGGGCAGACATAGCCTCAGTTTAATGTATCTGAAAGACAGCACCTCTGGCAGTGCAGCACTCCCTCAGTACTGCATTGAAGTGTTAGCCTAAATAATGTAGTCAAGTTTCTGGATTGAGGCTCAAACCAACAATTTTCCAACAGAGGCAAGAATGTCACCACTGAACCAAGGTAGACATCAGTTACTGTTCCTAAATCAGACCAATTAGTATCTCAAATGTACAAACTTAAGAATTAGGAGGAGAAGTGTGCCATTTGGCTTCTCAAGCCTGCTCCACCGTTCAATAAGATCATAGCTGATCTGACTGTGGCCTCAATGTCATTTACCTGCCTACCCCCTATACCGTCTGACTCCCTTGGTGGTCAAGAATCTATTGACATCTGCCTTAAAAATATTCAATGACCCTGGCTCTGCTGCTCTCCGGGGAAGAGGGTTCCATAGACTCATGAATCTCAGAGAAACGTTTTCTCCTCATCTCCCTCTTAAATGGGAGGCCCCTTATTTTAAAACTGTGTCCCCCTAGTTCTAGTGCTTCTCACAAGGAGAAACATCTCAGCATCCACTCTGTCAAGTCCCCCCAGGATTTTATATGTTTCAATAAAATCACCTCTCATTCTCCTCAACTCCAATGGATACAAGCCCAACTTATCAAAGATAATTAAAACAGAAAATACCGGAAAAAACTCAGCAGGTCTGGCAACATTAGTGGAGCGAGAAACAGAGTTAATGTTTCGAGTCCATGTGACACTTCTTCAGAGCTATCCAAAGATAACCCACTCATCCAAGGATCAATCGAGCGAACCTTCTCTGAACTGCTTCCGGAGACATTATGTCCTTTCTTAAATAAGGAGAGCAAAGCTGTACACAGGACTTGAAGTGTGGTCTCACCAATGCCCTGTACAACTGTAGTAAAACATCTCTACTTTTATATTCCATTCTCTTTGCAATAAATGACAACATTCCATTTGCCTTCCTAATGACTTGTTGTACCTGCATATTAACTTTTTGGGATTGGTGTGCCAGGACTTCCAGATCCCAGAAACATGCCTAAATCTTTACAGTCCTGAAATTCAGTTCAAAGGATAGGGTAGAACAAAAACAAGCAATGTACTTCCACTTATTAAAGTGGGTATAATTGCAAAAGAGAAAGAGGCTATTGATCAGCAGAGAGGGATTGAAGCCATTTTGGTGCCACTAGCATTGGCTGTTATCCTAACTTAATAATTGACACCTAGGACAGCTTGTTCTATAAAAATGAGGAACTAGAAGAGCAACAGAACAGCAGAGTATGTGCGCTATGGAGGATTTCAATTATTGAACCGTTTTTGGTGTGAATGGGAGAGCAAGGGCAACCACACAAAGAAGCAGGCAAGCATGTATCTCTTGGTGCCTTCAAGGTTGTTTCTTTATTCAGCATGCTGGACAAATTATAAACTACATAAAAACAAAATATAAAGCATAAAATTCATTAACAAAGAATAGATCCAGGGAAGTATTTCTTTTCACAAAGAGACACTGACATCTGGAATCAATTAATGAAGGATGTGGTAAATGTGGATTCCCTGGAGGAGACCTTCAGAACAGTGCCTGGCAAATTTCTGAGGGAGGAAGGCACTAGGAACAATGATGAACATGAGTTGCTGTGGTCTCCTGGAGTTTGCTTAATTGCCTTAGAAAGCTAGAGAATTTTCCTGAGTTGTTCCTAAATTGGCCTCAGATTTTTCCTTGATTTCGTTTGAGAGGGGGGTGGGCTTATAGTCGACGGGACAGCACCACACCTAGACAGGATGGGCTTGATGGACAAGACAGACTTTTCCTTGTTTGAACATCTGGATGTTAGCTCTGTTGTAACTTGTACATTCTGGGAAGATTAGAAATATTCTCAGATAGTCGTTTGGTAGTACAGATCTTGAGTATTGCTGAAGAAAAACATTTTGTCGAAGCTTCAAACAGCATGTCCTTTCTGCTGTTCACAATGGGCAAGGTACAAACCATACCCAACCAGCCTGTGCTTGCAAAACTAAAAACAGTGTCCAACATCAGATGTGATTCTGTGATTGGACAACTTATGCTAAATAATCCTCAGTGTGCTAAAAATTATGTTGACAACCAAATAATGGTCGTCAGTCAGGCTTGCAGTGTGGCACCTGTGAGTACTGGAAGCTACATATATTAATACGCAGGGTTCTGTTCTTTGCAGTCAGAAAGACCATGTACGTACATTGTGCCTGTTTCAGATAAACAAAATATCAACCATTTTCTGGTTCATTCCTCTTGGCAATACCTTGACCAAACCGAGTTAAGCTGCCTGGTTTAAATTTTAAATTTCAAACAATGCTTGGCAGTTAATGGTCAGTCACCATTAACTGGTGCATTCTCCATGACAATGCCTCTACCAATCAGAGCCCACTTGCCAATCAATCAGCACTCTCTTCTCATACAGTATAAAGTTGTTGCTTCCCCTGACAATGGTATTCTTGCAATTGTTCTGATGAGCGCAAGACAAGAAGCTTCGACAAAATGTCTTTTTGCAGCAATACTCAAAATTCTCAACGTAGGATTAGAGGCCACCGATTTCTTGCCAAGCACAATAATGGTGTTTGTAATTTCAACAGCTGAAGCACACTTCGTTCATTCTGGAAAGAAGTTGCAATGCCATATCGACATCACTTGGTAAACTTAATATTTTTCTTTTCATGTATTACCTTGCACAAATTGTACTTTAAAATGGAAACGAACAGGATCATTCATGAATATGACCACACATAATCTATTCTTAAGTAAATGAAAATTATTTTGTAGAATGCTTTTATTTTGCAACAATAAAAGAATGGCTGTATTTTAGAAATTGCTAGAGATTAAAATACTTTGTTAAACTGCAATATGACTTTTTCTAAGACTTTAACAATCCAATAATTGAAATAGTGCAAGGATGTGTTTATCTTCCCTCCTATTTTCTCTCACTATTCCTTCAATCTTGAGCCATTGATTCATGCTGGTATATGGCCCGCAATCTTTGGCAGCCCTCTAGTATTTCACCACTATTAATGCGAGACCCACAGTGCGTAATTCACCCATGAGTGCTATCATATTCTAGCCCAATCCCGTCCTTAACCCACCAATCATCTACACAAGTACAATGTGTCACTAAGAGTTATGAAGAGTCATATTGGACTCAAAATGTTAACTTTGTTTCTCTCTCCACAGATGCTGCCAGACTTGCTGGGTTTTTCCAGCACTTTGTTTCTATTTCACTAAGGCTACTGTTGCCTAAGAAATTTTCAGTTAGGGAGTAAAAAAAAAAGAATCAAACAGGGTTCCTGCCCCCAAAATGCTTTCTGACACCCTTTGCTCAGTTGGTAGCATTCTCATCTGACTTGAAGCTTGCCTGAAAATTCAGTACACAACTGAGGAAGTGCTGCATAGTTGGGAGATGCCATCTCTTGGATAAAACATTAAGTGCAGATTCCATCTGCTTGCTCAAGTGGATATAAAAAATACCATGGTCAAAGAGCAAGAAATTCTCCTGGAGCCCTGGCTAACATTATCCCTCAACCAATACCACCACCAAAACCAGATTATCTAATCATTTGTCCATTTGGGGAACTTATTCATCCAGAAAGTTTTTGGAAAAAAAATGGCAAGTTCACGGTGCTCACCAGTATTAGATTATAAAAAGACCCAATAATTTGTGACAAAGAGGAGATAAGCCATGAGTTCTGATTCACCACATGCAGGATGATTTATTCTGCTATTAGCCTCACTGAAACTGAAACAATTACTATCTTATTCGTTGTGCATAGAGAATTGCTGGAATTATGCTGTTAATATAAATGAATCTCACCATAGCCAATTAGGTCTGGTAATTCATGTCTTAAGGATCCTATTAATGACTTGATTGATGGTCCTGACATATCACTCAATCTTGGGAGACCCAGAAAGGGAACAACAGAACCATGCAGTCTGTTGCCCACAGGCCTCAAACTTCTCCGTACTACCTCTCTTTCCTGCTTTAAAATCACTCCTTAAAACTACATCTTTCACCAAGCTTTTGGTCAGTTATTATCCCCTTATGTGGCGGGTGTCAAAGTTAGCTTTATAGCGTTCCTGTGAAATGCCTTGGGGCATTTTATTATGTTAAAGGCAGTACATAAGTACAAGTTGTTGTTACTGTTGTAGTAAATTGTTCATTGAAGTTCTGTAAATTTAATTTTTCTTACCTTCCCATTTGTTCTTTTCCTCTTTCTTAATCCACTCATTCTCTTTCCTTCTATTTCTTTTTCTAATCCAACTTGACTCTAATTTACGCTATTTTGTTTCTTTTCTGTATGCTTGCTCAGTTTCTTTCTCTGTCCTTTTGTTTCATTGCTTATGGAGATAGGCCATTGGATTTGATGTCCATGAGGTCCCAGACGCCTCTTCATGTTGCCATGCCATTATTAATTCACATTTCCAGCACTTACAGTACAAAATTAAGATCTGAAAGTATCTGGAGTTAAGATCTGAGGTAAAAAAAAAATCCAATTCGCCTTGAGATAATCGTTCCAGCAATTTCTGGGCCATTGTGTGGAGTGGCTGCCACATTTGATTGCAGTGACAAAAATAATCCATTGACTGTGGTACTTTGGGCTATTGAGGACATAAGGCACTATATGTACATACAAATTAAGAGCAGGAGTAGACCACTTGGTCTCTTGAGCCTGCTCTGCCATTTAATAAGATCATGGTTGATCTGACTTTATCCTCAACTCCACATTCCCACCTACCCCCGATAACATTTCAGCCACTTTCTTATCAAGAATCTATCTACCTCTGCCTTAAAAATATTAAAAGCCTCTGCTTCTGCCACGTTTTGAGGCCGAGCATTCCAAAGGCACATCACCATCAGAGAAAAAAATTCCCTTCTTCTGTCTTAAATGGGTGACCCCTTATTTTTAAACAGTGACCCCTGGTTCTAGATTCTCCCATAGGAGGAAACATCCTCTTCACATCCACCTTGTCAAGACCCCTCAGGATCTTATGTGTTTCAATCAAGTCGCCTCTTACTCTTCTAAATTCCAGCAGATAAAAACCTAGCCTGTCCTCAAAAGACAACTCGCTCATTCCAGGTATTAGTCTAGTAAACCTCGGAACTGTTTCAAATGCATTTATTTAAGGAAGGCTGTAAGGAGACCAATACTGTACACAGTACCCCAGATGTGGTCTCACTAATGCCCTATATATTTGAAACATAACATCCCTACTTTTGTATTCAATTCCCCTCATAATAAAACAATAACATTCTATTAGCTTTCCTAATTACTTGCTGTACCTGCATGCTAACCTTTTGCGGTTCATGCACGAGGGCACCTAGATCCCTCTGCATCTCAGAGCTCTGCAATCAAATAATATGCTTCTTTTATATTTTTCCTGCCAAAATGGACAATTTCATATTTTCCCACATTATTCTCCATTTACCATATCTTTGCCCACTCACCTAACCTATCTATATCCCTTTGTAGCCTCCCTATGTCGTCTTCACATCTTATTTTCTTACCTATACTTGTGTCATCAGCAAACTTAGCAACCATGCCTTCGGTCCCTTCACCCAAGTCGTTTGTATAAATTGTAAAAAGTTGAGGCCCCAGCACTGATCCCTGTGGCGCATCAATCGTTTAAACCAGAAAAAGACCCATTCATGGCTACTCTGTTTCCTTTTAGCTAATCAATCCTTGCCAATATGTTACCCCCTACACCATGAACTTTTATTTTTCATTATAACCCTTAATGTGGTACTCTATCAAATGCTTTCTGGAAACCTAAGTACTGCACATCCATCAGTTCCCCTTTATCCACAGCACATATTACCTTCTTCAAAGAGCTCCAATAAATTGGTTAAACATGACCTCCTTTTCGCAATACCACGTTGACTCTGCCCGATTACCTTGAATTTTTCCAAGTGCCCTGCTATAACGTCTTTAATAATAGCTTCTAACATTTTCCCTACAATAGATGTTAAGCTAACTGACCTGTAGTTTCCTGCTTTCTGTTTCCTTCCCTTTTTGAATAAAGGGGTTACATTTGCTATTTTCCAATCTAATGGAACCTTTTCCAAATCTAGGAAATTTTGGAAAAGTAAAACCAACGCATTATCCATCTCCCTAGCCATTTCTTTTAAGGCCCTAGGATGAAGCCCATCAGGATCAGCTTGTTGGCCATAGCACCAACATATAAATGCAAGTCCTTTCTTGCTTTAGATAAAATACCTTTCTTAAATTATTAGTGTATAATAAATTTAAAAATTGACAAACTATCAGTTCAAATGAACTAAGTATATTGTAAATGTTTTAATACTTCAAGCAGCAAGCTATTATAGCTACGTGCCATGTTGCTGGTTGTTTAGCAATGGCTGCAGTCATCAACTATGTCTCCAGATACTTCCTTTTCCTGTATTCCATTCAATAGTAAGCTGTTAATAGTTATTTAAAATCAGCTGCCAAAAAACAGCAAAATTTCAATCCAAAAGTAGCACAAAAATCATTGCTTTAATGCTAGATTCTTCCCGCTAAGGACTTACTTTCCATCTTAATTTCCCATTTAAAGCTCTTGTACACTATTGTAGGAAGCAGATTAAAAAAAATAAAACAATGGATTTTGTGAACTTTTTCTGTTCACACTGCAGCAACTTCTGAAAACCACAGATCTAACACACAAGGAAAAGTAAAATAAAGGTTCTCAAACTGCCCTTTTTCCTCAATCCCACTATTTCCCTCTCCTCTGAACTTGCCTTTGACTTAGTAGAATGAAAGCAATAGTAAAAAGGGAATCCTGGTTTTAAGAGTAATTTGTATGGATAGAATTTGTCTTTGTACTTTCAGTCTTGGAGCTATAATAAAACAGAATCTTGCAGCACCCCAGCTCATATCAGTAACTTCCAATTCAGAAAGGCAGGCAACATAGTAAGCTAAATTACCACTAATAGCAATACTCTGCCACCAGTAATTAATGGCATTTCCCCAAATAATGATGATCTGTGGCACTATAACAATACAGCTGTTGTAGTTCACCTCTTTACAGAGCTTTGTCTTGGACTTTCTATCGGATGCAGCAGTAGCTTGCATATAGTGCTTTTTTAAAAACAGCCAACTTGGAGTCACTTCACTTCCCAATGTGGTGTTTAGATCATTGGCTTTCTGAGTGGTGCCTATGAGGTCATCTCAACCTCTGCCAATCTGAAGCTGAGTACTTGCTTACGAGCATATAGTTCATGTTGCTAGATTTTCTACATGATAACGTTAGCTAATGTAATTGAAAATTATACCGTTAGGGGAAGAGGATCTCCAGGACTATGTCAATATGTGCAAGGGATCCCCCATAAGGGAAAGCTTGAAAACATCAGGTAGAGCCACTAATGAGTTTGTAATGCAGTTCTTACGTTCAGTATGAACTGGATATTCTGAAATAGTATAACATTGTAGCTCTTAATTGATATTAATAGTAATACTCCTGCAAATAAAGTGTTTCCCCTCACACTGTCACAACAGGGTCCACAAATTGAAAAGTCTTGTTATGATGATGCTGCATTGCATCCCTGAGGCAGTTTCAAAGTCAGCACCAACTGTTCATAAGGTTCTATGATTCACTATTTACCCAGGCATAAACTTCACCGTCACTCACTCTCATTTTCTCATATGCATTTTCACTTGGTGACTAGTTTTTTTGGATTTCTTATTTCTGCCAAGTTATTATAATGATATAATGCCTAATCGCTCACAAGGGATCGGGAAAACACATTGTGGGTTCATTTATTAAGACTAAGCACATGAGAACATAGGTATAAAGCTTGAAAACATCAGCAGGGCTATGTGTGTGTGCTCTACTCACAGCAAAAGCGAAACTAAGACTGGATCACATGACACACTTCCCTGTTAATGCTGTCATGCTGATATCCCTTAAAGGCATATTACAACATCCTCTTTCTTTTCCAAGATACTTTCCTCCTTCCAAAGTATAACTAGTTCCAATATATGTTCATGTTTAGTTACCATTACATAAGTGCACAGAACTGATGAATATGAGTTTCTAAAGTATAAAGGTAAAATACTGATATGCACAGATGGTAACCTTATCTGGCGGTTTCTTTAATTGCTCACTGTGATCTGTGGGATTGTCAGTCTTAGATGTTGTCCCTGGTTGCATCCGGGATCCCGTCCTAGATGCAACAGGATTGTACGGTGGTTCAGGATCTGGAATGGATCAGATTTGTCCTCAGTTACGCCTCACCATTGTGCCTTTGTGTAATTACTTCGTAGGACACTGATTCTGAACAAATCCTTGTCACCTTGGCTGGTTGCTACGTATCTTCTGTGGGACTCTGGATACAATCTTGTTGCCCTAGTTGCAAATTTGCCAATCTGTACCTGCATTTTAATTGTGCATGTTGGTCATCTTCTCTTGTAGTTTTAAAAGTTGTTCTCTAGTTTCTGAGAGAATAGGATGGGTAAGAGCGGGTAGATTGGTATGCGCTGGTCTGCCAAACATGAGCTCTGCCAGTGATGGAACAGTTGCACTTAAAGGTGTTGCTCTCAGATGTAACTTTGCAACGTGTAGATCTTGCTTGGTCTGTCTGCATTTGAGAATTAGGGATTTCACCATGCAAATCATTCATTCAGCTAGGCCATTAGATCTAGTGTAATGGAGAGATGTAGTGGTGCGATCGAAATTCCACTTCTTGCACATATCCTGAAATGGTTTACCAATACATTATGGACTGTTATCTATAATGGTCTCTCTAGGTACACCCAAAAAACTGAAAATAGCACTTAAGAGCGTGTGCGACAGTCGTACTCAACATATTATGCAACTGTCGAATAATGGGCTACTTAGTAAAGTAGTCGCCAAAAGGGTGAAGTCAGTACCATGGATGTGAAAGAGGTTGGATTCAATTCTGGACCAAGAATGGGTAGGAACTTCATGTGGAATCAATGGTGCTTTGTGCTGACTTGGCATATGCTCTTGACAGCCTCGCACTTCCTGAAGAATTCAATGTCATTGTTCATGCCCAGCAAATAGACTGTCTCTCGAGTCTTCTTGTCCAATCTTTGCTCATGTGCAAGTGAAGAAGTTCCTGAAGAATTTTGGGTCAAAAGATTCCGGTAAAATGACCTACCTGCCTTCAAAAATGACTCCCTAGAAGATGCTTAGCTCAACCTAATAAGGCCAAAATGGTCTCATGTGTTTGTGGACATGCTGAATTGAATCAGTGATGGTTTTCTACAGTTTCTGTAGTGAAGGATCTTTCGCCATTTCTTCTTGTAGCTGCTGGCATTTGCATTGCGTTAAATGGACCAGATCAATTTGGAAAACATCTTCAAGCTAGATGTCAATGAAGTCAACTTTTAGATCCAAGGCTATATTTTCTGTTTTTGCTGGGTTAGGCAATCTGCCAAGTATATCTTATGTGACCATCAAGTTACCTGGCCTGTATCCAATCTCACAGTCGTAACCTTGAATCTTTGTCAAGAGATGTTGCAATCGAGATGGTGTACTAGTCAATCATTTTGCCAAATCATGCCCAATGGCTTGTGGTCAATCTCTACCACAAATATTTTGCCAAATACATAAGTATGAAAACGTATGATTCCATACACTGAAGCTAATGTCTCCTGCTCAATGTTGGAGTAGTTGGATTGTGTTATAGTCAGAGATTTTGCAGCAAATGCAATCGGTTTCCCATTTTGTAGTATGCATGCTCCCAGATCTTTCTTTGAAACATCTGTCTCCAGGGTAGTTGCCTCCTTAGGACCATAAAACTGCAATGTTGATATTTCTGGTAATGACTGTTTCAGTGCTTCGAAGAGTTATTATGTGGTTTCCATGCCTCAGGAGAGGCACATCCTTTCTCAACAAATCCCTTAGCAATGAAAATATGTGAGCGAAATTGGAAACGTATGGAGATAAGAAATTAAAAAGATTTAGACATCTTCGAAGATCGTGCTTATCTTGAGAAAATGGTGCAGCCTTAAAATCACTTATTTTACTTGTATTGGGACGTATGCCAGCACTGGAATAAATAGAACTGAAGAAATTGATCTGCTGCATACTGATGGAACATTTCAGACTATTGAATACAAATCCTTTATTATATGCCACTTGCATCGATATGTGTAGATTCTGGTCATGTTCTTGCTTTATTCTTCCCACAACAACAATGTCATCTGCGATACAGATGCATTCTGGCACAACGCATGTAATGTGATCTACGTGAGCTTGAAAGTGATCCTGACTAACAGATAGTCAGTTTAAACTAACTCAGCAGGGGTGTGAGAACCAGAAGAATATTAGAAAATAATAATAGGCTGCACAGAGTGCTGGGAGAGGCAGAAAGCACTAAAATAGAGAATAGTAAGTTAATAAATGGAGTCAGAGTAAGGGAGCAAGTAATGAAGTCTAAATCAGGGTTACACTATATGTATGTGAATGCATGGAGTATAGTTAATAAAACTGGGGAATTACAGGCACAGATTGCCTTGTGGGATTATGATGTTGTGACGATAACAGAGACCTGACTTAAGGAAGGACAGATCTGAATGTTAAATATTCCTGGTTACAAGGTGTTCAGAAAAAATTGGAAAGGGAAAAAAGGAGGAGGGGTGGTGTTTTTGGTTAAGGAGAGTATTGCAGTACTGGAGAAAGAGGACGTGTCAGAGGATTCAAGGGCAGAATCAATTTGGCTAGAGCTAAGGAATAAGGAGGGTGAAATTACATTGTTCAGTGTAATGTATAAACCACCAGCTAGTAAGAAAGATATAAAGGAACAAATCTGCAAGGAAATTACGGAGAGGCGTAAACATCATAGAGTAGTTATAATGGGGGACTTTAATTACCTGTACATAAGATAGGATAGTTGTTCCTAGATTGTGTTCAGGAGAATTTCCTACAGCAGTATGTGTCCAGTCCAACAAGAAAGGAGGCACTGGTAGACCTGGTTCTTGGGAATGAGGTGGGCCATGTAGATCAAGTGACAGTGGGGGAACATTTAGGGGGCAGTGATCATTGTATCCTAAGGTTTAGGATGACGGTGAAAAATGGCATTGGTCAATCCAGAGTAAGAATAATCAACTGGCGGAGAGCGGACTTCAATGGGGTAAGAATGGAGCTGGGTCGGATAGCCTGGAACCAAAAGTTGGCGGGAAAAACAGTAGCTGAACAACGGGCTACCTTCAAAGAGGTGATGGTTTGGGCACAGGCAAGGTATGTTCCCTCAAAAGCGAAGGGTAGGACAAACAAACCCAGGGTTCCCTGGATGACAAAGGAGATAGAAATTAAGTTAAAGAAGAAAAAGTGTGCTTATGACAGCTGTCAGGTAGCAAATACAATTGAGAACCAAGCTGAATTCAGAAGGTTCAGAAAGGATGTGAAAAAACAAATACAAGAAGCAAAGAGGGATTATAAATAAAGACTGGCAGCTAACATAAAAGGAAGTCCCAAAGTATTCTATAAGCATATCAATAGTAAAAGGGTGGTAAAAGGAGGAGTAGGGCTGTTTAGCAACCCAAAAGGGGATTTACAGAGTCAAGAGGTATGGCTGAGGTGTTAAATAAATACTTTGCATTAAATAAATACAAGGCAGATGCTGCCCAGATCATGGTCATAGAGGAGGAAACTCAGTCACTAGAAGGGTTTAAAATTGATAAGGAAGAAGTACTAGATAAGCTGTTGACACTTAAAGTTGATAAGGCACCGGGACTGGATGAGATGCATCCAAGGGTATTGAAGGAAGTGAGAGTGGAAATTGCAGAGGCACTGGCAATAAACTTTCAATGTTCCCTGGATTCGGAGGAGGTGCCGGAGGACTGGAGAATTGCAAACATTACACCCTTGTTCAAAAGAAGGTTGTAAAGATCCGCCCTGCAATTACAGACCAGTCAGCTTAACTTCGGTGGTAGGGAAACTTCTAGAAACAAATTATTTGGGATAGAATTAATAGTCACATGGAAAAATGTGGATTGGTTCAGAAGAGTCAGCATGGATTTGTTAAAGGAAAATTGTGCCCAACTAACTTGCTGGAATTTTTTTTGAAGAGGTAACAAAGAGCAAGTCCGTTGATGTGGTGTATATGGACTTCCAAAAGGCGTTCGATACAGTGCCACACAACAGACTTTGTGGAAAGTTATAGGTCATGGAATAAAAGGGATAGTAGCAATGAGGTTTGTAGTGGAGTTCCTCAGGGGTCAGTATTGGGACCCTTGCTTTTCCTGATACATAAAAATGATCTAGATCTTGGTGCGCAGGGGGCAATTTCAAAACTTGCGGATGAAAAAAACTTGAGAAAATTGTAAACTGTGAGGAAGTCAGTGACACAGTGGTGAAGTGGGCAGATAGGTGCCAGATGAAGTTCAATGCGGAGAACAGTGAGGTGACATGCTTTGGTACAAAGAACATGGAGAGTCAGTATAAAATAAAGGATA
This sequence comes from Carcharodon carcharias, assembly GCF_017639515.1. NCBI lineage: Eukaryota > Metazoa > Chordata > Chondrichthyes > Lamniformes > Lamnidae > Carcharodon > Carcharodon carcharias. The sequence goes on along the minus strand of NC_054481.1, from coordinate 9,273,588 downwards.
CTATTCTAAAGGGTGTGCAGGAGCAGAGAGACATGAGTGTATATGTACATAGGTCATTAAAGGTGGCAGGACAAGTAGAGAGAGCTGTTTCTAAAGCATTTAGTAATCTAGGCTTCATTAATAAGGGCATAGAGTACAAGAGCAGAGAGGTTATGTTGAACTTATATAAGATACTGGTTAGACCTCAGCTGGAGTATTGTGTACAGTTCTGGATGCCACATTATAGGAAGGATGTGAAAGCATTGGAGAGAGTGCATAAGAGTTTTATGAGAATGTTTCCAGGGGTGAGACACTTCAGTTATGAGGAAAGATTGGAGAAGTTGGGACTGTTTTCCTTGGAGAGGAGAAGGCTAAGAGGAGACTTGATAGAAGTTTTCAAACTCATGAAGGGTCTGGACAGAGTAGATAGGGAGAAATTGCTCCTGCTCCTAATGGATCAAGAACCAGAGGGCACAGTTTTAAAGTATTTTACAAAAGAAGCAAATGCGAGGTGAGAAAATTTTTTTCACCCAGGAAGTAGTTAGGGTTTGGAATGCACTGCCTGGAAGTGTGGTGGAGGCAGGTTCAATTGAGGCATTCAAGAAGGCACTGGATGATTATTTAAATAGAGGAGAGATTGAGTCGATTAGGATTATGTTCACTGGAGTTCAGAAGAATGAGGGGTGATCTCATAGAAACCTATAAAATTCTAACAGGACAAGACAGAGTAGATGCAGGAAGGATGTTCCCGATGGTGGGTAAGTCCAGAACCAGGGGTCACAGTCTGAGGATATGGGGTAGACCATTTAGGACTGAGATGAGGAGAAATTTCTTCACCCAGGTAAGCTTGTGGAATTCATTACCACAGAAAGTACTTGAGAACAAAACATTGTATGCTTTCAAGGAGGAGTTAGATATAGCTCTTGGGGCGAAAGGGATCAAAGGATATGGGCAGAAAGCGGGAGCAGGCTACTGAGTTGGATGATCAGCCACAATCATAATGAATGGTGGAGCAGGCTTGAAGGGCCGAATGGCCATAATCCTGCTCCTAGTTTCTATGTTTCTAAACAATGTACAGGGTTACAGGGAAAAGGCAGGAGACTGGCATTAAGTTAAAATGTTCAGAGCTGGTGCAGACATGATGGGCTAAATGGCCTCCGTCTACACCTTAACAATTCTGTGATAGCCCGAAAGGAAGCTGTTGAAAACAGTATCATCCAAATGGAGTACAAAATGTAGTAAGCTCTTGGGACTTCCCCACAAGATGCACTGATCAGCAACCATGCTTGGCATCAAGCTTTGAGAAAAAATCTGCACCTGCAAATTTCAAATTTAACTCTTCTAATGAGGTATTTTGTAGGGCCAACATTTCAAGGCTGTGTTTAAACATTGTGGATCGAGGAACACTCTAAATGATCCTTCCTTCCTTATGACACGTGATTGAGCTGCACCAATCTGTGAGTCCTTGTACTCTTCTAATGATTCTGTTCAAGAAGGCAGCTCACCACTACCTTCACATCTCGCCAGTGATGCCCACATCCCATGAATGAATAAAAGTAGCAATCAATAATCTAATTAAAAAGAAAATAAATCCGACAACATTTCCCAGAATAAAGCATTGGCAGATGAAATGGGAAACATTTTGCAGGTACAAACCCAGAGGAAATGCCAGAGAGGTGTGCTATTCACTTGCATATAAAATTGCTAAGGTACCTGATTTAAAAAAAAAAAATTATTAATTCTTATATTTGAGAAGACAACATTCGGGCAAAATGATAATTTTCGCTAGAGCTGTTCGAACAACTACTGCAGTTCAAAGATGCCAGACCTTAACAGATCAAATTGGGCTTCTGCCCAATTTTGGTGGTGTATTTTGCATCACCTAGCTAGAAATAACATGAAAACATCTTCAATTTGATCTAATATTACGCAGTTCTTCAAAAATAATGGACATCACAGGATTTAATGTTCATTTTCTCTCTACTTTCCATGACATGCACTCTTAATTCATCTGAATGTGTAGACCAAACAACTTACATTCTTCTACACCATTGTTTAGACAATTAGATGATTTGCTTGTGGGCTTTCTGAACCTCCATCCAACAGGTTATAAGCTAATTTTTCAACATACAGAATTGGCACAGCACATAGGATTGGCAAGTGCCTGGCTTCGTTATTTTAACTGGGTTTTGCTTATTTACCAAGTACAAGATGGAGTAACAGTTGCTACAAATTTAAAAATAATTTCAAGATTTTTTTTAAAATAGCATTTAGAAAAAAATACAGCCACACACATTTTCAGATTCAATCATGGATGTCAAAAGGGAATTGAATAATTATCTGAAGAGACAAGATTTGCAGGGCTATGGGGAAAGGACAAGGGAATGAGATGAGGGGAGTTCTTTTGCAGAGAGCCAGCACCAACACAATGGGTTGAACAGCCTCATTCCATGCTGTAACCATTCTATGATTCTATCAACAACAGCTTGCATCTATATACAGTGTAAGTCCTCACTTAAAGTTGTGGTTACGTTCCTGAAAATCACAACTATAATTGAAACAACTTTAAGTGGATCATGGGTTCCCAAAGAAATCAGTGTTAAGATGGAGTTAGGTTCCTTCGGACATTTCTTGCCTGGAAAAACGAATGCACAAGTTGCAATATTATACCATACATGTGCAGCACTGTGCTTTCCAAACTGGAATAACTTGCAAAATAAATCACTCAATATAACAGAAATACTGCATAAATTAAAATTAGATAACACTAAATCACCCAAACAAGCCCCGAGTAACACAGCTTCTGTGTCTCACCCACAGCACTCCTGAAACTCAATTCAGGTTTTTGCTTCCTCTCCTTCCACCGCTCCCTCGCTCTTCCTTTTCCTCTCCCCTCTCCCTCCTTTCCCCCTCTCTCCCCTTTCCCGCTCTGCCCCCTCCTTTTCTGCTCCCTTTCTAAAAACAGGCCCTAAAGAATAAACAATGTTAAAATGAAACAACATTAACTGGGGTGATGTAGAGAGAGGACTTAATGTTGCACCTTTAGTGATAATATCTAATGCTCTTGAAAAGGCTGGGATCAGTAGTTAGTAGTCTGTTATAGAATCATAAAACGATTATAGCACAGATGGTGGCCATTTGACCCATCGTATCAGTTCCTCTTTATCTACTCTGTCCAGAATACCTCTATAAAATCTCCTCTCAACCTTCTCTGCTCCAAGGAGAAGAGTCACAACTTCGCCAATCTTTCTATTTGAAGTTCCTCATCCCCGGAACCATTCACGTGAATCTCTGCTGCACCCTGTCCAATGCCTTCACCTCCTTCTTAACGTGTGGTACCCAGAACTGGACATAAAAATCCAACTGAGGTTAACCCAGTGTTTTATACAAGTTTAACATAACCTCCTAGCTTTTGTACTCTATACCCCTATTGATAAAACCTAGGATGCTGTATACTTTATTAAGCACTTTCTCAACCTGTCCTGCCACGTTCAATGATTTATCCGCATATACACCCAGATATACAAAACATTCTCTGCATTAAGAAGCAGGATAAACAGTCATGTTTTCAGGCAAGTGAGTTTAAAATAATTCGCCTTATTGTAGTGTCCTAAACAATTGCTGTCAGTCTAATAAGGTATATGTTTGTTCATCAAATAGACCAGAAATAAATGCTATTTGATTCTGAATTTTTCTCAACTTTACTAATGATGTTTAATTCATACTAATTTACATAGGAAGCACCGAAGACAGCAGAAAGTTGAAATCTTCCCACTTGTTGGGAAGGAATGATTACCGTTTCGATCTGTCTGTAGCCTTGGACATGGTCGGTAACACAATCCTGTCCCTTGTTTGAAGCTGAACCAGACCTTTCGCAACCTTAGCGTCCTATTTACCCCTTAGACGAGCTCCCATATCCTCTCCAGCACCAAGACCGTCTATTTGGACCTCCAGAGCATCACAGTCACTCGCTGGACCAGCTTACCTGCTGCTGAAAATCCCCATTCATGCCTTTGTCACTTTAAAAAGAGTTTGCTAAAAATAGAGGAGTAAGTAGCATAGTGATTTAGCACCGTTCACTTCTCGAGACCAGGCCAAAATTATGAATAGAATTTTATAATTTATTCTAACCGCAGGCAGATAAAGAAGAAATATGCAAACAATTTTTACAGAATAACACAAAAGGATGGTCATGTAAATCACAAGTTTTATTTTTAAAAATTGTATATTGTTCAAAAAGCTGAGACTGAAGTAAGTCCAAGGCAACAATAACAAAGATAAATAATTATGAATACATGAGGGGATGCTTTTTATAAAAACGTAAGGTTGCTCTGACTTGGAGTCTCCTATGATTGGGTTTCAACTGAAGCACCAAGAATTAATTTACAATTCAGAACATTTGGTGCCTAAAGGGAGCAGCCCAAAAATTACATTTCCCATAGCCCAGTGTGGAATACACTGAAGATGCAAGAGTTGGTTTTCAGATATTGCTTAATGAGCATGACATGTTCCATAAATATTTGAAGATTCACTATTTCACATTTCAGACATTATAGCATTTCCTCAACAGGATAGCGGTAACATCTCGGAAAACTGATACCACCATGAGTCAAACAGTCATTATGGCTCAGCCCATCAAGTCTATGTCAGCTCTACGTAGAGCAATCCAGTCAGTCCCATCTCCCCGCCCTATCCTCATAGCCCTGCAAGTTAATTTTCAAGTGACCATCCAATTTCCTTTTGAAACCATTGATTGCCTCTGCTTCCATCATCCTCATAGCAGCGGGTTCTGTTTTCTGTTTTGTATTCAGCTTGATGTCCATTCTACTACTTGTCCCCTGACTCCACATGTCACAGAATCAAAGAATCACAGATTCACACAGTGCAGAAGAGGCCCTTCGGCCCATTGAGCCTGCACCGACACGTGAAAAACACCTGCCTTACCTACCTAATCCCATTTGACAGCACTTGGCCCATAGCCTTGAATGTTATGATGTGCCATGTGCTCATCCTGATACTTTTTAAAGGATGTGAGGCAACCCGCCTCCACCACCCTCCCAGGCAGTGCATTCCAGACCCTCACCACCCTCTGGGTAAAAAAGTTTTTCCTCACATCCCCCCCTAAACCTCTTGCCCCTCTCCTTGGAACCAAGTCCCCCCCATGACTGACCCTTCAACTAAGGGGAGCAGCTGCTCCCTATCCACCCTGTCCATGCCCCTCATAATCTTGACCTCAGCAAGGAGTCTGCTATGCAATACCTTATTGAAAGCTTTTGAAAATCTGAATAAATTATGACTAATCTGCTCTTTCCATTGGTTCTTCAATGAATTTCCAATAAAGTTGGTCAAATATCAAACAAGACTTTCCCTTTTTAAATCTCTGTTGTCGTCTTTTAAACCCATGTCCTTCTTTCCCATAACTCCAGGTTTGAACCCTTCCAATGAGGTCTCTGCTGCTGCCGCCAAAGAACTGAAAAAGCCCTTAAAGTCACAAATGACCTACGAAGTGGCTCTGACCACAATAATTATTCCTCCTCATTCTTTCCGATCCGTCTGTAGCCTTGGATATGATTGGTAACACATGGGTAATCCTCTCCCTGGTCACTGTCTGAGGCTGAGCAAAACCTTTCTCAACCTTAGCATCCTATCCAACCCTTAGATGAGCCCCTATATCCTCTCTAGCACCAAGGCTATCCACTTGAACCACAACATCGCAGTCATCTGCTACACCAGCTTACCTGCTACTGAAAATCCCCATTCATGCCTTTGTTACCTTTAGACTAAACTGTTCCAGTACTCTGCTGGCTGGCCTTTCATTTTATACCCTTTGTAAATTTCAGTTCATTCAAACTCTGCTGCTGTAGCTTAACTCGCAGCAAGGTCCTTTCACCTATTGTTCACTGGCCTACATTAGCTCCTGATCCACCAATCCTCAATATTAAAATTCTCATCCTTGTTTTCAAATCTATGGCCTCTACCCTCCCCATTTCTGTAATCTCCTCTAACTCTCTGAAAGTTCTGCACACCTCCAATTCTGGCCTCTTGCATATTCCTGATTTTAATCGCTCCACCAATGGCAGATGTCAGCTGCCTGGGCCCCAAGCTTTGGACCCCCTCCCCAAACTACTCGCCATCACACCTCCCCTCCCCCTAGACACTCCCCAAAACCTACCACCCTAACCAATCCTTCGTTACTTGTACCAAAAAAGCCTTGTGAATTGGGTCAGACCTTGTTTGATAACACCTCTATGGAGCACCCTGGGACTTTCCACTACATTGGAAGTGCTGTAAAAATGCAAGTCACTGTTTATTCCAAGGAATGCAAACTTAGTTTCTATATTCTCACCTCATAATCCAACCTTTACTCCCTGCAACAAAGAGCTTCAGATTGTAACAGCTAAATCTGGTAGTTGATAACCTTCCTCTGAATACAGATTTCCAGTCAGCTAATTTGGCTGCGTATCTGATGCTCAGGCTTTTGCTCACTGTGAGATTGTTACAGTACACCACCTAAGTGGATTTACACATTTTTAAACAACTTTGTCAGTAACATTTTTCACCAAACATTGTATACATGAAGAATTTATTTGACTAATTCTTGAGTTAACCAAAGCAAAGCTTTACATACACACTAAAATATATTGTTAAACACACTTGTATCTAAACCAGCTAAAATAACAAACCAAGTTAATAAATAAAGCTGACTACTTGTCAGGGGATAAGTAGTAGAATGGAAAGCTAATAAAAAATTTAATAAAAAAGGAGTCTGCTCCACTTTGCCAGTTTTTCACTGCTCCACTTTCTACCTGTCTATCCCTCATCCTCAGCTATTCACACACTCATTTTGCCTCATATATGTATTTTATTTCTTTGATTTCTTTCATTATACCTCCTATTGTCTCAAACTCAGCACTTCTGCTAATTAATGATCTCCCGTTTTCCATCTAGGTCAGTCTATGTCTTTGCTGATATGCGGGCTCCTCCTCCTAACCAATTTCCTCCTTTTTAAATGCTATTCTTCTGTAATGTTTTCCTGTTCAGATGAGAAGCTCTAATGCTTGGAACATTAACTTGTTTATTTTCTCCACAGATGTGGCTTGACCTGCTGAATGCTTCCAGCAATTTGTGTTTTTTTTTTCAGATTTCCAGCATCTGCAGTAATGACTAATCAGTAAACTTCAGGCAATGTACATGTTTGGTTCCATGGTTACCTGTATTTGGTTGCAGAACTTGGGTTCTAAATCTTTTTTGCTTTTCTAAAAAGCATATTGGTTTAATTGAGAATCTCAAAATTTGGTTGGCTTTCCCTTAAGGCAACAATTAAGCTTAGGCATAAAGCCCAGGATGCACCGAGGATGATTAATGAACTGGAACATCAAGGTCGGACCAATGTAATGGGAAAAGGTTGAAGTCTGAAGCATGATTCGAATGTTTACAATCAAATTCCATAAATTATCAACAGGGAACACATCTCTAGATTAAGGAATTATAAACGGGAGACAGACACACACACACAATTTTATCTGCTGACCACACATCTTTTGACTGCTTTCCTTCAAAAAACCTTCAGAACCTTCTGATTGTGGAAGGCTGATTTCACCTAATTACAGGGAAAGTCATTAGAGTTTAGTCCAGCCTCAGTTAAAGTCCCAATTTATTTATAGAGTTGATTTAAAGTCTTACCAGTAATGCTCCACACTAGAATTCTGTTAAGTCCAGCAGGTCAGGGGAGGCCAACATGCATTTACTGTACGTCTGCAGCAGACCTGGAGTGGAAAGTACCTTTATTAGTATTGTCAAAAACCTGCCATTAATATCTTTAACATTTAGTCCAAGTAGAATTAGAAAATATTTTCAGGGCAAAAATACAAAGTCCACCAAGCTTTTGATCGCTTTTCCAACATATTCTTTAGCTCAGTATCTATTGTAGTCCAATTGCTGGGGTACTTTGAGACATTTTTTTTTTATACTGAAGGCATTATATAAATGTTATTAACAACTTTTTTTCCTTTATCCTGATTTTGATAAAAGGTCACCAATCTAAGACATTAACTCTACTTCTCTCTCCACAGATGCTGCCTGAACTGCTGAGTATTTCCAGCACTTTTTGTCTTTATTTCCTTGATCCTGGTTTTCTTTCAGACACCAATATTAATATTGTTGTGCATTCCCACCTTTGAGGGAAACTCCAGGCAGCAGATGGGAGGTAATAGAGCGTGTGACTGCATCGCGCATTCTGTGAAATCCCATGTTGATACTAAAATAAAGCAATGCCACAGAACAACCTCAGAGCTGGAAATACAACCTAACACCATGACTACCTCCTCAATTATCTTCCATTAAAACAGTTCCTCTATGTTAACAGAAGATAAAAAAAACATTTATTGATTAAGGGATACTATCGTGGAGAACAGCAAATTCATATTATATAAATTAGCCTTACACAAAGAAAGAGCAACCTCATTTAAGAGTTTAAAATTTTTATGTTTGAATGACTAATAATATCTATCAGCTAAGAATCTGTCACAATTATAACAATATTTCCTGTCTGTTACAGCAAGTCTGGAAAAGAGGAAATTATTGACCTTAGTAACACCGTCACTTCTCAACAAGTTACAATGCTGGCAATAATGGATTTATTTGAACCCCATGCAATTTCCCACACCTATAATTAGTAAGTGAAAACAGATGGATATTTGACAAACAATAAAGCGGTTATTCTGCCCACACACATTTAAATATAGAATCACATTCAATTCCACTTTTGTGCTCATTAGAGCGTGGGTTGTTTAAGTGTCAGGGAATAAAACGCTTCCAATTTAAGGCATCCAGGGAGGGAGAGGGGAGGAGTGGGAGTGTGGGGCGGGGCGGGAGCAGAATTTTAACTCCCAATGACTGGAAGAAACTGGTCAGGAATCAGTTTAAGGGATGCAGGAAATTTGTGGGCTGGCCTCCCACCCCAATCCAGCCGATTGCAATTTTAAATTGCAGGTATGAAAGTCACCCACTCTAAGTGGACAAGGACCACCTTTAAATATGCAAACCGGATTCTGTTGATATACTTGGGGCCCAATCACAATCCTAAACCCAGGCCTTTACAGGGAAGCTGTGGGGTCTTTGCCTACTAGGTCAAAGTTGTCAGGAAGTGGATCCAGGGCCAAAGGTAAGACTTTATAAAATGCTTTTAACTTTATAGCCTAAGAATAATGTTATGATTCATTTTCTCTTCAACTCTTAAATGTTGGTAGTGTCCTGCGCATTATGGGCCTAGGTCACATCAATTAAAGCAATGTATTTATTTGTTCAGCTTTCATACATTCTTCCCTTCAGCATTAATACTGTTACAGATGATTCAGAGTGCACCACCGATTTTACAAAACTGCTTCACAAGAATAAATCATCCAACTTGAAGAACTATATCCTGCATCCTGACATGATCCAAACATGTCACCAATAGCATTTGACATAATTTACTTGCGCATGTTGTCTCAATGAAGCAATAATTTTGCATAATGACAAAAGATTTCTGATTGGGTATCTCGATTTATTCCTGGCATTAAAGTAAGGTGATATGCAGACACTGCAGCCACAGGACATTAAGTAATGCTTGTAATCAATTACCATTAGGATTCCAGCATGTTTGAACAGGGTTTGTTACATACAGGATAGTATGTAGCAACAATGCTTGTGGGAAACTCCCACGGCAGTACATGCTGCGTCAACATTTGTAGCTGGTTAAACAGGATTTAACTGGCTAGAATATACACTAGATGGTTTTTGGGGCATACTCGTCTTCTGGGAGTTCTGTTTGGTTTAAGTTTATTTAAGTAGTGTTTCAGTGCTTCTGCCACGGGTTTTGAAAAAGTAGTTATTCTTCCGAGTGAGCTGTGTAGTCACACAGAGTGTAGTAAGCAAGTTAAACTTTGTACTACTGATGTTTCAGGACTCTTTGGAGGAATCAGGCTGAGGAGGTTACCATAGTTATAGCCGGGACCACATGTTGATGTTTGATTTTGAAACTGTTAATGACTGATGGGAAAGTACTACTGGACAGGTTAACGTTCTATTATGCATCAAGTGACTCGAGCAATCATTCCTTAGCTGGATATAATTTTATGGAAAAACATGAGTTTACCATTTTTAACAGTAACCTTCTGGTTTGGCTGAGAACACTTGCTGGATTATACTCTCAATGCGTGAATTGTCTGGGCAGTTTCAGGCTGTAGGTACATGTGCATAAATATCCCAATAATATTCAAAACAGCCATCGGAATCAAGAAACTTCCATATGTCTGAAAAGAAGTATCAGTATCTCAGATTGTTATGATGTGGCAGATGATGTGTGCCAGGCAGACAAAACCCCCAAGGGAAATTTGGCCATGCTATCACAACGGTTTTGCAATTTGTATTTATTACGAGAAGATTTGTGCACTGAATTCAGAAGTAATGGACCCACTAACATCTTTAGAGATTTTTTAAAAATTATGAAGGTTGTAGCAGAGTGAAAATGGTGGGACTTATGCAATATTTGCTAAATATACAAGATGGAAACCACACTAAGATAAAAGCAAAAAACTGTGGATGCTGGAAATCCAAAACAAAAGTAAAAATACCTGGAAAAACTCAGCAGGTCTGGCAACATCTGCGGAGAGGAACACAGCCCTCTATCCAGCTCTACCTGTCCCACACCCTCCCTTGTACCAGCTTATATTTCACCTCTTTTCTATTCTTACTTAGTTCTGTTGAAGAGTCATACGGACTCGAAATGTTAACTGTGTTCCTCTCCGCAGATGCTGCCAGACCTGCTGAGTTTTTCCAGGTATTTTTATTTTTGTTATGGAAACCACACTGGTGAGCTTGGGGGTATAAAATTAAATTAAATATCTAGTATTCACTACAGACTTTAGTAATGATCATTTTTTTGTGACTTCATTTCACATACATTAAAGTATCTTACTTAAGTCTTGCTTGCAAGCCAAACCTTTCGCAAGAATGCCTTTCTAAAACAGGTAAAAGATCAAGACCAATAGTAAACAAACCTTTAAATATATCTAACCAAAGATAACCATGTGGAACTAATTAGGAAAAACAAGCTTTCTCAACTAACAACTACAGTTCTTACACACAGGTAGGTGTTGTATTTTTTCCAACTATCCACAATATCAGTACTAAATTGAAATGAATAACGCTGCCTTCAAATACACATCATATAGTACGCTGAAATCAATGTACGAGAAACAAAGTGCAGTCAGGTTATGAAATCCACACGTTAAACTAGATTTGCTTGGTACCCCAAGCTTTCAAAAGGTTTTAACTTGCATCTACAAATCTGAGATTCTGTAAAAGTAGCAGATGAAATACCAAGGAGGAAGACAAACTGATATAAACCAGCAATACACCAGTAATTCTCCTTAATGAACTTTTTCCCTTCAGTCACTACTTCAATCTACTTTTTTAAAAATTTTTCATCCGTCAGCAAGGAAAGCAAGGTATCCGGGGTACTGATGTTTGTTATACAGTCAATAGATCCTGTAGTATACTGATGTGGATGAGGTGTAAAATCTTAGGTTCTTATTCCAATCCTAGGAAAAACCTTTACTAAAAGAAGTGTTCTAGGGTCAGATATTTAAACTTCTACTCTATTTTAACATAGCCTTCAAAATGGCTCATCTTAAAAATTTTCTTCAATTCTACTTTTTTCAACATGCTTTATGTCCTCAAGAATGCACTGCTCAGCAACTGAACATTTATTCTTCTCTGCTCTTAGCAGTAGCAGCAGTCTTTATGCTATTCTAACAGTGCCTTCATAAAATCACAGCATCAGTATCGGTTATTTCCCTTATTGTTCAAATGTAAGTTTGGTTCAGTTGGTAACACTCTTGCCTCGGAATCAGAGGGTTATGGCTCCTTAACCTGCTGTGGATTAGAGTATGCAAACTAGGCTGTAACTTCAGTGCAATACAGGGTGCTGCATTGTTGGAGGTGCCTTTTTTCTGTGTTAGAATAGCATAAAGACTGCTGCTGCCGCTAAGAGCAGAGAAGAATAAATGTTCAGTTGCTGAGCAGTGAATTCTTGAGCACATAAAGCATGTTGAAAAAAGCAGAATTGAAGAAAATTTTTAAGATGAACCATTTTGAAGGCTATGTTAAAATAGAGTAGAAGTTTAAATATCTGGCCCTAGAACACTTCTTTTAGTGAAGGTTTTTCCTAGGATTGGAATAAGAACCTAAGATTTTACACCTCATCCACATCAGTATACTACATTAAACCAAGAGATGGTCTGCTCAGGAGAATGTAAAGGATTCCCTGGCACTTTTCAAGTGCAAGGAATTCTGGCAAAAAATCCCATCCTCAACCAACAGCATAAAAAAGTCATTAATTTGCTGTTTTTTGGACCTTTCTTTGCACAGAATGGCTGTGATATTTATATAAGATCACTGACAACACTTTCAAAATAATCCATTGCTGGTAAACTCTTTCAGACATCCTAAGGATGAGACATTACACTATTGCAAGTTCTTGTTACTTATGATGGAGCAAAAAGTGCAATAGAGATAAAAACAAAAAACTGCGGATGCTGGAAATCCAAAACAAAAGCAGAATTACCTGGAAAAGCTCAGCAGGTCTGGTCTTCTCCGCCGATGCTGCCAAAAGTGCAATAGTTGCCTTCTACTTGGACTTGGAATCAGGGTATGAATAAGCCAATCTCATTTTTACTTTTCTTCTTGTAATGAGAAATAATAGGAATAGCTTCTATTTTAAATTTGACTCACTGTTTATATATCATTGAATAGATGCATAGAATGGTTACAGCACAGAAAGCCATTATGCCCATCATGTCTATGCTGGCTCTCTGCAAGAGTAACTCTCCTAGTCCCACTCCCTTGCCTTTCCCTTATAGCCCTGCAAATATTTCCTAATCAGATACCTATCCAATTCTCTTTTAAAAGCCACAATTGAATCTGCCTCCACCATAATCCCAGGCTGTGTATTCCAGATCTTAACCGCTTGAAGGAAAAGATATTTACGCAGCAGTTCGCCATTGCCTCATGATTTTGAACACCTATTAAATCTCCCCTTACCTTCTCATGAAGGAGAACAGCCCTAGCTTCTCCAATCTACCCACATTACTGAAGTTCCTTATCCCTGGAACCATTCTTGTGAATTTCTTCTGCATCCTCACTAATGCCTTCACGTCCTTCTTCAAACAGCTATAATAACAATTGATTTAATCCCTCTTGTCTCATGAATGGAGGAAATGTATATTTTCAGGCTACCAAGCTATTCCATGATTAAATACAAAACACACAATTTTTTGCCCCCCACTGTGCTTGAAAAATCTATCCTCCAACAATGCAGCACCCTCTATCAGTACACTCGTCTGCTCTTTGCAGTCCCATCAGCATATGCTATTTTCCAGAGAACCAATGGAGTGTCTTTTGCCAGGACTTCCATGAGTGGTAGTATTTTTGGATGATGTTCTCATCACTGGGTCAACCAAGACTGAACACTTGGCCAACCTGGAGGAGGTGCTAAGAAGGTTCATGGAAGCCGGCATACAGTTAAAGAAGGAAAAATGCACATTTCAAGAACCAGGAGTCACTTATCTAGGTCACAGGGTGGACACCATGGGTTTACATCTAATAGAAGATATTCAGGCAATAAAAGATGCACCATCACCATCCAATGTAATAGAATTCAAATCCTTCCTGAGTATGATCAACAACTATAGCCAACCCGTCAACTGTTTTGGCACCATTACACTTGCTGCTAAAAAAAAGAACCGCCGTTGGTCTTGGGGTGCACAACAGAAAGAGGCCTTTGAGAAAGCAAGGAAATTGCTGCATCCGTCTTGTTTATTGGTATGCTATGGCTCATCCAGAGAGCTGGTATTAACATGTGATGCCTCTCCTTATGGTATAGGAGCCATATTATCACATAAAATGGAAAATGAATCAGAGAGGCCCAATGGCTATGTCTTGGGAATCCATTCCCAAGCCAAGAAGGGCTATTCTCAGTTAGATAAAGAAGGGTTATCAGTGGTATTCGGTGTAAAAAAGTTTCACCAGTACCAACATGGAAGACATTTTACCATTGTTTCGGACCATAAACCATTAACAGGGCTATTTAGTGAGGATAAGGCCATTCCACCAATGGCATCAGCAAGATTACAATGTTGGGCTCTGACATTACCTGCATAAAGTATACTTTGATGTACTGCCCTGGCCTACACATTGCAAATGCAGTTGTAATCTGTTGTCTCTTGTTACCAGACAGAATTGTAAATGCTCCAGTTCCACAAGAATTAGCACTACTATTGAATTTCTCAAATTCTTCGCCTGTGTGCGCAAAACAAATTAGAAATTGCACAAACAGATCCAATATTTTCAAAAGTCAGAGACTTTGTTTTGCAAGGTCGTCTATATCTGAAGAACCGAGACCATTCCATGTCAGAAACACGGAATTAAGCTGTCAAGATGGAATTGTGTTGTAGGGTTCAAGAGCTGTTGTACATCGCAAGATAGATAGCCACTCTTGACAGAGCTCCACAGTGTTCATCTAGGCATATCAAAGATGAAAATGCTTGTGCGATGTCATGTATGGTGGTCAGGCATTGACAGTGATATTGAAAGCATGGATAAGCACTGTCTCTACTGTCAACAACAACAGAAGTTACCTGTTTCAGCTACCCTGCATCCGTGGGAGTGGCCTGGTCGCCCTGGGTTCGACTACATATTGATCATGTAGTACCACTCTTAGGTACCATGTTCATGTTAATTGTAGATGCACATTCAAAATGGATGGGTGTACACGAAGGCAAAACGCCAATGTCGAACGCCAATTATTGAGAAGCTACGTCACTGTTTCAGCATAAATGGCCTACCTGAAATTGTTGTTTCTGATAATGGTACAGCCTTTACCAGCACTGAGTTTCAGAAATTTATGGATCTGAATGGAATCCAACATATTAAAACAGCTCCTCGGCATCCCTCAACGAATGGTCTAGCCGAGAAAGCAGTACAAATTTTTAGGTCTGGTATGGAAAAATTATTGGAAGACTCTGGAATTTCGACTTTCCCAGTTTCTCTTCAGTTATCGTACACTGCCACATTCAGCTACAAGTTCAACACCGGAGTTATTAATGAAACGCCATCGGCGTACACGCTTACACTTGGTGTTTCCAAATTTAGAGAGGAAGGTAGTGCAGGACCAGAGTAATTAGAAATTTAACCATGACATATACAGTAAAGCTCGCAGGTGTAGGTGACACAGTATACATGCAAAATTTCGGCAGTGGGCAGTGTTGGGCTCCGGCAGCCGTTGTTTCCAAGGACAAGTGGGAGACAGAATCATCCGTAAGCATGTAGATCACATCTGTGCCACAGAGGCATTCCAACAATTTACTGATCAATCTGTGATTAACGTTGAACCATCGACTTCCGAGGTGTATGAATGACCAAGAACAGACATTCCAGATATTTCAGAAGAATTGCCAAATCCTGAACAGCCTAATTCCGATGAAGTGCCTCATAGTGCAGCTCCAGATCCTGTTCAGGAACTTCCAGCGGTAAAACTACGTCACTCTAGCCATATAAGAGGTTTGATTCATAGTCACCTGAAATATGTTTGTTGACTGTTTAAATGTTTTTCTGTAAAGAGTGATTATAAAAATCTAAAGGAGGAAGAAATGTGGTAACTGGATGTATAGTCACTCCCTCCTGTCAATCACAGATCACATGACGTACTGCAGGGGCTCCGACTAGTAAGCTCTTTGCGCGGGCAATCCGTGGGGTGGGGGTTTTCCGATGAGAGATCTGGTCAAGGGAGCAAACACCAGAAACGTCTCTGTAATAAAGTTTAACTGTTTCTTGACGAAACCAGTCTGCTCCAGTCATCACACAGAACTTCAATGGATGTCAGATGAAAAAAAAACAGACAGAACTAGTAAGTAACCGTGAGTTCATTACCAGAGATAGTCTCAGAAGTGGAAATGAACTAGTGATAAGTTAACACTGAAAAGCTCCCTAACAACAAAGACAGCCTGCGGAACTAAAAAGATGAGACAAATTCCAATTAGATCAGGAGAGCAAAAAATAGATTGTCCAAAATACGACTTGAGTTGACATGAAAGAAAAATCAATTCTAGCAAAGAGGATATTCTAGTGAAAGCAAGCTGGAGAACAGGCTCTCTGAAGAGCTGCAAGTCTTACAATGAAGCAAAATTGGTTAGAGGAGAGAAAAAGAAAAGCTCACAAGATTGAAAACTTATCTACTTGACAATAAGCTTTTAAAGCTTATAAGACCAACTCTGAAAAACAGCCAAGTGCAAATATATAATTCCTAGTTAACACCTACTTTTTGGTCAATCTTTTTTTTTTAAATTTATAGATGTTGCAGAACCACGATTCTGTCCACCATTCTTTAATCTTGTTTTTTCCCCAGTCAATGGGATGTGGGTGTCGCTGGCTAGGCCAGCATTAATTGCCCTTGAGAAGGTGGTGATGAGCTGCCTTCTTGAACCTCTGCAACCATGTGGTGTAGGTGCACCCACAGTGCTGTTAGGGACGGAGTTCGAAGATTTTGACCAGGGACAGTGAAGGAACGGCGATATATTTCCAAGTCAGCGTGTTGAGTGACTTGGATGGGAACTTCCAGGTGGTGATGCTCCCATGTATCTGCTGTCCTTGTTCGTCTGGATGGTAAGGTGCTGTCTAAGGAGCCTCAGTGAGTTGCTGCTGTGCATCTTGTAGATGGTACACACTGCTGTTACTGTGCATCGGTGGTGGGGGGACTGGATGTTTGTGGCTGGGGTGCCAATCAAGCAGCCTGCTTTGTCCTGGGTGGTGTCAAGTTTCTTGAGTGTTGTGGGAGCCAAACTCATCAAGGCAAGTGGAGAGTATTCCATCACACTCCTGACTTGTGCCTTGTAGATGGTGGACAGGCTTTGGGGTGTCAGGAGGTGAATTCTCTACAGGATTCCTAGCCTCTGACCTGCTCTTGTAGCCATAGTATTTATATGGCTAGTCCAGTTCAGTTTCTGGTCAATGGTAACCCCCAATATGTTGATAATAGAGTATTCAGTGATGGTAATGCCATTGAATGTCATGGGGGAATGGTTAGATTTTCTCTTGTTGGAGATGGTCATTGCCTGGCACAAAAGTAACTTGCCACTTGTCAGTCCAAACCTGAATATTGTCCAGGTCTTGCTGCATTTGGACTCCTCAGTATCTGAGCAGTCACGAATGGTGCTGAACAACGTACAATCATCAAACATCCCCACTTTTGACCTTATGATGAAAGGAAGGTCATTGATGAAGCAGCTGAAGATCGTTGGGCAGAGGACACTACCCTGAGGACTCCTGCAGAAATGTCCTGGAACTGAGATGATTGACCTCCAATAACCACAACCATCTTCCTTTGTGCTAAGTATGACTCCAACCAGCAGAGAGCTTTCCCCCTGATTCCCAACGACTCCAGTTTTGCTAGAGCTCCCTGATGCCACACTCGGTTAAATGCGGCCTTGATGTCAAGGGCAGTCACTCTCACCTCACCTCTCCTCTGAAGTTTAGCTCTTTTGTCCGTGTTTGAACCAAGACTGGTCAGGAGCTGGGTGATCCTGGCAGAACCTAAACTAAGCGTCAGTGAATAGGTTATTGCTAAGCAAATGCCACTTGATAGCACTGTTGCCCTTCCATTACTTTACTGATGATGGAGAGTAAACTGTTGGGCAGTAATTAGCTGGATTGGAATTGTCCTGCTTTTTGTGTACAGGACATAGCTGGGCAATCTTCCACAATGCTGGGTAGATGCCAGTGTTGCAGTTGTACTGGAACAGCTTGGCTAGATGCGCAGCAAGTTCTAGAGCACAAGTCTTCAGTACTATTGCCGGAATGTTGTCAGGGCCCACAGCTTTTGCAATATCCAGTGCCTTCAGCCATTTCTTGATATCTCGTGAAGTGAATCGAGTTGGCTGAAGACTGTCATCTGTGATGCTGGGGACCTCCAGAGGAGGCCGAGATGGATGATCCACTTGGCACTTCTGGCTGAAGATTGTTGCGAATGTCAGCCTTATCTTTTGCACTGATGTGCTGGGCTCTCCCATCATTGAGGATGTGGATATTTGTGGAGCCGCCTCCCCCAGTGAGTTGTTTAGTTGGAATGACTGGATATGGTAGGACTGCAGAGTTTAAGTCTGATCTGCTGGTTGTGGAATCACTTAGCGCTGTCTATCACTTGCTGCTTATGCTGTTTGGCACACATGCAGGTTGACATCTCATTTTTAGGCATGCCTGGTGCTGCTCCTGGTATATCCTCCTGCACTCTTCATTGAACCAGGGTTGATTCCCCTAGCTTGCTAGTAATGGTAGAGCGCAGGATATGCCAAGCCATGATGTTACAGATTGTTAAGTACAATTCTGCTGCTGCTGATGATCCACAGTGCTCATGGTTGCCCAGTCTTGAGTTGCTAGATCTATTCGAAATCTATCCCATTTAGCACGATGTAGTGCCATACAACACGATGGAGGGTATCCTCAATGTGAAGACAGGACTTCATCTCCACAAGGACTCTGCAGTGGTCACTGCTACCGATATTGTCATGAACAGATGCATCTGCGGCAGGTAGGTTGGTGAGGATAAGGTCAAGTATGTTTTTCCCTCTTGTTGGCTCCCTCACCACCTGTCATAGACCGAGTTTAGCAGCTATATCCTTTATGTCTCGGCTAACTCGGTAAGTAGTGGTGCTACTGAGCCACTCTTGGTGATGGACATTGAAATTCCCCACCCAGAGTACATTATTGGTCCGTTAGGTATAGAATTGGTATTGTGGGTTCCATATTCAAACTTGCTTTAGGCACCACTGTTTTCCACCAGCAACCAATAATAGTGGCAAGGAAAACCTAGACTGCCAAACATTCATCCACTTTGATTAAAATGCACTATACTACTGAACTGCTGAGTTGACATCATTTTGTTGGAAGAATTAGGGATGTATGCGATTTTTCAAATCACATTGATAGCACATGGTGAGGAAGTTGGAAAAAAGGATCAGGTTAAATTACAAAAAATTCCCCTCTATTTTATGCACCACTATTTGCTGCAGGGTACGTTACCATAGAAATCTACAGTGCTGCAGTAAGATCCTGATTGCGTATGTGCAAAAAAAATGTCAACTGCCGAGGCTTGATGCAATTAACGAAAATTAACAGATGGAATTTATATTAAATGGGCCACACAGCGTGTGAATGGTTTAGATCAAAGGAGAAAACTTGATTCAATTACAATAATGAAACGTTGTTTGATTTAGAGCAAATATTTTGGTTGATTTATGGTTTTTATTTTACAGATTTAGTCTTTCAGCTTCACTTCATGAGGTATTGTATCCATAAATAATCCTGAACATATAATGGAAAGTGAGGAGTGAGGAGGAAGGTAGATCTAAGTGATGACTAATTATAGTTGTCAAGGCAACAAGCAGATGGGAAAATAACAGTACCAGTGCAAGAAATAAATGCCCAATGATGTTCATAGCCTGTCTTTTACATACATTTTAAGTCTTAAAAGGCTGAGAAGCCAATACAACTAAGAAAATCTTTTGTTATCTGTTAAATCAATTTTAAAGAAACTATCCTGGAAAAATCAACCTTGTGTTTAATTTTGATATAAGCTATAAGAAACAATATTGGGTCAACTTCCAAGTGAAACAGTGATTTACATGTACTTTCAATTTTAGTATACTGTATTTGCTCTCCTCTACATTTGGGGATCCAAACGCAGACTGTGTGACTGTTTTGTGGAACACCTCCATTCACTCGGCAACCATGAACCTGAGCTTCCTGTTGCTTGCCATTTCAATTCTCCACCTAGCTCCCATTCTGACCTTTCCTTCCTTTGCCTGCAACACTGTTCCAATGAAGTGCAACACAAGATCAAGGGACAGCACCTCATCTTCCAACTCAGCACTCTACAGCCTTCTAGACTCAACATGGAGTTCAATAATTTTAGATCATAACCTTATTTCCATCTTGTCCTAGGTTTATTTTTACTGCTTTGGTCTGGTCTCATTTCTTCCTTTACCCCTCCATGTTGCATTTGGATGGTTACTATGCAGCCATTCACACCTCATTTGCACACATCTTTTGTTTCTTTACTGTGCTCACTACCACCCTGTGACTTTCGTACCCCAAAACCTTTTGTCATTTCAACTCTCTGGTGCTCAACCCTTCCCTTTTCTTCCTGCCCTATCTCACCCTTCCCGCATTTCTATCTTTCCTCAGTTCCAATGAAGGGCCCAAGGCCATAATCTTCAATCTGAAATGGTTACTGTTTCTCTCCACAGATGCTGCTCACCCTGCTGAGCATTTTTTTTTTTTAGCATTTTCTGCTTTTATTTCAGATTTCAGCATCTGCAAAATTTTATTTTTGTAAAAGAGGCAAGTTTGCCATCTTGAAACCTGAGTACAGAGCTGCTGCTATTCATTTCCACAGCTCCTTTTAATCCAAAACCTGTTATTCTGGAGGGAAATTATACAGGCACGGATACAACAGATAATGCTTTAAGGGAGTGCAACAATGGTTCACAAATCTGGTTCCTGGGATGAAGGGATTTTCTATAAGGAGAGGTTGAGCATTCTAGGCCTATATTCCCTAGAGTTTGAAAGAATGGGAGCTGGCCACATTAAAACAAACTTCTTAAGGAGCTTAAAAAAAAACCCGCATGGGCCCCAGCTATGCCTGTCTCTTTACGGGGTATGTGGAACATTCCTTGTTGCAGTCCTACTCCGGCCCCCTTCCACAACTCTTTCTCCGGTACATCGATGATTACTTTGGTGCCGCTTCATGCTCTCGTCAGGACTTGGAAAAATTTATTAATTTTGCTTCCAATCTCCACCCCTCCATCATTTTCACATGGTCCATCTCTGACACTTCCCTTCCCTTCCTTGACCTCTCTGTCTCAATCTCTGGTGATAGACTGTCCACCAATATCCATTACAAACCCACCGGCTCCCACAGCTATCTCGACTACAGCTCCTCACACTCCGCTTCCTGTAAGGACTCCATCCCATTCTCCCAGTTCCTTCGCCTCCGTCGCATCTGTTCCAATGATGCTACCTTCAAAAACAGTTCCTCTGACATGTCCTCCTTCTTCCTTAACCGAGGTTTTCCACCCACGGTCGTTGACAGGGCCCTCAACCGTGTCCGGCCCATCTCCCGCGCATCCGCCCTCACGCCTTCTCCTCCCTCCCAGAAACATGATAGGGTCCCCCTTGTCCTCACTTATCACCCCACCAGCCTCCGCATTCAAAGGATCATCCTCCGCCATTTCCGCCAACTCCAGCATGATGCCACCACCAAACACATCTTCCCTTCACCCCCCTTATCGGCATTCCGTAGGAATCGCTCCCTCCGGGACACCCTGGTCCACTCCTCCATCACGCCCTACTCCTCAATCCCCTCCTATGGCACCACCCCATGCCCACGCAAAAGATGCAACACCTGCCGCCCCTTCACTTCCTCTCTCCTCACCGTCCAAGGACCCAAACACTCCTTTCAAGTGAAGCAGCATTTCACTTGCATTTCCCCCAACTTAGTCTACTGCATTCGTTGCTCCCAATGTGGTCTCCTCTACATTGGAGAGACCAAACGTAAACTGGGCGACCGCTTTGCAGAACACCTGCGGTCTGTCCGCAAGAATGACCCAAACCTCCCTGTCGCTTGCCATTTTAACACTCCACCCTGCTCTCTTGCTCACGTCTGTCCTTGGCTTGCTGCATTGTTCCAGTGAAGCCCAACGCAAACTGGAGGAACAACACCTCATCTTCCGACTAGGGACTTTACAGCCTTCCGGACTGAATATTGAATTCAACAACTTTAGGTCGTGAGCTCCCTCCCCCATCCCCACCCCTTTTCTGTTTCCCCCTTCCTTTTTTTCCAATAAATTATAAAGATTTTCCTTTTCCCACCTATTTCCATTATTTTAAAAAAAAACCCCACTAGAGCTATACCTTGAGTGCCCTACCATCCATTCTTAATTAGCACATTCGTTTAGATAATATCACCAACTTTAACTTTAACACCTATGTGTTCTATTGTACTATTGTCGTTGACATCTTTTGATGATCTGCTTCTATCACTGCTTGTTTGTCCCTACAACCACACCCCCCCCCCACCTCTCTCTCTCTCTATCTCTCCGCCCCCCCACACACACACCTTAAACCAGCTTATATTTCAACTCTTTCTTGGACTCGAACTCAAGTTCTGTCGAAGGGTCATGAGGACTCGAAACGTCAACTCTTTTCTTCTCCGCCGATGCTGCCAGACCTGCTGAGTTTTTCCAGGTAATTCTGTTTTTGTTCTTAAGGAGCTTG
The DNA here is from genome assembly GCF_017639515.1 of Carcharodon carcharias. NCBI lineage: Eukaryota > Metazoa > Chordata > Chondrichthyes > Lamniformes > Lamnidae > Carcharodon > Carcharodon carcharias. The sequence goes on along the minus strand of NC_054481.1, from coordinate 9,251,241 downwards.
ACAGGGTAGATGCTGGGAGGATGTTTCTCCAGATTGTGGAGTCTAGAACTAGGATCAGAGTCTCAGGATAGGGCATGAGGTAAGGAATTTCTTAACCCAAAATTTGTGAACTTTTGGAATTCTCTACCCCAGAAAGGTGTCAATGAGTATATTCAAGTTAGAGATGGATAAATTTTTCGATACAATGGAAATTGCGAGGTATTTGGATAGTGCAGGAAGTTATAGCTGAGGTAGAAGGTCAGTCATGATCTTAGTGGATGTCAGAGCGGGCTCCCAGTGTCGAATGTACCATGATGCCCATAGACAGCAGTAACTTTCAAAAAGAAATTTAAACTTCCAGTGAATAGTTCAAAGGATCACATGACAAAATTTCAAGTTTTAAGACTTCTAATGTAACACACATTAAAAGCAACATTGACTAAACACAATTTCAGTAAGCAAGTTATATGCAAAGCTACAGATAAGATCCCCCATTTAACATTTAAAACAACCAAAAATCTCCCTCCACTGTTATACGTAACACTGTCTCTTAAGTGGACCCTTCGTTCTCCAATGATCTCCTTTTCCGTTCAGATAACTACTAATCCCTGCAATTAATTTCATGATGTGGGCTGTCCTGGAGATCTCTCCCTCTAGCCAAAGCTAGGCGAATCTTCCAGTTTCATTTAAAGCCTGGCGATCTTGATCTCGATTCAAGTGCGAACTCCCACTCATATTATTGCGTGGTGAACCCTACAGGCTTGCTACCTCCATCTCTGTCTTATCCTTGCAGACTGACTCTGTGGTATGGACTCTACCCCTCTCAAAGCCCATCTCTATGGCAACATGAATCGCATGGGCTTTGTATCCAGGTAGAAATGCTAATTAGTTACCCGTTGGACCTCCCAACTCTATTCTATCTTGGAATTAAATAGCCGGTTTGAAGTATAACCATTTACAAAAATGTAACATTCCTAACACCTCCCTGGGACTTGGAGACTGACAGTCTATCCACTGTCTCCACAGCTGCTTGAGTCATTGTTTACAGGTGTGAGTATCTTGCACTTCCTTTCCAGTAAAGCAACCAAGCCACTCAAGTTTACTATCAGGCAGAACTCAGAACAAGTCACATGACCCCCTTCATTGCACCGTTTTACCCTAAATTAATGTGACTGTCCCAAAACATAACCTTATTAACCTCATATTTGTAACAAATTTGTAACAAAAGGCCTCCTATTTACTTATGTTCCTATGTTCTAAAGTTTGCATAATTTAAGCAATTTCATTTAAGAATACAGACTTGTAAATACTTACATGAACTCATATAAGACTTTATTAAATAAGACAACCAGCTATATTTTAGCAGGATGCCTCCTGGTAATGCCAAGTTTTGCACAGCATGCCCAGGTATATATTTCTTCAGGACAACAATCTCAACTCAAACAACAAATACACAATCAAAACATTAAATACAGTATATGTCTATGCACAGACACTCACTCCACTTTATTATAATACAAAATAATTTTATAGATACATTTAGACTGCAGCTACCACATAGTTTATATTGTGTGGTTCCTGCTTAGCTGGCATTTTAACTTCCCTGTTTCCCAGAGAAGTTCAAGCAGATCTAGATCACTTGCGGTGACAGATTAAACTCCCAGCAATGCCACAGCAGATCCGTAAACATTTACTATTTAAAGTTGTGTTTAAGGTTCTGAAGAATAAGCAATGCTTGCCAGTGAACATCAGATGTGATATGCATAGACTTACAAAAGCAAAATACTCTGGATGCTGGAAACCTGAAATAAAAGCAGAAAATGCTGGACATACGCAGCAGAATGTGGAGAAAGATGATTGAATTTAATGTTTGCAGCAGTGGCCTTGTCCAGCGACAACCCACCATCATGGCCATTTTTGGAAGAACTGCCGGCCAATTGAAGAAATTATGTTTCTCATCGCTGCTTTTATCCTGCACTTTGCACTTTGGATTCAGCATGCCTGTGCCTGTAAGGCAGCTGCCATCAGCTACATTTCTGAACATCCTTTTGACTGGCAGCCCGTTCACACAACCATTGCTCTTCTTGATGTACAGTAGTTGAATCATTGCATCTTGAACCTTCATGTTTCATATAAAAGGACAGTAGAATCTAATGGATTTTAATTCTTTAAAAGATGCAGTTTATTGAAGCTTCTTCTTAAATCAATGAACAGCTACCAATTTTTACTTTTCATATCTCCACACATCAACTTTCTTCACCTAGTGAAATCCTTGGCCTCACCATAGATTTTGATCGTATATAGAACTTGCGCATCTTTTCCAAAGACGACTTTGGAAAGAAGCTACTTCTTCCAGTGCAAACATTTTTCCCTCTCAATAACTCAATAAAGTTTAAGTCTAAGACTTAAATACAGTTCCAACATCTGGAGAACCTCTTGGAACACCTTTTCTGCAATCCTGGACAGGACGCAAGCAAGGGTCATTGATTGACAATCCTGGTCTTTCTGTAACTACCTATTTTTATCTTGTTCCAATTTTAGAATATACTTATGGACAACACTTCTTTAATCTTTGCTTTTTCTCTCCCACCGCACCCCTCCACCCAACCCTGCAAATATACAGTCCTGCATGACCTTCACCGACTCCTGAAATTGACATTTGTCAAGCTTATCCTAACACCAACTCCCTACTGAGACCTCAAAACTACAGAACCACTCAACTTCCTCAATATTCTTTTTCCTCCTACAAGCCACAGGCTTTTGAAATTCATATTTGGTTCCATCTCATGTGAATGCATAAACAATTCCTACACCTTCAGAATAAATGCTTTCAAATCTTTCAATGTTGTAATGACCGGTCCCTGGGCGAGGTCCCCAATTTGTTATGGTCCTGGACAAGATACCCCAAATATTTAGCATCCCGAACGGGACCCCTGCAACCATAGGGGATTAGAGCTGCATTGCATCTCTCCCTTTCAAGTATCTCTGTCTGAAGTCAGCCATGACACGTTTTAGGTGTTACATTCCATGTTCTCTGGACTAGTCGGTCAAATATAATCCACATAGGAATTTTCCAGCAAGTGATTACTTTACAAACAAAAGCTGGCTGAGAATATATGTATTTTAAAAAAAAACATATCTTCCTTTAAAGGTTCAATATGCCTGTAAGTAATTTGGGCTACGAGTGCTGTCATGACACATCCCCACACAATGAATGACACACACACATCCAAGCCTTGGTCAATATTTTCTTTTCAGTTTTAACTGGGTCTGCAATCACATTTGATTTCCCAGCAATGTGGGTGATTTTTAGGTGGTACGGTTGGAGAAAAAAAACTCCAACGCAATAACCTAACATTCTGTATCTTAAACTTTTCCACAAAGGTAAACATGTTGTGGTCTCTCTGTATCCATTTTGGATATACATCTCAGTGTTTGAGAGCCAGTAATAAATCGAGGGTTTCCTTCTCCACTGTGGGGTACCGTCTCTGATGCTTGTTTAGTTTTTTGAACAAGTACCTGATTGGTGTCTCTATCCCTGCTTCATTTTCCTGGAGGAGGAAAGCCCCTAACCCCGATGTCACTCGCATCAATGGCTACTTTAAATGCTACATTAAAGTTTGGAGCTGCAAGCACAGACTCACCTATCAAAATGGCTTTCAGCTTTTCAAAAGCTGTCTGGCATTTCTCAGTTGTCTTTGCTTTTTTCTGCCAGCAGGGTGGTACTGTGCTGAGGGTTGGGACGAACTTGAGGTAGAACCCACACATCTCCAAGAACCTCATGATTTCCCCTTTTGTTGTGGGAATGGGGAACTGGGCTACTGCTTGTACCTTTGCAGCCCTGGGCAGTCCTTGCCCTTGATCCGCTATGTGTCCTAAATAGGTCACCTGAGCCTTGGCGAATTCGCTCTTTGAGACTGACCACTAGGTCAGCTGACTACTTTCTGGAAGAAGGCTTCCAGTTGTTCTAAGTGAGTTTCCCAGGTGTTGCTGTACACGTCACTGTCTAGGTACACTACATAAATGGATACACCCACCACTACTTAGTTCATCAGCCTCTGAAAAGTGGCTGGGGCATTTTGGAATCCAAATGGCATTGGTATAACCCAATGGAGTTACGAAGGTGGAGATTTCATTCGCGTGGCAGTCAAGGGAACCTGCCAATACCCCTTGAGTAAATCTTTGTAATGTAGGCTACTTTACCTACCCTGTCTATGCAGTCTTCCAGCCAGGTCATTAGATAGGAGTTGGCTCTGGTCAATGCATTAACTTTTTGGTAGTCAATGCAGAACATCGTGGAGCCTTCTGGCTTGGGCATGAACACAACTGGGGAGCTTCAGCTACTAGATCCTATTAGTTGGTGCTCCAGCAAGTAGTTAATCTCCTCCTGAACCTGGGATAGCTTTTCTGGGCTAGGCTGGAATAGGGATGTTGTCTTATGGAAGGGGCCTCTCCCACATCTACATGTGCAGCTAGTGTTGTGCAGCCTGGTTTGTCTCTGCATAAGCCTTTAAATGCAGTGAGCAGCCTTGTCAAGTCTGCTCGCTGCTTTGCGCTTAAATAGGTTAATAAGGAGTCTAAGTTCACTAGTACCTCTGTCAGTTAGCTGGGTAGTAGGGGGTTCAACGTGGGCCCCACCCACATCTCCCTCTAATTCATCCCCACTGCCACCCTCATCCTCTAGGTCACTGGCAATGGGACATTCTGTTACCTGTTTGTCCCCTTCTTGGCTATGATATTGCTTTATCATGTTGACATGAAACAGCTGTTGCTTTTTCCCCCAACCTGGGGTCTCAGTTATATCGTTTACTTCCCAGAGCTTCTTTGCTACTCTGTACGGGCCACTGAGCCGGGCTTTTAAGGGTTCACCTGGTATTGGTAGGAGCATTAACAGTCTCTTGGTTGAAAGGTCCGGACCCTGGCATGCTTGTCTGCCTGTTTTTTCATAGGTGTCTGGGAGATTGTCAAGTGTCCTCAGGCCACATCACAGGCTCTCATGAGTCGCTCCCTGAACACCTTTATGTAGTCTAACATGGAGGCCTCATCCTTCTGTTCTCAGGTGATGAGTTTGAGAGGCCCTCGCACTTGGTGCCCATAAAATAATTCAAACGGAGTAAAACTGGTGGACTCATTGGGTGAGGCCCTGGTAGTGAACTGAAGAAAATCTAGTACTTTATTCCAGTTGGTGTGCCCTGATCACAGCTTTTAGGGTCTGGTGGTGCCATTCTAGCACCCCCTAACGACTGCAGGTGATACGCTGGACACTTCAGCTGGGGCACACCCAGGATACCCATGACTTCCTGGAATATTCAGGACATGAAAACGAGCACTGATCCGACTGGATCTCGGTCGGCAGACCATACCTGGTAAAGAATTGGGTCAATTCCCTCATCACTATTTTGTCAAAGATTCTGCAAAACCTCACTACATCCTTGTGGAGGTGTGGCCAATGAAAATGCTAGCTGATGCGGGCTTGGGTTTTGCATATAACAACACGCGCAGCCATTGGAATTTCATATCTCGGCAGCACCACTGCTTGGTGGATCACTGTCCACTCCTCATTTGCAGGTCTGTGAGGGGGTCTCCATTTCCACATCAGAAGTTCATTTTTAATGTAGTAGCATTCAGGGATTGCTTCTGCCTCAACTTCATTGCGTGCAGTCTGAGCTAGTGTTTTTAACAAAATGTTTTTAAACAGTGGGTTAGCTTGCTGGCCACTACCAAGGAAAATATATTTATTACCTCCTTAGTCTTCTAGGCTCCTGAAAAAGGTTTCTGATAACCAGACCATAGGGTCTTCTCTTTGCAGTGCCACTTCAGCCTCCACATATCTAGCCATAGGCTGCGTTATCACACTGTCAGGGAAAATGCCAAATACTTTATTCTGCAGCTGTGCTGTTCCCTGACCTCAGTGGGCTTCTCTGAGGCCACTGGTGATGCTATTACCTCTGATCCCGCCAGATCATTGCCAAGGAGCAGGTTGACTATCGGTAGGAAAACGGGGGACGACTCCCAGTCGCTGGTCCTGACACAAGGTCGCACTCCTGATGCACCCAATATAAGGGGATGAGCATATACCCTCCTTCAATTCCCTTTACCAACACCTTGGCACTCACTGCACTCTCTGGTAAAAAGGTTAGCCCTTTTCCCAAGAGTAGAGTTTGGCCGGCCCCTGTATCCCTCAATATCATGACAGGCTTACTCGCCTCACCCTGGGGAAATGTGGCCACCCTTCCTTTGGATACAATATCCCTGTAACGCTTAGGGATTTGTTAAAACTCATTCGAACTCAAGAGAACATCTATGGGGATTTGCAGCAACAGTCAGAGCCATGGCCTGGTCTGCTATGCTCTCTGACTGACTCCCATTCTCTGCACGGGGTGTATGTGCCCCTGGTTTTTCTCGTAACCTCCAACAGTGGGCCTGGAGGTGCCCTACCTTTTGGCAGTTAAAACACACAGACTTTTTGGCCTCACCTTTCATCTCAGCACCATCCCTTCTGTCCTGAGGAGGACCCCCAGCATTTCCTCCTCTCCCATGCTCAGTTTTTTTAATTCATTCATGGGATGTAGGCATCACTGGCTGGGTCAGCATTTATTACCCAACCCTAATTGCCCTTGTTTAGAGGGCATTTAAGAGCCAACCACATTGCTTTGGGTCTGGAGTCACACTAGGTCAGGCCAGGTAAGGACAGCAGATTTCCTTCCCTGAAGGGCATTAGAGAATCTGAGCCCAAGGTTTGAACCTGGGTCTCTGGATTACTAGTCCGGTGACAATACCACTACACCATTGCCTTATCTATTACTCTCTCCGCCTCTATCCTTTTTAGTTGGCCGGGGAGTGACTAGGGTAGGGTCTATTCTGGGACAAGGGTTTGTGGATCAGCTCAAAATCATTAGCCAATGTGGCTGCCTGCCTGGCCTCTGTTGCTCTAGATGTGTTCTTATTGGGAGGGGTATGGAGTTCTTAAATTCCTCCAGGAGAATTATTTCACAAAGGCTTTTGTAAGTGACTTCTGTTTTAAGTGCCCACACCCAAAGCAAGTTGTTTAAGCCTTTCAAATTCCAGATACATCTGGTCAGACCGTTTCCCGAGAGTATGGGATTTTTGACGGTACGCCTCCGGCACTAACTGGTACAAACCTAAAATAGGCCTTTTTGCTCCCTCATAGTCAGTGGCACTTTCTTCAAGCAAGAGGGAGGAAACCTCGTGAGCTTTCCCTGAAAGCTTACTCTGCACTAGTAAGAACCAACGTTGGACTGGCCACTTTAACTGCTGTGCTAACTGCTCGAAAGATATAAAGAAGGCTTCCACCTCTGCTTCATCAAACTTGGAGATTAAATGAGAAAACTGGGTTGCCTCAGTCCTTAAGTCTGAGCTCGTGACATCAAGGGACACAGTAAGATTCCTGCCCCACAGCTCGAACTGTTTTAGTTTAAACTCCCTTTCCCTCCCTCTGTCCTGAAATTCTCTCTTCTCTCCTTGCCCTTTCTCCTCTTTCCCTTTCATCTTTCTCTCTTTGTCTTTTCCTTGCCTTTTCTCTTTCCTGAAGTTCTAATTTCCGGCTGCTCGAATTTCAATCTCTCCTGCTACTCTCTGTTTCATCATCATCAATTTCCACCTATAGACTGTTGGCAAACCCTTTTGAAATTTCTGGTTTTCTGGCTTTCGGGTGAAATTCTAATTCTAAATGCCTCGCTAACTCAACTGTTCGAAAGACAGAACCATTAAACTTTCATAATGTCCCTTCCGTCTGTAAAAACACTGGCATCAAACGTGGAGATTTCTACACTTTAGTAGTACAGACTCAAGAAAGCCTTTTTTCAGTTTTTAAAATTGGTTTCATAGGAACAATTTAGTTTTCCCACCCAAAATATTTTGTTTTGTCTGTGGAAACTATTCTGGCACCGAGCCCCCAATTTGTTACGATCAGACCCCAAGCGAGGTCCCCCAATTTATAATGATCCCAGACAAGATATCCCAAATTGTTAAATTCCCGAATGGGACCCCCAATTTCGTTATGCTCCCTGGTGAGGAGGAATGAGCTGGCTCCCCTTCTTTATTCAAACCCCTCGGTTGGTCACAATAAGGTTTAATTTAAAAGGGATCCCTTTCCTCGTGGATGCCTTTTTCTAGTCCAAATGTATTTATGTTTTAGGAGCCAATTTAACAAGGCTTTAAGTTAAAGAAAGAGAGAGCTTTTTAGTTACTAAAAAACCTGAGGAAAAAAATACTCAAAATGCAACGCACATTAACACGGATTAGAAATGGGAAGCTGAGTCCAAAAATATAAGTTAAAACAGATATATGAATCAGCCTTTGGCTTGTCCATGAGGAGATGATGACGAAACGTTGCAGCTGTTAAGTTGGGTGATTCTGGTAAAGCTGACTTTGGCAGTAGAGCAGTTGGTTTGGAGACACTTGGTTCTGCAGGTTAGCTGAAGAGCTGTGCTACTTCCTTCTTGACTGTGGTTTCCTAACTTGTTAGTTGCCTCCAACAACAAAGAAAGACATTTTTTACCTTCAGGGATGCCTAGTTGATGTTCTTCAGTTGTGACCTTCACAGCACACACTAGCACACCCAGACCAGGTTTGAAGCTGGCATTTTAATCCCTTGTGTAATCCTGGAAGGGAAAAACAAACATGTCGTCCACCCAGAATCTGCTTTCTTTCAACGCAGGCCATTTCCACAGTCTGAGCAGTCTAGCTTAACAGGAGATAGTTCCTATTGAGATGGTAATCAGTCTCCACTGTCTCTACATAGAGTTCAGCCTTTTGCATTGCATCTTTCCCTTTCAAGTGTTTCTGTCTGACGTAGGCTTTGACAACTTTTAGGTGCAACATTCCATATTCTCTGGACTGGAGGTCAAGTGTAATCCACATAGGAATTTTCCAGAAAATGACTACTTTACAAATTAAAGCTGGCCGAGAACATGTCTTTTTAAATATCTTCCTTTAAAAGATCAATGCGCCAGTGTGTAATTTGGGCTGTGATTTGCTGTCATAACAACATGCAGGAAAAATGCTCAAAAATGTTTTAATATTTCTGCATTCATCTTGGAGTTTTGCTCTCTTTTCCACCCTGACTGTGTCAGTGAAGGGTCAAAGCCCATGTGTTAAGTTTTCTCAATATTAAGAGAAAATCTGTACAAGTGAAATTGCCTCGAACGGGTAGCCTCAGTTCACTTTGCTCTGTACCACTGACAGTAAAGTTGCCCACATTTCACCTTTTGTTTTAAAGAATCTAAGTTACCCCAGATTGCAAAGAATGAACTTTTCTCTTAGCAGTTCTCAATCAGAAGATGACCTCAGTATTTTCAAGCATGCATCACACACATTGAGCCAATTGCAATCTTCTCCCTATGATGCTACATAAAAGTCGCTGTTCCTCATTAACTTTCCAGGTGCATTCAGGGATGTGTGAAAATAAGGAATGAGGAGTAGGCCATTCAGCCCTTTAATCCTGCTCTGACATTTAATAAGATCATGGCTGATCTTCTATAACAGGGGTGTCCAGCCAAAACATGAGGGGCCACAGCTCAATTTTTTTCCCTCACTCACTGGGCCGGTGAGGAAATTTTGAAAAGACATTAGAAATTTAACTTGCTATTATCAAAAAAAACAAAAAAAAGTGCATTTTTAAGATCAAGCTTCAAATAAGAAGACTAATTTATTAGCTTACTTTTTCATCACTATATTGAACACTGATTTAGAGATATCTGGCATTGTAGCTGCTACATTAGGTGGCAGGTGATTCCTAAATGGTCTGATACTGCTAGAACAATGGCCCATCACACATTTGAATCACCTTTTATTTACCTGTCCAAACACAACCCAGCATGATGGCTTTCAATGGACAAACCAGATCAACTCCTCCCCAAAATACATGCTGAGACTCCGGAATCCCCTTCCTAAACCTCTCTCCTCTTTTAAGAAAGCATATCCAAGTGTTAATCAGGAAAAAAAACAAATGGTCACAGGAACCCAATCAATGGTAAATTTCACAATATAAATGCATTGAAACAGTTCTCTGTTAATAAGAAGTGCCTTTTCCAAATCCTTTCCATAGCATTAGTTAATTTTTGCATCATATATTCAGGTTTCAAAGATGTGCAAAACAGACTATATTATTCTGCCACAGACGAAATTTAGACATTGGGTGCAACAAAAAGGACAAACATCCAGATATCATCGAAGTGTGTTTTTTAAACCAACATCATAAGAACATAAGAACTAGGAGCAGGAGTAGGCAATTCGGCCCCTCGAGCCTGTCCCGCCATTCAATATGATCACGGCTGATCTCATTTCGGCCTCAACTCCAATTTCCCACCCTCTCCCCATAACCTTTCAACCTGTTACTAATTAAAAATCTGTCTATCTCCTCCTTAAATTTATTCAGCATCCCGGCATCCAATTCACTCTGAGGTAATGAATTCCACAGATTCACGACCCTTTGAGAAAAGTAATTCCTCCTCATCTCTGATTTAAATCTACCACCCCAGCCTAAAATTATGGCCTCTCGTTCTAGAATGCTCCACGTCTATTTTGTCTATCCCCTTCAGCATCTTATATACCTCAATTAGCTCTCCTCTCATCCTTCTAAACTCTAGGCCTAACATCGGTAAAATCTTATCATTGCTGTCATATTTTGTGCTATAGGGCATACACATTTTATGAAAATAATTTATTACTCCATATATTCCCAAGGCAGAACAGAAAATGCTTCCTTGAAGGCTCAAAGCCAAAGGTACTGCAACATGCAGAGCCAACCTGCAAAGATCAGGCAGATCCCACATTCAAGTGCTGACTAGATGACCTTGGCTGGGCTGGAAACAAGCATGCTATAATTGGCCTCATCACTCCTGACTTAGTGAAATGAAAGAAGAAATCATTTTGCTATTGATCACTATTCAGTGATCCTTGCTGGAAAGTACATGGTAGAGGATATGATTGGACTTAGCTGCGAGATTCCCAATGGCTGAATACTACGCCACCATTCACTACTTATATACAAAATGATAGAGGATACGATCAACCACTTGACTATTCTAACTCCCCTCAAAGAGGCAGCCTTGCCCCCTGCCCCAGGCAGGCAGTGGCTCCCCCACAGCCTCTCTTGCCCCTTCCCTCACCCAACTCCCAATAGGCATCCTCTCCTCTTGCTGTGCAGACTCACCAAAGCTGAGCACTGCTACTCAACTTCCCACTGCTCACTAGTGAGCCTATCAGCAGCAAATGCAAGACAGAACCCAGTCTGTGATTGGAAGAGCAGCTCCTTGCAGAATCTGTCACTTCCACTTTGCTGTATTTTGAACAGTAGTTTGCTGGCTTCATAGAAACTCTTAGCGGGCCAGACTCAGGCCCCTGGACTGTATGTTAGATAACCTTCGCCTATCACAACTCCACGTTCCTGCTCTATTTCCATATCATTCAATTTCCTTAGTATCTAAAAATCTATCAATCTCTGTCTTCAAATACTCAATGACTAAGCATCCACAGCTTTTCGTAGTAGAAATTTCCAAAGATTCACAACTGAGTGTGAAAAATTCTCATCTCAGCCTTGAAATTCAGCCCCTTACTCAGATTGTGAGGCCTAGTTTTAGATTCCCCAGAGAGGGGAAACATCCTCCCAGCATCTACAATGTCAAGCCGCTTAAGAATTTTATATGTTTCAATTAGGTCACCTCTCATTCTTCCAAACTCTAGGGAATATAGGTAAAAGCAAAATACTGCAGATGCTGGAAATCTGAAAAAAAAACAGAAAATGCTGGAAAAACTCAGCAGGTCAAACAGCATCTGTGGAGAGAAAAGAAACAGTTAACATTGAGTCCTTATGACGAGCCCCAGCTCTGAAGAAGAGTCATAAGGACGCGAAACGTTAACTCTGATTTTTTTCTCTCTCCACAGATTCTGTTAGACCTGCTGAGTTTTTCCAGCATTTTCTGTTTTTGTTCTGGGGAATATAGGCCTAGTTTACTCATTCTCTTGTCATAGCACAACCCTCATCGCACGATCAGTCTCCAAAACATTTGCTGCACTCCTCCAAAAGCAAGTAAATCCTTCATAAGGAAAGGAAAGGAAAACTATGCACAAAAAACATCAAGAATGAGATGTGTAAGGCCCCAAATAGGTAACAGGGAGGGTTTTCTGAAATGGTTTTCTAAGGGACCTTGACTAACACTTCCTAATAATCTCTAGCAATGTCAGTAAGTGTTCGACAAATTTCAGTTCACGACAAACTGAGTCAGTATACTTGAAAATTGATCATGAGGAACCAAAAGACCCAATTCAGACCTTTGTAATTAATATTAAAGTACCAGCCGATTCAAAAACTGTACATGACACAGATGTTTAATATAAACAGGAATTCTCAGATACACCCAAGTTCAAAATTGCACTTGACATAAATGCATTCCTACATTTGCATTTTACCCCAACAGATCAGAATCTGCACACAATTATTATCCATTTCTTTGTTTTGTTTCAAAAACAATAGCACCTTTTAAATTCAACTGCTAAACACAGATAAATAGGACCTATGTCGAACCGCAAGAGTGAGTGGCAGCAACCTCCAGGCTAACATGTGTGTGTACAGATATTATCCAACAAAATATGGAACAGATCCTGTTCAGCATTCTACACCATCTGTAAGGGATTAGGACAGAAGGCTGCACATATTATCTTTGCATAACATGTTGGATTTATTTGCAATCAAATCATTATATTCGCTCGCAAAAGCTGGTGTTTAAACACCTCCAGCAAAGCCCATTAGGTAGGGGCATTTTTAACACCTCAACTAGCATTATTGTCTCAATACCCATTTGTGCGGCTTTTCATAAATGCTTATTGTTTTAAAATGGCATGACCATCAATAACAACTGCATAGCACGTGGCAGGAACTTAGTCTGCTCATCACCTGCTGGCAAGGCCTAATTCTGTTAAAGAAACTGGAAAGAGTGTGTAGAGGCTTTATGAAGTTATATTAGTCTACATAAATAGAGTTACTTTTTAGTAGGAAGATGTGACTTTTTTTTTTAACTGATTTGAACACTAATCAAGCAAATCCAGAGCACTGACACGAGCCAACCTTTCTTTCCAAAGTGAAAGACAACAACCTAGCTTCAAGGCACAAATTTTTGAATTATATTTCTCTCTTTAACCGCTGTTCCTTTTCTGCATATGTAAAGCTAATTGACTCTTCCCACATTTTGCCTCGGTATAAGAATGAGAGAAGGATGAGAAAAGAAAGAAGATTTTATGTTGCACATCAAAAATACACAACTTGTTCAAACAAACTCAGGGAACACAGAGTGTTTGTCTCATTATCAAAAGGTTAAACTGAAGTATTTTGCATTAAAATTCAATATGGAGGGTGTTCAGAGAAAACAAACCATAATAAATGAACAATAAAAACAAAAATGCCGGAAATATTCGGCAGGTCAGGCAGCATCTGTGCAGAGAAAAACAGTTAACGTTTCAAGTCGATGACCTTTCATCAGAACTGAAGAAAAATTGAAATGTAAGAGTTTTTAAGCCAGTATAAGTGGGGGAGGGGGCAGGAAGGACAAAAGGGAATAAGAACAAAAAAAAGCTGGGAAAGTTCAGCAGGTCAGAAACAGTTAACTATTCTGATGAAAGGATATCGACCTATTAACTCTGTTTCTCTCTCTCCACAGATGCTGCCAGGCCTGCAGAGTTTTTGCAGCTTTTTTTGGTCTTATTTCAGATTTCCTCTCTTTGGAAAGGAAGGTCGGCTCACGTCAGCGTTCTGCGGTTGCTTTATTTGTGCACTGTGTCCCCTGCCAACACAGGATGGCCAAGCAAAAGGACCACCGATACCTGCCAGGGCATGCACAGAATCCAATGACGTCCATTTGCAGGAGACACAAATCCACCCTCAAACAGTAACAGCTTTTCTTTCAGCAGTCTTCAAACTATTAGTAATGGATCTTATTTCATTGCCCATATATCTCCAAAATGATTTATGCAACCAAAAAAAAACGTAACCAGGGTAGACCATGCCTCCAAACTAATTAAATGGCTGGTCTGAAATTTCAAGCAATTGCACGCTTCCTGAGCCCGGCGGGCACTCAGAGCATGGCCATTTCCCTGTCTGTCTCTCCTGCTTTCTCTCTCCCCCCAGCCATTTCTTTCCATGTTTCATCTTTTAATAAATTTCTAAAAGGACACACCAACGAGGTGTGTCATTTTAATTGGGGGTTGCGGTGAGAATGGGCAGATGGAGTAGGTTCCATTTTCCACTTGCTCTTTCTAGCCTTGTCCGAGAGGTTTGGGGTGAGCTGTGGATGGAGGGGATTGTTAAAAATGTTAACTTGAAACTGCCGGCGCTGTAATATTTACAATTCCAGGGCCAGTGATGACTGTGCATGCGCCTGCTGCACAATGGCCCCTATAAAGATGGCAACTGTGCATACAATTGCGCATGAGCAGTATTGGCAGCAAACACAGCCTTATTAATGACAGCACATTTTCAAATCAGTTAAAAACTGCACATCTTCCTACTAAAAAGGTCCGTGATTGAGTGGCGGGGGCAGGGGATATTAGCTGACAAAAAGATTTCATGATGCAAAAGCCAAAGTGAGTGAGAATGGGCAAAGTCATAAAGGCTATGCCTAGATAAGGCATGAATGTCTATATAGCAGCCATATCAATGCAAAATGAAGGACAAAGAACCAAGCCAGCAATAAAAAATAACAAAATACACACAGAACAAAATGGAGGTACAGGTTATGATCTAAAGTTGTTGAACTCAATATTGAGTCCAGAAGGCTTTAGAGTGCTAAGATGAAAGATGAGGTAGCGTTCCTTGAGCTGGTGTTGATTGTCATTGGAACACTGCACAGGTGATGGACAGAAAGGTCAGAGTGACAGCAAAGTGGAGAATTAAAATTACAAGCAACTGGAACCTTGGGGTTGCGCTTGCAGACTGAACTGAGGTGTTCTGCAAAGCAGGTACCCAGTCTACGTTTGGTCTCCCCAACGTAGAGGAGACCACAACAAAAATAAAAATACCTGGGAAAACTCAGCAGGTCTGACAGCATCTGCAGAGAGGAACACAGTTAACGTTTCGAGTCCGTATGACTCTTCAACAGAACCATGTCGCGAGAGGTGAATACAGTATACTAAATTGAAACGAGCATAAATAAATCGCTGCCAAGTGTTTTGGGCCTTGCATGGTGAGAAGCGAGTTGGTGAAAAGACAGGTGTTTCATCTCCTGTGCTTGCACAGAAAGGTGCTGTAGGGGAGGGATGGGGTCTTAGGGGCAACTGAGGAGTGGACCAGAGTGTCGCTAAGGGAACAGTCCCTTCGGAATGCTGCAAGGGGAGCACAGTGGATGACGTGTTCTGTTTGGTGGTGGTATCACGAAGGAGCTGGCAAAAAAATGGCAGAGGATGATCCGTTGAATACAGAGGCTGGTGGGGTGAAAGGTGAGAACAAAGGGAACCCTATCATGGTACTGGGGGAGAGGGGAAGGAGTGAGAGCAGAAGTGCGCAAAATAGAACAGACATGGTGGATGGCCCTATCAACCATGTTGGGTGGGAACCCTCTGTTGAGGAGAAAGGGAAACATATCGAAAGCGCTGGTGTGGATGGTTACATCATCAGAACAGATGCGACAGTGATGGGGAAACTGGGCGAACATAATGGAGTCCTTACCGGAAGCAGGGTGCAAGGAAGTGCAGCTGAGGTAACTGTGGGAGTCCATGGGTTTGTACTGAATATTAGTTGATAGTCCATTTCCAGAAATGGAGACAGAGAAGTCAAGAATGGGACAGGAAGAGTCAGAGATGGGCCAGGTGAAGGCAAGAGAAGGGTAGAAATTGGAAACAAAGTCAAAGAATTTTGCCAGTTCATGGCGGGAGCAGCAGGTAGCACCAAGTAGTCATCTATGTACCGGGAAAAGATGAGGGAGGGGGCCCAAGTAGGACTGAATAATGAATGTTCCACATATCCCACAGAAAGGCAGACATATCTAGGATATATGTGGATTCCCATAGCAAGACTTTTTATTTGGAGGAAAAGCAAACTTTGAAGCTCTGAAGTTATATGGGAAGCTGACAGGATGACCACTGGAGAAAATGAGAATGGGGATAGGGTCAAGCTCTAATACAGGCTTTCAAAATGCTGTAGAACTGGACAAAATATCTGGCTTTGAATGAGCAGGGAGATTCAATTATCAAAATGCACCATTTGTTGTGATTCTAAGCCGCACACATTAAGCAAATCATGTCTGAGAACCAGTAGGTGTTGAGCAAACTGATCAGAGCTAAGGCAGGAGTATAGATGTTACAATTGGTTTCAGTGCTCCAGAAAGTGGAAGGAGAAAAATAGCCATGCCTCCAGCTCCTGATTTTAGGCCAGTGACATCTAATGGGAAAAAAATGGACCTACACAACACCTGGGGCGGGACTGGGGTTAAATCTGGCTTTAATATTGACTTTACCATCTTCATTTATCATCATTGTTCCAATTTAGCCTCAGGTATCAGATGCTAGGGCGGCAAGAGCATAGAATGTACTCTGGATGGGGGGACTTCAATGTCCATCACCAAGAATGGCTTAGTAGCATGCTACTAATGGAGCTGGCAGAGTCCTGAAGGACATATCTGCTAGACTGGGCCTGCAGCAAGTGGTGAGCGAACCAAGGTGGAAAATCTTACTTGACCTCGCCCTCAATCTACCTGTCGTGGATGCATTTGTCCACGGCTAATTGGTAGGAATGACCAATGCAAAGTTCGTGTGGAGTTAAGACACATTTTCACCTTGAGGATAAACATGTGTGGCACTATCAATGTGCTAAATGGGATAGATTCAGAAGAGCTCAAAACTGAGCACCCATGAGACCGTGGGCCTTCAGCAGCAGCAGGATTGTATTCGACCACAATCTGTAATCTCGTGGTCTGGCATATCCCTCACTCCAATATTACCATAAAGCCAGGGGAATCAATCCCGGTTGAATGAAGAATGCAGGACAGCATGCCAGGAACAGCACCAGGCATACCTGAAAATGAAGCTACACCACAGGACTACTTGCAACAGAAACAGCACATAATGGGGGAACAAAGTGAGCCTACAAAGTAATGCATAAGGTCAAAGCTCTACAATCCTGCCAGATCCAGTCTTGAATGGTGGTGAACAATCAAACAACTAACTCGAGGAAGAAGCTCCACAAATATCCCCATCCTCAAAAACGGCAGAGCCCAGAACCTCAGTGCAAAATATAAGGCTGAAGCATCTGCAACCATCTTCAGCCAGAAGTACCCAGTGCATGATCAATCTCAGCCTCCTCCTGAGCTCCCCAGCATTATAGCTGTCAGTCCTCAGCCAATTTGATTCATTGCACATATCATCAAGAAATGGTTGAAGGCACTGGATTCTGCAAAGGCTATGGGCCCTGACAACACCCCAGCTGTAGTACTTAAGTCTTGTGCTCCAGAACTAGTTGGGCCAATAGCCAAGCTGTTCCAGTACAACTACAACACTGGCATCTACCCGACAATGTGGAAAATTTTTCAGGTACATCCTGTCCACAAAAAGCAGGGCAAATCCAATCTGGCCAATTACCACCCCATCAGTCTACTCTCACCAATCAATAAAACGATGGAAACGGTTGTCAACAGTACTACCAAGCAGCACTTGCTCAGCAACAACCTGCTCATCAATGCTCAATCTGGGTTCCACCAAGGTCACTCAGCTCCAGCCTTAGTCCAAACATGGGAAACAGCGATGGACCCCAGAGGTGAGGTGAGAGCGACATCAAGGCAGCATTTGACTGAGTGTGGCATCTAGGAGCCCTGGCAAAATTATGTCAATGAAATCAGCGGGAAAACTCTCCATTTGTTAGTGTCATACCTAGCACAAACAAAGATGGCTGTGGTTGTTGGGGGTCAATTATCTTAATTCCTAGGACATCACTGCTGGAGCTCCTCAGGATAGTGTCCTAGGACCAACCATCTTCATCTGCTTCACCAATGATGTTCCCTCCACCATAAGGTCAGAAGTGGGGATGTTCGCTGCTGATTGCAACATTCTGATCAGAAACTTAACTGGACTAGCCACATAAATATTGTGGCAACAAGAGCAGGTCAGAAGCTGAAAATTCTGTGGCAAGTAACTCATTTCCTGACTCCCCAAAGCCTGCCCACTATCTAGTGTCGAAGTCTGCACTCGATTTGCCTGGATGAGTGCCGCTCCAAAAACACTGAAAAAGCTTGATACCAACCAAGACAAAGCAGCCCATTTGATTGGCATCTGATCCATCACCTTAAACATTCACAGCCTCCACCACTGACGCACAGTGGCAGCAGTGTACACCATCTTCAAGACGCACTGCAGCAGGTCACCATGGCTCCTTCAACAGTACCTTCCAAACCCGTGTCCTGGAAGGACAAGAGCAGCAGATACATGGGAGCACCACCACCTGCGAGTTCCTCTCCAAGCCGCTCACCATCCTGATTTGGAACTATAATCGCTGTTCCTTCAAGTCGTTGGGTGAAAAACCTGGAACCACGTAGGCTGCAGCAGTTCAAGGCAGTGGCCTACCATCACCCTCTCAAGGGCAATTAGGGATGAGTAACAAGTGTTGGTCTAGCCAGCGACTTTCACACCAAGTTAAAAAATAATTTAGCATGGGTGTACCAGTGCTTCTGAGATAGGGAAAGATTAATGAGCTTGCTTTAGGGATGACGATCCCCTGTTGGTGCACAACTGACAGGGTGGTCTGCACACCTTATGTCTATCTGCCTTTTCAGCTTTTGGCTGATTTTCCAAGTTACCTGCTCCCGGTGCTACTCTGCTCTAACAAATCAGATGTCTCCCGAGTCTCAGATATCTTTAATTTTTCTAATTTCTCTCATTATTATTTCTTTTGTCTTCCACCATCAACAGTTCTGTCATTTAATCATCTCCTGTCCTCTACTTTTTCCCTAGCACTGTTCCTCTTATAAGCTGCCCATCTATAACCAGCTTCCCATTCTGACAAAGAGTTGGCTCTTCTGATGCCACCTTCTATAAGTGGTGCGTCCGATACATCTTCCTTTAACCCTGAGGTTCCCCCCGCCCAACCCGCTGAGCTTGACAGAGCCCTTGACAGTGTCAGTTCCATTTCCCGCACTTCACTCTTACCCCTTCCCCTCCCTCTCATATCCTCACCTTCCAATCCATCAGGCTCCACATCCAATAGATCATCCTTCAGCAGTTCTGGTACCTCCAGCAATATGCCACTGCCAAACGTATCATCCCTTCTTTCAGCATCCCAAAAGGTTCATTCCTTCCACAATTCCCTGGTCTGCTCTTCAATCACCCCTAACACTCCCTACTCCTCCCACTGCATCTTCCCATGCAAGTGCAGGAGATACAACAACTGCCCTTTTACCTCCTGTCTGGGAAGAGTGTCCTGTAGTCAGTATCGCGGAGAAGCAGTCTGGGAAGGGTGTCCTGCAGTCAGCATCGCGGTGAAGCAGTCTGGGAAGGGTGTCCTTCAGTCAGCATCATGGTGAAGCAGTCTGGGAAGAGTGTCCTGCAGTCAGTTCTTGTTGAAAATAACAAGAGTCATCTCCTTGTGGATTGTGCCTTTGCAAAGAAGGTCTGGAGAGAGATGCAGTGGTTTCTGTCGAGGTTCATCCCGAGCAGTTCTGTGACACAGGACTCTGTGCTCTACGGACTGTTCCCAGGGACATGCACCAAGACAAACATCAACTACAGCTGGAGGATCATCAGCTCGGTGAAAGATGCTCTATGGTCTGCCCGAAACTTGTTGGTCTTCCAGTGCAAAGGGTTGTCCCCGACTGAGTGTTGCAGACTGGCACATTCCAAGGTCCAGGACTACGTGCTGAGGGACGCACTAAAGCTTGGGGCAGCCGCCGCAAAGGCGCAATGGAGAAAGATCGCTGTCTAAGACCTTTCTTCCACAGTGCACCGAGGGGCTGGGAATTGTATAGACCCCTCGGGCTGGACGGCTCACAATGAACGTTAGTTCTGTTGAAGAGTCATACGGACTCGAAACATTAACTGTGCTCCTCTCCACAGATGCTGCCAGAGCTGCTGAGTTTTTCCAGGTATTTTTGTCTTTGTTTCACAATGAAAGTATGCATTGAATACTAATTGCACTATAATTGTACTGAAGCACCCCAGAGTGTAACATGTTGTATGTTGATAACTCCAATATCATTGCACTGTCTGACTGTCTGTAATGACCATATTGAAATGATTGTAATATTCATTGATTGTATTGAAGCACTTCATGATCCATGTGTAAAAGTTGAATCTGATTGCACTTTTTGTGATGGTGATTTAGAAATGTTCTGTAATGTTCTTCCAGATATTTTATGAATAAAGCATGTTTCTCAAAAAAAATACAAGAATGACAACACAAGACAGTGCGAGAGAGCAGCAGAGAGATCAGAACCAGCGCGAGTGTGGGGAAGCTTCAAAAAGTGACATCAGCACAAAGGTGAGAGCTGATTGGCGAGTAGTGGGTAAGTGTTTTTCTCCAGTTTAAAACAGATTAAGCTAAGGAAAGGTAAGGGTTCTAGTCTTTATTTAAAGTACATAAATAATTTAACTTTTTTTTTTAAAACTGTATTTACTGTGGTCACCCCACAACTTATGGAAGTGCACACAGAGAGGGAATAGGTGACCATCAGTCAGAAGAAAGGTGTCAGGCAGGTAGCCAGGAAATCCCCAGGGTGCATCTCGCTTGAGAACCGTTTTTCTGTGTTGGAAAACAGTGAGAGTGACGGTTCCTTTGAGCAGTGCAGCCACGCTCATGGCACTGCGAGTGGCTAATCTGCATTTGGGGGGGGGTGTAGGAAAAAGAGGGGAACAGCAATAGTGGTAGGAGACTCAATAGTAAGGGGAACAGACAGGCATTCCTGCAGCCGTAGATGTGACTCCAGGATGGTATGTTGCCTCCCTGGTGCCAGGGCCAAGGGTGTCACTGAATGGCTGCAGGGCATTCTAAAGGGGGAGGACAAACAGACAGAGATCGTGGTGCATATTGGTACCTTCGACATAGGTAGAAAGAGGGGTGAGGTCCTGCAAGCAGAGTTTAGGAAGCTAGGAAACAGATTAAAAAAACAGGACCTCAATGGTAGTAATCTCTGGAATACTTCCAATGCCAGTGAGTATAGAATTAGGTTAGTCCAGATGAAAGCGTGGCTGGAGAGATGGTGCAGGAGGGAGGGCTTTAGATTTCTGGGACATTGGGATCATTTCTGGAGGCGGTGGGACCTGTACAAGGCAGACGGGTTGCACCTGAACTGGAATGGGACCAACATCCTCGCGGGGGGATTTGCTAGTGCTGTTGGGGAGGGTTTAAACTAACTTGGCAGGGGGGTGGGATTCTGAGAGGAGGTTCAGCAGGGGAAGATGCACAGCCAAAATTAGAAGAGAAAGCAAGTGAGTCTGGAAGGCATAGAAAATAAAGGCCAGTTAAGGCAAAGGGAGTTTGGGAAAGTTGGATGGTACTTATTTTAAAGCAAGGAGTCTGACGAATAAGGCAGATGAGTTGAGGGCACAAATTAACACATGGAAGTATGATGTCAGTGCTGTCACAGAGATGATGACATGACTGCAACTGTCTTGAGTGGGAGATCTGAAACAGACACCATTATCATCCAAACCGAGGTCAAGCAAGGATAGACCCTGGCTATTTGCATTCTACCTGACAACAGCTATTCAGCTCAAAGGTCAACTGCCCTCTGATTTCAGCATTTATTACAGTCCAGATGAAAAGCTCTTTCACCTCAGTCACCCCCGTGCCAAAACTAAACTGACCACCATAGATATACATGATCTAAAGTTTGCAGATGACTGCAGTGTCTATGCCCACCCCGCACCAGATTTGGAAGCCACTTCCAATTTCTTCAATTCTGCATACAAGAAACTCAGCCTGTCCATGAATGTTGCCAAAACATAACTCATATCAACAGTCAGCCAAATATTCCATCTCTCATATATGTTGAAGGAGCGACTCTGGAATATGTTGAGCGATTTCCATTTCTTGGCAGCCAATTTTCTCAAAAAGGCCACCATTGTTGAGGAGATCCAACACCAAATCAGCTGCATCAGCTCAGCCTTCCACAAACTACAGCAACGTGTTTGACATCAAAGATCTCCAGAAGTCAACAAAAGTCCTAGTGTACAGAGCCACATTCCTGCACTGCGGTGAGACCTGACTGTGTATCAGTGACACATTAGAGTGCTGGAGAAATTCCAACAACAGTGCCTCCACCACATCCTCTGGATTCAATGGGAGAACCATTGAACAAACTCTAGTGTCCTTCTTGAAGCACTCAGGCAAAACTCCTGCAAAATCAACTTCAATGGACAGGACTGTGTCCAGGTGGCCAAAAAGCATCTCCCTCACTAAGTCATGTTTTATCAACTTTCAAATAGCCAAGAGAGGACAAAGAAAATGCTTCAAAGGTACTCTGAAGCTCTCTATGAAGCAGGGCAGCATTGACATTAATGACTGGGATCAGCTTGTTACCAATCGTTCAAAATGGCGACAACTTGTCCATCATGCTGCATCACGCTTTGGGTCAAAGCGTCTTAATGATGAGGCAGAGTGGTAGCAGAGGAAGAAAGAAAAGGAAACAAATCCTCCACTACTTTGCAGGACATCCTGTCCCATGTGCCCAAAGAGCTTTGGGATGAGAATCAGCCTGTTCTGTCACATGAAGACCCTGAATAGATGTCATTCTCAAATCAAGGGGTAGCAACAAGGGGAATTCTCCCAATGTTTTATGTATCAAAGTGAACTTGAATTCTCTTGTCAGTGCATCGTGTGCAAGTGTCACCTCTCAACTTTTAAATATTGCTACCTTCTGCAACCTATAAGGAGAACCAACTTGCATTTATATAGCACTTCTACAACCTCAGGTTGGTCCACAGCCAATTAATTGCTTATGAAATGTAGTCACTGTTGTAATGAAGGAAAACGTGTCAGCCAAATTGTGTACAGCAAGCACATAACCTGGTACTAAATATAAAGGCAAGATTTTTTCTAAATTTGTACAGTTCATTGCCATTTCTATTCTAATATAAAAATTTTGGTAAAATATTTAATTTACTGAATACATAACCATAACATATGTTAAACATATTAGTTCAAGTCATGGAATTACAGATATTGTAAAGAGCAGTATTAAAATCAATACCTGCCTTTACTAACTTGATTAGATTAACATGTTGAATTAGGCACCGATGTGGAGACTATAAAGGCCAACACTCATATTAAGATCAGAGTTTTCAATGTCTGCACTTTCAGGGATTCCAATAAAACACTTCTGTTGCAATCTGCCTGACTGTCGAGCACTGTTAAAATGAGGGTCTGCACTATCATTCAGTAGAGTTCAAAGAAACACAATACTGAAAATTGCAGGACTGTGCTATAATTAGAACCTATCATTCACTATTTATCTTATTCCTGCAAATGTGTATGCCAACATTCTCCCATTACACCTCCCGAGAATGACAACTCAAGCTGGCGTATGGTTCCACAAGTGGTGGCAGTACCTTGCCAAACAGTGATCTTTGATATGAAAGCCTGAACAATGAAAATTGATAAGGCTATTCGCCTAATCCAATTCTGTCCTCAGCCTACTTTTACACATCCTATTTATTATGTTAATTGTGGCATTAAAAGCAGGATCTCCCATTTTTCAAGTTTAAATGTATATACAATAGACAGTTGGTTTGGATTTGAAGGTAGGATTTACCTCCAAGTCACTGATGCAAAATTCTTTTTAACCCCACAGCTGTACATTCTGAATTGAAGGTACAACTTACCAGCAGACTAATGCCATTTTCCTCCAAGTTCACTGCCACCAATGCCAACCCTAATTTAAACACTGGGTAAATGAGGTAGTGCTGCAATTTGTTGAACTCACCTAGGCTGCTGATGGTTTTCACTAAAATGCTTGAAATATAAAGATTTCTACTGGAGGCTGGTGGGGAATCCATCAGTGTAAGGCAGCACTGTTTG
This sequence comes from Carcharodon carcharias, assembly GCF_017639515.1. Classification (NCBI taxonomy): domain Eukaryota; kingdom Metazoa; phylum Chordata; class Chondrichthyes; order Lamniformes; family Lamnidae; genus Carcharodon; species Carcharodon carcharias. The sequence goes on along the minus strand of NC_054481.1, from coordinate 9,227,252 downwards.
TTCTTATATTCTCCAGTAGTGTACAACTCTTTTTCCATCTTATGGCACTCAGTGTGATGTGTACACCATTTTGTGCAGTGATTGTTCCTCAGTATTCTGGATTACAGTGAATATTCTGGATTACAGTGAAATCTGATTAGATTGCACCATTGAAAGAGCATAAAATTGCCATCTATCTCATCAGCTTATCTCTTATCGTACCAAGTGTCGGAGATCACTTTTAAAATGTTCGAATCCTCAAAAATTGAGAGATATGTAATTGCTACAGTTAAATAACAGACATATATACAATGATCGAACCTATAGATGCTTCCATAATTGGTGGTGAATTTATTCCAAAATGAAGCCCCCTGCGCATTTTCTAAATTCTTTATCTGTAGCTTCTGACAATTTGTTTAAGAATCCAAACCTCCACTAAAATTATCCTAACATCCATGTCATTGGGGGTGTGTGTTTATGTGCCATTAGAGCCATTAACAATTAGGAGCATTGATAATACAAGACAAGGTTTTATTAGGAAATACTGGCATGGTCATATAGAAGGTTCAGTTTATTTATTTTATGGTGTGTCTGCCACGGCTCAGTGGCAGCATCTCCTGAGCCAAAAGGTTGTGCGCCAAGTCTTACACCAAAGACCTGAGCACATAAACCAGACTAACACCCCTGCGCAGTACCAAGGGACTGTCAGAGGTACAGTCCTATGGATGAGACTTTAAACTGAGATGCAACTGCCCTCTCAAGTGGACATAAATGATCCCACGTGTTTTGAAAAACAGGAGAGTTCTCTCAGGTGTCCTCACCAACATCAGGAAAACATTATCTGGCCATTATCACATTGCTGCTCATAAGACTTTGCTGTGCCCAAATTGGCTGCCACATTTCCTACATTACAATAATTACTAACATTTAAATGTGTTACATTGACTGTAAAGCGCTTTGGGGTGCGCAGAGGTTGTGAAAGGTTGTAAATGCAAGCTTTTCTTTTATTTTTTTTCAGTGTAAACTTAATTTTATGGGGGCCAGTTGGCTAGACGGCTAGCATGTGGAGTTCAGGATAATGCCAACAGCTCGGGTTTGATTCCCGTTCTGGCCGAGATAGACTTGGGATTTGCCTCCTCACTCTGCCTGAGAGTGAAGGCAATGGCAAACCTCCACTGACAAAAAACTGACAGGAAAATGGTTCAGGATGAAGCATCAGCAGACAATAAGCCAAGGGCCTGCCTTCAGGCAGACCACCTGAATGAATGGCTGACACCCATGATAAAATCTTCACTATATCTAGTTACTTACAGAGCAAATGCTGAAAATTTGAGGAAGACAAACGATTACAAGCCTAAAACTAAGTCAACAGTATGATTCTATTGTTTTATTATTAATGCTTGCATTTTATTTGAGCCTCCATGATTGCTGGCAGGTCTAGAATCTTTCTTTGCTCCTTACCTCAACATCCACCCCACCCCCCAACCAATCACCCAAAAATGTCTACAACAATCCTACAAATTAAGGCAAGTTAACCAACATTTTCATTAATTTGAAATTTCCAAGTAATTCATGAAAATTGTATTGAAGCAATCACTACCCATATAAGGAAGAATAATCAGGGGCAGCCAAAGGTAATTACTATTTTATCAGTTGCTACAATTCAGAATCTTATTTAAAAAAATCACTTTAGAGAATTTACACAGCTCAATTACATCAACGTATCAATCATGTAAAAAACATGAATGCATTTGGAAACCTTACCTACTAGCTGCAACTAAACTATAATGACATATAAGAAGCTACAGAAAAAGTATTTGCCAAATTGCCTTGTTTCTTTACACAATGGTAAACTCAAATATTAAATTTTAGGAAGTCTTTAGAATATTTCTGAATAGGAGGTGTCTTGACCATTCAATTAAATAAAGGACAGTTACAAATGATAGTCCTGCATCTAATGAAAACAAAAACTACCTCAAGTCACCAGCTCTGCGCATCAGATAAGTAAACCAGTTTGAAACTCTGTGGAGTCTTTTCAACACCTCCCATCTACATGATTTCAGGAAGGAAATTAAATCTTTGAGTCCACGCTAATGACATTGGTATGACATTGCAGATTCCACAAAGATTCATTTCCTGGAGGTGTCAAGTGTATACAAATCTCAAAAATTTCAAAAAGTATGCCTGAACTCGATAGACCTGGCCCCTACCAATCTCAGAGCTAGAAAGGCAATATTGATAACTGAAACGTCATTTGGTCCCACAGAAAACAGGTCCCAGCCTCTGTTTGAGAAAGGTGCCAAAAGCAGATTCCTGGACTAAGCCACTGAAAACTTGATTTTGGTTCAATAAAATAGGCATCAAGCAAAATGCCAGACATCCACTTTTAGACCATAAGACAATAGGAGCAGAAATTAGGCCATTCGGCCCATCGAGTCTGCTCCATCATTCAATCATGTTTTTGTTTTGCTAATAACTGCACCATCTGGATGCAATAAGCAGTACATTGCATAACCTCCTCCACTGCCACTTTATATATAGGCATGAAAAATAAACCTAATTCAAATTAGGGATAAAGTTATAGCCTCTAAATAAATTCAAAAACTTCTTTATATCAGGAATCAAAATTCCTCTTTAGAAACAAACAAAATATGTAGGAGCAAATAAGAACATTTTTATGCTTATTATGCATTTTATACATTGTCTGAAATCGATGTCACAAAAGACATTCATGAGGAATTAAGATTGGTAATTGTTATGTGAGCTGATAAAATTGTGGTTGCTTATCTTTGCATCTATTTGAGTAACATGCAAACCTAGCAAAAGTCAACTGGAATTACATTACAACAGTGACTATACTTCAAAAGTACTTAATTAGCTGTAAAACACTTTAAAACATCCTGAGATAATGAAAGGCGCTATATCAACTACCATCACTGAAGCCCCACTATCAACATCCTGGGGATTACCATTGACCAGAAACTGAACTGGGCTTAGCCATATAAATACTGTGGCTACAAGAGCAGGTCAGAGGCTGGGAACTTGGCAGCAAGTAACTCATCTCCTGACTCCCCAAAGCCTGTCCTACATCTACAGGGCACAAGTCAGGAGTATAATGGAACAATCTCCACTTGCCTGGATGAGTGCAGCTCCAACAACATTCAAGAAGCTGGACACCATCCAGAACAAAGCAGCCCCGCTTGATTGGCACCCCATTCACACCTTCAACATTCACTCCCTCCATCACCGATGCATGTCAGCAGTGTGTACCATCTACAAGATGCACTGCAGCAACTTACCAAAACTCCCTTGACAGCAACTTCTAAACCGGCGACCTCTAGCACACATAAGGACAAGGGCAGCAGATGCATAGGAACACCACTATCTGCAAGTCCCCCTCCAAGTCACACCCCATTGCTTCACTGACGTTGGATCAAAATCCTGGAACTTCCTCCTTAACAGCACTGTGGATGCACCTACACCACATGGATTGCAGCAGTTCAAGGAGGTAGCTCATCACCACCTTCTCAAGGGCAATTAGGAATGGGCAATAAAAATGCTGCAGTAGCCATTGATGCCCATGTCCCGTGAAAGAACTAAATAAGTAAATAAAACGTGAGTCTTTCTTTCTTAATCAATTTCTAGTTCTTCTAGCAGGATGAGTCATAGTTTTCAAAATATTAATTTCATTAACTGGTGTTATTCTCCCCCATGAGTATTCCTCACACTGTTTCAAGATGGGAAACAACCAGAATTTTAAATTCTATTCAATGCCAAACAACATTGTAGAAGCAAATTAATTACCAGTCCCTCAAATGCAGGAATGATATATTCATGACCAGCTTACAGGACTAGCTTGACAGTAAAAAAAACACGTAATTTATAAGTGCTATTCGCTATATCCATGATGCTGTCCCAGGAGTGGAAAAATGCCAATGGGGCCTCTTAGGACTGTGACATTTTGTTTATTCCAGCGGTTCTGGACCTTCTCTTGTGGATTAGAATTGTCTTCTTGACATGGTCCTTACAGGTTTATACTGCATACATTGCTACGTCTAGTGGTAACCACAATTTTAAATAAAACAATCAGTTTCTGGCCCATCTGTAATCAAGTACATGACAATCAAGAGAAGCCTGAAGGCAATAACAATAGTAGAAAATGTCCACTTCACATGTGGTTGGGTGAAATCTTAAATGTTCTGGACTCTAAGGAACAGTTCAACTCATGAAATAAAGCAGACAATAAGATAATGAGAACTAATGAGATGGGTACTTCTCGCCACAGCAATATTTTGCTATAACAACTGAACTTATAAATTATTCTACACCCTTTGATACATGTATGTTCTCTTTAAGTACTGTTATGCAATTTGTTAACTCTTTGAACCATAAATAGACCTCATGACCCCATTCTAAGTTAGTTTCTTGTGTTATAGCATAAACACTGGTAAGACATTCTTTGAAACTGGGCAGATCTAGCAGTCATTACAGTGCAGAAGGCCATTCAGTCCATAATGTCTGCACCAGCTCTCTGAATGAGCAATTTACTGAGTGCCATTCTCCCACCTTCTCCTCACAACCCTGCACATTCTTCCTTGTCAGATAACAGTCGAAGTCCCTTTTGAATGCTTCAGTTGAACCTGCCCCCAGCACACTCTCAGGCAGTGCATTCCAGACCTTCACCACTCACTGCATGAAACAGTTTTTCCTTGTGTCACTTTCGCTCCTTTAACCAATTACTCTAAATCAGTGCCCTCTCATTCTCGATCTTTGCATGAGGGGGAACCAGGATACACTCCAACATGAGATTTGAGATTTCTGCTGCCATTTCATTCAGCGCTACAAAAAGAAAAAAAACCCCCACATGATGTGGACGCAAACAGCAATTCCCAATGAGCTGACAAAGCCCCATCAAATAAAACAATGAATTTTCAGCCGCTTGAATCGTACCATCAGCTGACTGGAATCTGCAGAGTGTTTGCTCCATCCAGGGCAGCAGGCACACACTTGCCTCTGAACATTGCTGAGCCTGAGCCAATGTGTGATCAGGCCAGGATCCCCGGTGGCGGGATGGATGCTGAAGTGTTCGGGCGGAGTTCACTGGAGGAAGGGGCTGGAAAGGTGAGGGGAGAGAGTGGGGGGTGGGGGGGGGGGGAGGGGGGAGAAGAAGGGGGGGAGCGGGAGGGGGGAGAAGAAGGGGGGGAGGGGGAGGGGGGAGAAGAAGGGGGGGGGGGGGGGGGAGAAGAAGGGGGGAGGGGGGAGAAGAAGGGGGGAGGGGGGGAGAAGGGGGGAGGGGGGAGGAGAAGGGGGGGAGGGGGGAGGAGAAGGGGGGGAGGGGGGAGGAGAAGGGGGGGAGGGGGGAGGAGAAGGGGGGGAGGAGAAGGGGGGAGGGGGAGGAGAAGGGGGGGAGGAGAAGGGGGGAGGGGGGAGGAGAAGGGGGGAGGGGGGAGGAGAAGGGGGAGGAGAGGGGGGAGGAGAAGGGGGAGGGGGGGAGGAGAAGGGGGAGGGGGGGAGGAGAAGGGGGAGGGGGGAGGAGAAGGGGGAGGGGGGAGGAGAAGGGGGGGAAATCCCCTTGAAAATGATGCCATAGCATCGCACAGGGCCCGGGGGGGGGGGGGGGGGGGTGGTGGGAGAGGTGGAGGTGGGGGGAGCGATTACCCTATCGAGGAGGCTGGGATAAAGGGGGAAATTGGCCCAGAGGGAGCAGCCCCCACCCTGGCAACCGTGAGAACCTCAACACCCCCTCCTCCTCCTCCTCCTCCTCCCCTCCCTCACTCCCCCTCCCCTTTAATGACAGCGTAGCACCATCTATCACCATGGAAACGTTTACTGAAGCACATAATACACAGACAGGGAGGGCAGGAGGGCGCCTCCAGCCCGCAGCCCCGAGGCCCGCGCACCTGCCCCCAGCCGCCCAGCCCGAACCGGCGTCCCCACTCACCTGGGCGCTGAGGTCCCTCAAGGCGCATCGGGAGGCAGCAGCTGTCAGCCCGGCGCTCGCTCCCACAAACCCCCGCGCTCACTATGCAAATGATCGCGCCGCGGCCTGACGTCAGCGCGTCAGAGGCCCTGACGCTGTCGCCGCAAGCGTGTCTGACGCAGGCGCGTAATCACCGCCCCGCCCTGGTCGCCGCCTGCGCGTCGGGACGGGGGCGGGGCGGGGGTTGGGTTTGGGGAGAAAAGCGCACGTGGTGGGTCCCAGGAATGTTGCAATAATATAAAAGCAGAGTTCTAGGATTTGAAGATTTTGTAATTGGAGGCCACTGCTGTGTGCAACCCTGGAGAAATATCATTAGGGACACTAAACAGATTGTTTTTTTTTTCATTTTCTTTGAACATTTCTCTTTAACCAGATATACCAATATTGAAAATGGGAGAAAGATTGGTTTGACAGTGAAGCTTCATCCAGTTGGGCAATGAGCCTTTTTGCTTTCCAATTGGTGTCAGAAGGCAGTGCTCACAAAGATGAATGTGTTGGCTGACTAAAGGCTGGATCATGGGGAAAGTCAGGTGTTAAAACCTCCAGGAATCTATTTAATCATAGTTGTCAACCCTAAGAATACTGCTGGGTGTTGAAATAAAAACAGGAAGTGCTAGAAATACTGGCAGAATCTGTGGACTGAGAAACAGAGCCGGTGCTGAGTCAAATATGAGTTCTTCCGAAGGAGTTATATTTGAATCAAGGCATTAACTCTACCTGCAATATTGCAGCTGTGGAGGAGCGTTACATCCAAGCTACTATTGCACAGCTGCAACCCAAAAAGTTTTAACTGACTTTATATACAACTTTTAAATTTTAAAGGGAACATTGCACTCCAGTACAAATTTTGCAAGACTTTCTGTATTATCAGTAAATTCTAATTATAAAACACATAAATAGTATGTAAATGAGTGAGAATGTAATTAACTCATCTGACAAGGTGATCCATGGACTTTAATACAAAAGGCAGAGTGTAGTAGACTTTTCATTTTCACTCTGTAAATTAAGAAGACCTGCATTTTGCAACACATTAATTATTTGTGTACTGAAATGTTTATAATTGTGTAATATTTTATTATTTTATACTTTATTTTTATTTTAATGATTGTCTATAACTGTTGTGAATTATGAATGCTTGTTTTATATCATCATCACAATTCAGCATCTGCCACCACGATGATTTTTTATTAAACCAATTATCTAATTATCTTGGATTGTGCTGCTAATTCTGATATTTTCCAAACTGTTCAAGATGCATTGTCCAAATTTCAACCTGACCTGTATTTAAACAAGGCATTTTAAAAAATTTGAAATCCAGCCTGTTCACTTCAAAGTAATTTTCTGGATTTGCTTTTTTTCCATTCTATTTATCTTGTATACTTCTATAAAAGTGCCTCTTGGACATCTTCTTTCAAGGCTGACAACCCCAAATTTCTTCAATCACCCTTCATAATCCCAAACACACTGATCAGCCTTACGGTTCTTCTTTGCAGTCTCTCCACTGCAGTAGTGCAGCCTAATGATGTATGACCACACAATGCTAAGGTAATCTGTTCAGTATTGATAAAGGTCAGCAGGATGGATATACACAGGATACCCCTCTAGCATACTTTGAAATGTGTTTATTGATAATGTAAACAGTTAGGAAGCTTGAATCTTACTGAATCTCATAACTTGACATCACTCAACCTTTACCTTATGAAAAAAGTAAAGTTAAACTATTGTGTGAACCAATGGAAATGCTAATTTAAAAAAAACTCAAGCTGTTTATTTCCTCCATTACCTTGCACTCCTGACCTTATCTGAATGACTCATATGCTTTCCCTACTTCATTTCTAGCTCACAGCAGGCTTAGCTTCTGCACACTATCACTTCCTGCTGTTTGTGTTTGGCTAACCCATTTATCTCAAACTTAAGCCCAACCATATTGATCTAAAAATGTAAAAAAATGTTATGCCACCTGCCCTGTACAAAGACCTTACTGCACAAACTATTCGAATGTTATAGCTGGTTATTCTATTGTGCAAATGTTGCAATATGAAGAATGGCGATTGGCAGTCTGGCGCTGTTTTTGGGGTCATACTATCAAAGTGCTATCAAAGTAAGAAAGCTCAGAGTGGAAAATAAGATGGGAAACTTGATGGAGGAAGAAAAATAATATTGACTAAACAAATGCAGCTTTGTTCATAGTCCTAGCTATGAGATTGTGCTTACAATATAAGTATTATCCTGTGTTACATGACATTGAGGTTAACACAATATGTTCATTACTTGTCTCAGCACTAAATGTCCCACCCTTTTCAATGGAATGTTAAATATGTGTTTACAGTTCCTGTGTCACATTTTTGTATTAAGTGTTACAGGATGGTTTGTGTATAATAAAGAAGCCACTGCTGAAGCCATAATTTTTCAACATCTACTTGTGAATATTGAGGGGTATATATTGGGTAACAGCCTCCCCTTCCATCAGCTTGAATTCTCTATTATTTTAAAGTTTGGAAGGGCATTCAATTTTTGGGAACAAGGTTCTTTTGTTAGCTGCTTTCAAGAGATGATTAAAATAAAAACCATTATGGAAGTAACATTCTCTATACATCCTGATTTTCTGTGCAGTGTTATCAAAATAGAAAGTACCATTCCTAGCACAAAATAAATCATTTGCGTTGCTCTCATATATGTTAAAGGATCTTATGATAAAGTGGCTCCTCTTCTTACATAACTAAAGTCAAGCAGAGCCATCCAGAGGCAGTCACTTTATTAAGAAAACTGAATTCACTCATTCATTTACAGAGTTAGGTGGGATTATAATTTAAGGATTGATGTTTATTTATTCAATGATCTGATGATAATGCAATCCAATTGTTCCACATCAGGAATAGATTTAAACCGAATACAAGGCCCTCCCCCCACCTCCTTACTTGTCACAAAAATCACTATACACAAGTGTTGTTGAAAACATGTTGAGGGAAATGATTTACTTTGCAATTTTCTTTTTAGTGCAATTCACTAATGAAAACAATTTCTCTAAATGTAGAAAGGAGGTTCAATATTATGCAGGCATTAAGTTTTCCCAAAGATAACAGGGTCATGTTCCTCGGTGGGGGCTCAGATTACAGAATTGAAAGTTTAAAGACATTCCTACACGTGATGAAAATAGAATCACAAAAGGAACATAAGAAATCGCAGCAGGATTAGGTCATTTGGCCCCTCGAACCTGCTCCACCATTCAGTAAGAATGGCTGATTGGATTGTGGTCTTACCTCCAGTTTCCTTCCTGGCCCCCATAACCCTTAACTCCCTTGTCAATCAAACATCTGTATAACTCAGCCTTGAATGTTTTCAATGACCCAGCCTCCACTGTTCCCTGGGAAAGAGAATTCCAAACACTAACAACTCTCAGAGAAAAAAAAATCCTCCTTATCTCCATCTTAATAAGAAGGTAACATCGATGACATTTCATAAGGTTTCTGTTTTCTATTGTGGGTAGGTCAATGTTGCTATATTACTCATGTCATAGACTCTCAATTTCATTTATTACCATTAACGTTGAAGAATGGGATTTGAGGTCATTTTGATAACTTCCTGCCCATCAACAATTATCTTGAAAAAATCACATTTATTATTTAAGATCTTGAAGATTATGGTCCACACATTAATTCAAGTTTCAAGATGATTGATGGTGGACAGGAAATTGTTGATAGCTTCTAAGAAGAATAGAATATACCATTTTGCAAACACTGTCCGTGACTACTGGACTCCTCAGTTGGGCAAGACTGCCTGTCTGCATTCTTCGAATACCCACTCCTTGCAATGCAATATAACATTATATGGCCAACAGAACATTCTGGTTTCATTTATATTTACTCTGCCTACATCCCACACAACTGCTAAGGTCAAATTCATGACAACTGTCTTCACTACAAATACATCTGGCTGTCTTATGTCACATAATATACAAAGAAACAAAATCATTGTGCAATCTATTCAGTATAAGTTCATGGACTATTGAATGGTACTTTGAAAGAATCATGGAAACAATTTCACTGAATCTTACGCATCATAGCAAATTCAAGGTGACATCAGGATGGTGAATGGTTCTTCAAAGCCACATTGTTTTACCACACAATAAAAACAAAGTAGTCGCTTGGTAGTACAAAACTTGAGCATTGCCAAAAAAAAAGACATGCTGTTGAAGCTTTTTGTCTTGCAATCATCAGGACAGATGCAAAAGTATCAAATTTCAAAGAGAACAACAATTTATATCCCATGACAAAAGGGTGCTGGTTGGTTGGCCAGTGGGCTCTGATTGGTCAAGGTATTGCCATGGAGAATACATTAGGCTGAAAAAACAGACATGCTGTTAAAGCTTTTGGTCTTGTGGTTCCGAACTTCTCTCATCCGATGTGTCATCTTGGATCTCTCTCAGGATAACCGCCCCCTGGTGTATTCTCTATGGCAACACCTCTGCCAATCAGAATCCACTTGCCAACCAATCAGCACCCTTCTCTCATGCAGTATAAATTGTTGTTCCCTATGAAATTTGGTATTCTTGCACCTGTCCTGATGAGCGTAAGACAAAAAGTTTCGACAGCATGTCTCTTTTTCAGCAAAACCAAAGTAGTGCCTCATGAGTGGCAGAGAATTAAATGCCAAGAAGAGATTTAGTCAGACGTTGTGGAGATTGGAGGAAGTTTTTTGTAGATGGCTCTTTTCTCCTGCTTTGAGGGTGGATGGGAGAAGAAATAGAAGAGTAGAGTGGGGATGTAAGCAGAATGTTTTTGAGGCTGAGTCAGATTCAGGATGACGTGTCTGATGAGGGAAGTTTGGAACCAAGTCAACTGTATGTGGCAGATTCAATAAGACCTGAGCCAGGGTGTCTACAGAACTCCCAGGACACTGTTGATGACAGAATACTGACTCTGGCTCATTAATGGGGCCTGGAGGATTAGACTCATTACTTAGAGAATCACAGAATCACAGTGTAGAAGCCCTTCGGCCCATCGAGTCCGCACCAACATGTGAGAAACACCTGACCTACTTACCTAATCCCATTTACCAGCACTTGGCCCATAGCCTTGAATGTTATGACGTGCCAAGTACTCATCCAGGTACTTTTTAAAGGATGTGAGGCAACCCGCCTCCACCACCCTCCCAGGCAGCGCATTCCAGACCATCACCACCCTCTGGGTAAAAAAGTTTTTCCTCATATTCCCCCCCTAAACCTCCTGCCCCTCACCTTGAACTTATGCCCCCTTGTGACTGACCCTTCAACTAAGGGGAACAGCTGCTCCCTATCCACCCTGTCCATGCCCCTCAATCTGGTACACCTCGATCAGGTCGCCCCTCAGTCTTCTCTGCTCCAACGAAAACAACCCAAGTCTATCCCAACCTCTCTTCATAACTTAAATGTTTCATCCCAGGCAACATCCTGGTGAATCTCCTCTGCACCCCCTCCAGTGAAATCACATCCTTCCTATAATGTGGCGACCAGAACTGCACACAGTACTCCAGCTGTGGCCTCATCAAGATTCTACATAACTCCAACATGACCTCCCAACTTTTGTAATCTATGCCTCAATTGAGAAAGGATGGGAGTCTGCCCTTTTGATTTTGGGAAGCCTTGTGGCTAGTTCGAGTTAACCTACATTTGCCAGTGAAACTACCACTGATTAATATATTTCACATTAAATTAGGTGGTTGTTAAGAATGTTTTACGTCCCCAGTACAATAGGAGTAGAAGTATGACAGCAGCAGTAGCTGGATCACTAGTGGAAGATATTATTGACACATCCCACATGCAATCTGAGTGAATATTTCATGTGGGGCAGGGAGGTAAAGAAAGGCAATTTCATCATGGATTAAAGTGTCTTATTTTATTTTGGAAACATTGTTATTTACAGTTTATTGGTCGGGATTTTGCTAGGAGTAGCAAAGCAATGGCACTCACTATTCATTACATTTAGAGAGGCCCACAGAAGTTTTGTGTGCTTTTGAGTGGCAGGTTAGGGCATTTCGAGATCCTTTTCAGTGCAGCACCCCCTATAGGGGACCTGAGACATGTGTGAGCAAGGCAAGCAAAAGTGTATCACTTCAACCAATCAGATTGAAAAACCAGGAAGTATAAATTAGAATATTTAATTCAATGCAAAATTATGCACAGAAAGCAGAGAGGGAAAGAAAGGTGGATTAAAAATAGAGAAAGAGCAAAGAAAGTAAAGGTAAAAAAACTTTCATTTTCTTTACATCTTCAACAATAATTAAATTCTGAAGGAATGAGTCTCCACATTATAGAATTAAATTTTTAGTGCAAGAAAGGTTTGGCAGTAGCTTTTCTTTATTTTTTCATGGGATGTGGGCGTCACTGGCAAGGCCAGCATTTGTTGCCCATCCCTAATTGCTTTTGAACTGAGTGGCTTGCTAGGCCATTTCAGGGGGCAGTTAAGGGTCAATCACATTGCTGTGATCGGGACTCATATTTAGGCCAGACCAGGTAAGGATGGGAGATTTTCTTCCCTAAAGGACGTTAGTGTTCAGATGGGTTTTCATAACAATCGATGATAGTTTCATGGTCATCATTACTGAGATTAGCTTTATATTCCGGATTTATTAACAGAATTCAAATTCCACCAGCTACCATGGTGGGATTTGAAGTCGTATCTCCATAGCATTAGCCTGGGCCCCTCAATTGCTCGTCCAGTGACATTGCCACTCTGTCATCATCTCCCTGTAAAAATTAAATTAAAACTTATCAATGCTATTAAAATTGCACTTGCAGCTGAAAGAACCGGCCCTAACTTCTTATAGGCTGTTTGTTGAGTAATCAGTGGATAAGTACAGGAACTTCACGCTGCTCATGTATTTTAATGCTGAATCTATCAGTGAGGTACCACTGTAGCGAGGGTTGTGAAGGACCAGGAAACTCAGACAGGAACTTCTTGATTTCCACGTATAACTGCACATAGGTGGATGCTGAAATTTGATGCTTCCCCTTTATTCTTTAATAACAGTGGACACCGATAGGCTCACGGTTATTTCAATCACAAAATCTGGGCCAACTTGTTATCGTAAGCTACATGCAAAAAATTAGCGTCACCAGGTTTTAGTGTGTGAATTGCAGAATAGGTCTCAAAATACCCAGGATTATTTTACCTATTTGCCATTGCTGTTCTGTAATTGGTCAGCCAAGGTGCTGAAGTATCCGTTGGAGTGACACTATTTTGCATTTTCTAAATCCAGATGCTCCTGCAGGGAATGCTGAACTGTATTACTGAGACCAGGAGTTCACTAGGTGGAAATGGGAGTAAATCTCTTGGTGCCACCGCTCTGTTGTAGCAGCAGCAGCAGCAGCAGCACCATCCCAAGTGTATCAGTTTTAATTACTGATTCATGCGACAAAAATACGAAACAAAAAAATTAATATTTCGAAAAAAAAACTCCAAAACTTATGATGTTAGCAAGTTGCAAAGAAATCAGTAAATGTTTGATCCATGGTTTGGACTGTGCTATACGCTGTAAATTTATTTACAAAACTATCTAAACAGCCAGAGCTTGTGTCGTTGCAATTCAGAATTCAACAGTACCCTCTAGAGTTAGAAAATGTAAGAACAAAGTGTAAAAAAAAAATGCAATATGAAAGGCCAATGGTTATATCCCACATCTAGAATTGTCTTTCTCCCAGAATTCCTCGCTTTCAAATTTTTGCCCTCACCACTGCACCAAAGTGACACTAATCAAAGTTATACATGACTGTTGTGCATCATTCCTCCCTGTCCACTCTGCAGCCTTTGTGGCTCAGCCATACTATTCTCCCCCAACACCTCCTTTAATAGAATCATAGCATTTTTCTAGCACAGGAGACCATTCAGCCTGTCATGTCTGTGCCAGCTCTCTGCTAGAGCAACTCAGCTCACCCCAGCTCCCCTGCCTTTTTCCTGTAGCGCTGTAAATCTTGGTAGTGCAGCTCAGTGGGACTTTTCTAGTTTCTGTCCATACAATTATAGCCAAAGCATCTCCAGTAAAGGTTTCTCTTCACACCCCAACACTATTGTTCTGGAGTCCTCCAATAGTTTATCGTTGTCCCTCTCCTCTTCTTCATCTGCATGCTTCCCCTTGGCGATATCATCTGAAGAAGGCATGTGGTCAACTTCCAAGTGCATGCTGACTACACCTAGCATTATCTCTCCATCATTTCTCTTAGCCCCTCTGCTGTTCCTGTTTTGTCAGATTGCTTGTCCAACATTCAGCCTTGGATGAACTGCAATCTGCACTGGTTAAACATTGGTAAGACTAAAGTCATTGCTTTTGGAACTTCCAGAAACATCACACCCTTGCCACCAATTCCGCCCCACTTCCAGCTACTCACTCAGGCCCAACCAGGCCATTTACAACTTAGGTATTCTGCTGGACTCTGGTTGTACTTCCAAACTCTGCATCACAAAGACCACCTGGTTCCACCTCTGTAACATCATCTGCCTTTGCCCCTCCTACAGACCATTTGCCACCCTCATCCATGCTTATGTCACCTGGTAACTCAACTATTTCAATGCTTTCCTGGCTGGTTTCCCAATTTCCACTTCCAAAACTCTGCTGTCCATATCCTTTCACACACAAAGGCCTACATGCCTACCACCTTTGTCCTTGCTGACCTATGCTGGTAGTCAGTCCCCCCCAAAGCCTTCAATTTAAAATTCCTATACTTGTGTTTAAATCCCTCCATTGCCTCTTCCCACCCTATCTCTTTAACCTTCGCCAGTTCAATAATCCCACATTCTCAGTTTCTCTTGCACTTTTCTGTCTCCCTTTGCCTCACCACAGGCGGAAATAATGAAGAAAAATGTACAGGAGGCAAGTGTCCAAAAAATAAAAATGAGGTTAACATTTAGATGTCCTACTTATCATGACTCCACTTGAAATGTTAACCTATCTTGCTCTTTCAGTTGTTAAGTGATCTATTTTAATACAGAAGGAACAATATCTGCTTTGATAGAATGGAACTGGTTAACATTGTGGTTCACAACATTCTTTTATAGTTAGTATTGACCTGAACAATAGCTTGGTCTGTTCATATTTTACGAGCCCTTGAATGTTTCTTTATGGCAAGAATGTAATGGTGACTCTTGGTAATGGTGACCTTTTCTGAATCTGTCAGCGAGAAGAAAACAATTCTGAAAAGAACAGAGTTATGACCAGCTGGAATATTGAAAGAAAAGCTGGTGTAGCCAGACTAAAGGATAACATAGGATCCCAAAACAGCGAGTAATTCATATATTTCCTGTTGGTATATTAGGAATGTGCAACGTGCTCAGAGCCATATCAGTTAACAGTTTCAATTAAAATCTACACAACACATTTGTGTTGAAGATCGTAATTATTATAGCTATGATCTGATTATCTAGCTTATTGCTATGCCAAAAAGCTGTGTTGCAAGATGTGGTTTTGTACACATAGCTTCCAACATTAGCTGGGGAGGTCATTAGAGTTAATCAGAGACAACAGAGATCCGTTGTCAGATGGGAAATTTGCATTGTCAATTACATTAGTTTCAATTTACTGCAAATGTTTTCTTTTCAGAAAAAAAACTTGTGTTTATATGGCACATTATCACAGCCTCAGAATGACTCAAAATGTTTAACATCCAGTAAGTTACTTTAAAATGGATAAAAACAAAAAACTGCAGATGCTGCAAATCCAAAACAAAAACAGAAACACCTGGAAAAACTCAGCAGGTCTGGCAGCATTGGCGGAGAGGAACAAAGTTGATGTTTCGAGTCCTCATGACTTTAAAATGGAGTTGCTGTCATTATTTAGGTAAACATGACAGCCAGTTTGCACATAGCAAAATCCCATAACAGCAAAAGAATGAACTTAGTCTGTTTTTAGTAGTGTTGGCTGAGGGATAAATGTTTGCCCTGACACTGGGAGAACTACCCTTCTTCAAATAATGCCATAGAATATTTTATACCCACCTGAACTGGCAGTTGCAGCCTTGGCGCAACATCTTAACCAAATAACAATGCAGCTCTTCCTTAGTACTGCACTGAAGCGTCAGCCTGGATTATGCAGCCACGACAGATTACATTGTGCAAATTAGCAGGAAGTTCCAATTAGAAGGAAACTCCAATTTGCACTATGTATTTAATGAGCTAAAACTTTCCAATATACAGTACTGACAGATAACTGGAAGTAGGTTATTTAGCCATTGCCATATGGCTGCATTTTTAAAGAACTATTATCACATTTTTGTGTAGACTCAACTCGTAAAACAGTCATCAGCTCAGCTGATGCTCCATGGGACTACTGGCTACAACAGGTTTGTGGCAAAGATACAGTTCTGAAGAAGAGTCATATTGGACTCCAAATGTTAACTCGTTCTCACTCCACACAGAGTCACTGCTAGACCTGAAAATCAAAGAGGACATTTGTAAGTTGTTCAGCCATTAACCCTCTCTCTCGATCCCATTGGGCACCATCTAGGAAAGTTCCATGAGTGTAAGCTCCATCTGGTGGCGATTTCAATGCTGCGTCTGCGGACAGAACCTCATACTCAAATCACAGCGGGTCGGATAGTGTACTTTCTGGTGTAGTTCTGTGTGACTCCAGTCAGGAAGGCCTGGGTAAAGAAGAATCCAGGCAACCAGAAGACATGGAGCTTTTCATTATCAAATCAGTTTTGCAGGAATTATGGCTGGGCCAAAAAAGTCGGTGACATAGCTTCCCAATGCTTAAGGCTGGGATAAGAGCGTTGAGCCCACTGATCAGGCAGTTTTCCAATAAGCAAACTTCCTGCCAGTGCTTCCAGCTTTGAATTCATCACCACTAACCTTTAATTGCTTTCTGCAGGCTCTGAAGGGTGAATCGTATTGTTCGGATTAAATTATTAAATCACTCCATCTCTTGCACTAATGCTATGTTCATGCTTTCCTCATATTTTACTGGGTATTTGATCAATGCTTGTTCAATATCATAATCTTTAGGCAATTTATCCAGGATATCTGTTGCAATATCATGTAGTACATGATCACTGGAGTCAAATGGACCTCCCTGTCCACGAGCTCCCTGTGTTAGGAGCGTGAGTCAAACATCATCTTGGTTTGGTGTAGATCCTTTGATACTTTTATATTTTCATGCATTCCAAAGACCTCTGGATGCTGAGATGCTGGTAGTTTCTTAATTAAGTTGATGTAGTTGTCATAGTTTCCTTTGGGGGGTTGCACAGTAATTTCTACTGGGGGAAAATGAGTACCTTGGGTTTTCTATCAGCTCAGAATTGTAAACATCTGCCAGAATTGTCATCAGTAGATGGCTGTCCTAGTTATCCATCATTTGGCCCCCATAATTACGTTCACCGGTCAGATATGTGATAGCATCAAATGGTGCACTGTCATACTCATTAATGAAGAGCTGCAACTGCCTAACACTGATATGCAGGTCAGACTCATTAAATCCACATGGAATATTCCAGCCAAGAGGACCAAACCTTCTCCTCTCCTGTACAATGACATGGAAAAAGCAAAGTCCAAAAAGAAGTTTCTGCCAGACCAGTCCCTTTCTAATGCAGCTGTTGAAAAATTGGGGTCAGAGAGAGGGTCAATGAGGTAGGATTGGAGTAGGTTTGATTGGAGACCACTGGGAGGTTCGTTAATCATTTTTATGCCTTTCTGCAATATGGTCACATGAAACTTAGGATAGGTAACTAGTGAGCAACAGCCTAAAGTCTGGGTGGCAGGTCTCACTGCTGAATTATTCACAAATCTTTTCCAGTATTGGCATCCAGCACACAGCCAGATGGCAATTCTGCAGACACACCCAAGTGCCGTCAAGCATACCGTTTTTAACCATTTTGGCAGCAATTGGACTTTGTCCCTGACCAAGTGAGATGGACTGGACCTGACCTCGATGCATATTCTTATCATTTGTTAACTTCAATAAACTTGCCATTGGATCAGCCCCTGGCAAAAGTATAAACGATAGTGGTATTGTGGCAGTAGAATCTGCATAATTCATTGCTAAATCAAGCATGTGGAGGTGGTGCCACAAACATCTTCCCCAGTTTTTCAACAATGAAATTTGCCACAGCTGGGATGATCTTAACCAGTCTAAATGCCCACAAAACAATCATCTTCTGAGGTTCATTGATTTTGTGATCCCGTGGATTTGGTAAAAGAACAATGTGCGAGTCTTTACTTTCATAGATCTTGTGCCATTCTCGACTAGACTTACAGAAATGATCCCTTAGTCCTTGTAAGCTTGGGAGATCACTTGCACGACAGTTTTCATCCCAGCTCTTGACTTGAAGCCAGGATGGATCAGGATTTTGTAATTTGTTTTGATGTCCTACTCCTGCTGTCAAGAGGAACATAAATTCATGATAATTGATATTGTGTCTTGCCAAGAGCAGATTACAGCACAACAGGAGGGAAAGGAGCACATTGTCCTTCTCAAATAGAGAATGGCAAATATCGGACTACAGCTAAGGAATAAGAAGGGTGCAATTACATTGCTCGGTGTAATATATAGACCACCAGTTAGTGGGAAGGACATAGAGGAACAAATCTGCAAGTAAATTACAAAGAGGTGTAAACACCGTAAGGTAGTTATAATGGGGAACTTTAATTACCCGTATATGGATTGGGATAGTGGTAGTGTAATGGGCAGTGAGGGACAAATGTTCCTAGATTGTGTTCAGGAGAATTTCCTACAGCAGTATGTGTCCAGTCCAACAAGAAGGGAGGCACTGCTAGAACGGTTCTTGGGAATGAGGTGGACTGTGTAGATCAAATGACAGTTGGAGAACATTTAGGGGACCTTGATCATTGTATCATAAGGTTTAGGATGATGATAGAAAATGACATTGGTCAATCCAGAGTGAGAATAATCATCTGACAGAGGGCGGACTTCAATGGAGCAAGAATGGAGCTGGGCCAAGAAAGAAGCTGGGCCGGATAGACTGGAACCAAAGGTTGCAGGAAAAACAGCAGCTGAACAAAGGGTTACCTTCAAAGAGGAGATGGTTTGGACACAGTCAAGGTGTGTTCCCTCAAAAGGGAAGGGTAGGACAAGCAAATTTATAGTTCCCTGGATAACAAAGGAGATAGAAATTAAGTTAAAGGAGAAGAAGTGTGCTTATGATAGGTGTCAGGTAGCAAATACAATTGAGAACCAAGCTGAATACAGAAGGTTCAGAAGGGATATGAAAAAGCAATTATGAGAAGCAAAGAGGGATTATGAATAAAGACTGACAGCTAACATAAAAGGAAATCCCAAAGTATTCTACAAGCACAGCAATATAAAAGGGTGGCAAAAGGAAGTATATGGCTGATTAGGAACCAAAAAGGGGATTTACACATAGAGGCATGGCTGAGGTGCACACAGAAAACCACATTGCTGTGGGTCTGGAGTCACATGTAGGCCAGACCAGATAAGGATGGCAGGTTTCCTTCCCTAAAGGACATTAATGAGCCAGATGGGTTTTTACAACAATGGTTTCATGGTCATCATTAGAATTTTAATTCCAGATTTTTTATCGAATTCAAATTTGACAATTTGCCGTGGTGGGATTTGAACCCCGGTACCCAGTCCAGTGACAATACCACTGTGCCACCATCTTCCCCTGATGAAGTTCAATGCTGAGAAGTGTGAGGTGATACACACTGGTGCAAAGAACATGGAGAAACAGTATAAAATAAAGGGACAGTATAATTCTAAAGGGCGTGCAGGAGCAGAGAGACCTGTGCGTATATGTACATAATTATTTAAAGGTGGCAAGACAGGTACAGAGCTGTTTCTAAAGCATACAGTATTCTAGGTTTCATTAATAGATGCATAGAATACAAGAGCAGGGAGGTTATGATGAACCTTTGTAAGACACTGGTTAGTCCTCAGACTGTTTTGTGTACAGTTCTGGGTGCCACACTATTGGAAGGATGTTAAGATATTGGAGAGAGTGCAGAAGAGTTTTACGAGAATGGTTCTAGGGATGAGACACTTCAGTTATGAGGAAAGATTGGAGAAGTTGGGACTGTTTTCCTTGGAGAGGAGAAAGCTGAGAGGAGGCGTGATAGAAGTTTTCAAAATAATGAGGGGCCTGGACAGAGCAGACAGGGTCCACTCATAAATGGATCGAGAACCAGAGGGCACAGATTTAAAGTGTTTTACAAAAAGACCAAATGCGAGGTGAGAAAAAACTTTTTCACACAGCGAGTAGTTAGGGTTTGAAATGCACTGCCTGGACGTGTGGTGGAGGCAGGTTCAATTGAGGCATTCAAGAGGTCATTGTATGATTATCTAAACAGAAATAATGTACAGGGTTACGGGGAAAAGGCAGGAGATTGGTACTAAGTTAAAATGCTTAGAGAGATGGTGCAGACAACGATGGGCCGAATGGACGCCTCCTACACTGTAACAATTCCATGATTCCACTCTGTGACCTGCTGAGTTTTTCCAGCACTTTCTGTTTTCACTTCAGATCTCCGGCATCTGCAGTATTTTGCTTTTATTATTGTGATGAAGACAATGTAGCACTAAACATCATTTCTACAAAGCAATTTATTTACCTTACATTTTACTAAAACTAAGGCAGGAATAAGGAACAGACACGCGATAAGTGGTGAAATGTCACTTTCAGAAGTGGGCACACTTCATGCTGTTTCCACGTTTTTGCTGATCTACTGTCAAGGTTATGCTGAGTAGGAGAACCCCTGTAGGATGTCAAGGCTGATACAGCTATCTATTGTGTGCCGTCTTTGAAACGTTACCTTCTATTGTTACATTTTGTTACGCTTTTGTGACAACTTTTTCAGTTATAAATTCCTATGGTCTAATTTTACAATGGAACCAGTCTATATAAAGTTGTCATGCTGTCTCCTGCCTTTACTGGCACTGTATCACTAAGTTTTGCCTCTCCCAGCTCCTCATTTATATGGATGTAAATTCATGTATTCTAATCAACCTCCAATTTTTTGCTTCTGAAATAGCTGTTTTTCTTGCTATTTAAATATAAATCTATTCACAACACATTCCATCGCAAAATAAATTGGAAACTCCTGTCAGCCTTTTCAATGGGAAACCCATTTAAAACCTTAACATTTTCTGTGCTGCCTGCAATTTGCATATTAAATGTGCCAGAAAAGGAGAAATAAAAAGTGAATGAATGGTTGTTAATTGTGCTGCAGTCCTGAACAATTGGCGCAACAGTAAATGTAAGAAAGCTTAAAAACTTCCTTCCTAACCTTGAAAATAGACATTCAGATAAGTGCATAAATATTGCTTGATGTTGTCTAACCCCGCCCCAACATTTCATGTAGAGGATCCTAAGTCTGGACTCTTTAAGGATACCAACCCTTAACAATGGCCACAGTGACAGAGTCAAGGAGGTTGATAAGCGTAGAAAAATACAGTTTCAGTTGTTGTGAATTCTTATTTCATAATCAAACCAATATCCGTAAAGCTAAAACAAAAACAGAATTACCTGGAAAAACTCAGCAGGTCTGGCAGCATCGGCGGAGAAGAAAAGAGTTGACGTTTCGACTCCCAGACCTGCTGAGTTTTTCCAGGTAATTCTGTTTTTGTTTTGGATTTCCAGCATCCGCAGTTTTTTTGTTTTTATCTCCGTAAAGCTAAGTCAGGCCTTATATGCAGGGTGATATTTTTACTAATGCAATGAGGTGTTCTAGGTCGTTTCTTTTGTACGCTTTTTCTCCCCAATTGTTTTGGCAGTGCATTACCTATGGCTGGTAAATGCTCCAGTTAACTTATCACTGAGAGATTGTACAATTTTAACTGTAAACATTGCAGTTTATTCACTCCACGGTGTTGACTATGATGAACAAAGGCATACGTGGGTGTTATGGTACTGACTTTCTGAGAATCAAATCAGCAGATGATAGAACCCATTATTTTGAGCAAAGACAATGCTCTTTAACACCAACATGTTATGTTCAGAAGTTAACTTCTTATCTGTCACCTGCAAAAAAGGCACTGTGCAAGCACTATCACTAGATGGCACTCAATGATAGCAATATAAGCAAACTAGAGTCAGACTCTGGTTTAATAATAAATCTATCCATTTTAATAATATGTTACTTTTCATGTTATGAGGAGCAAAGAGATCAATAGAATTTCACTGAAAATTGTTTTCTTATTGCACATATATAATAAACCAGTTTACTGGTTTACAATTTACTTCAATAGTCTCGTGTACTGATTAGTCCACTTTAAGATAATAGGGGAAACGTTTGATGGGTGTGTGAAAAGCTGCAGTATCTGGTATGCATGAGAAACTTCATCATTATAAACCCTCTCATCTATTAGAGAGGTAAGGTAAACTGCTTGTAGTAAGGGGTGTGGTGTCTGCTTCTAGGAGCCACTGTTACTGAATCCAGGTGGCAATGCAGACCCAATTAGTACAGCATGCCCATACTGTACTCTGGGGATTAATGGCAGTCCATTCATTCATGTTTTATGGCAAGTTGCATTTGTCACAATAGCTTCTGGTACCTGCTGAAACAAAGCAAGAGGCTTAAGCCTATGCTTATCAGTTGTCTAATGATGAACAAGTGATTATCCTGTTGTGGGACAAAGGAGGTAAGCCATCATCTTTTCAAGGAGTAGTGGTGCCAAAATAGTGCCTCCTGCTACATATGAACATTCGAAATAGAAGTCGGCCTTTCAGCCCCTCAAGCCTGCTCCACCATTCAATAAGATCTGTTTGTGTTTTGAATTCCACATTCCCACCGACCCTTGATAACCTTTGATTCCCTACCTAACAAGAATCTATCTACCTCTGCCTTAAAAATATTCAATGGGCCCACTTCCACCGCCTTCTGAGGCAGAGCGTTCCAAAGTCTCACAACCCTCAGAAAAACTTTCTCCTCATCTCTGTCCTAAATGGGGTACTCCTAATTTTAAAACAGTGCCCCCTAGTTCTGGACTCACCCACAAAAGGAAACGTCCTTTCTGTGTCAACCTGGTCGAGGCCGTTCAGGATCTTATATACTTCAATCAATGGTAGATGAATATAATTGATGATTGCATGAAACCAAGTGATCCTTTGTAGCAGAATTGGGCACTTGGGTGATTGATCAGCCAGCATGGCTGAATAATAAAATCTGAAAACCTGCTGTTAGGGCCTGAGATTTTTCCCACTGTGCTTCAGATTACCCTTTAAACCTATAGGTAGAGTGGTCCAGGGCAAGCAGCAAGATTATCAGTGCATTGTGGTGGTAGGCTGTGTGGCTTTCAGTGGTTAAACTCCAGTGGTGACTCTGTGTAAACATAAGATATCTTTTAAATCCTTAGAAATCTCCGTCAAATCTGTGCCTAAAGTCTCTCGACTAGAGTGTATCCATACAGGGAGCGAATTTATATTCTAACAGTGAACTAACAAAAACCAGCTGCGTGGATTTCTTTAATATTTCAGTTTGTAGATTTCGACATGGAAATGGAATTCCACATGTATTGGAGATCCAAAAAAACAAGTACCTTATTTACCTCAGTTACTAGTTTACAATGAAAATTGATCTGCATTCCCACCTTGACTAGAATTACTGCTTCAAAAACAGGATCTGTAAGCAGACAGGTCATTTTCAATTCTATGGAAGTGGCTGGGTATTGGAGGCATTGTTGATCGGGTTGACTCCAATATTTGCATCTAAATCATAGTGGCACTAAGATTGAAGCATAGTTTGCAGCACTCACTAGTCTTTCCATAGTCACGGCAGTCTTGTGGAGCACCTTGGCTGCTTCCAGGGCCTGCTCTGGACACCTGTCTCTCTTGTAAATGTGCACATCCTTTGTTGCAAAATACATGCAGATCATCCCTTGAGCAAACTGATGAACAATGGCACTGACTGCACAAGTGGTTGGAGGATAGAAGGATATGATATACAGGCCAACTGACAGGAGCCTAGAGAAGAATGACATGCACTGATGGGATTGTGGCATTGGGAGACATCACTGGAAGGAAAAGGCAAAGTTGGAAGAATCTAGAGATCATTAGTAGCGACAGAAAAAACACCAGAAAGAGGCAGAGGAAAGTAACAAACACAAGGAGAGAGTAATTAATGAGGCATAGGTACAAGAAAAAATACAGGAACATTACAGATACTTCAATTGAACATATTAAGGTTCAGGTAGTGCCTGTCGAGGCTTCAGTGACATTGCAAGAGGAGGCAAGTAGATCTTGTTCGAGTATACTTGGGAGCCCCTGCCTTGTGTTGTGCCCCAGGTACACTGCAGGTACACTGCAACAACAGTTCACTGCTTCAGTGTTGTACCACTACAGGCTAGGTCGGTCAGGGGCTCCACAGCACAGCTCTTGTAAGAGGTTCCTGCTGATTGTAACATTTTTATAAACCAGTGCAAACTGTAAAAGGTCTGTTTCAGATCAGCAAGCAAGGGAAAGAGACAAAATTCTTTCAATACTCAATGGGCTGGAGTTTCATCCTAGAAGCGGGAAGCAGGAGTCGAGAAATT
Organism: Carcharodon carcharias; assembly: GCF_017639515.1. Taxonomy (NCBI): domain Eukaryota; kingdom Metazoa; phylum Chordata; class Chondrichthyes; order Lamniformes; family Lamnidae; genus Carcharodon; species Carcharodon carcharias. The sequence goes on along the minus strand of NC_054481.1, from coordinate 9,202,822 downwards.
TCCCAGCTCAGTATACACGCCTCAGGGGAAAGTGCCTGAAAAGGTGGGATTTTCGAGGTGGGGGTTCGGGTGCTAACAGGAGTTGGGCCAGTCACCCCGAGAAATAATTCAGAGGCAAATACAGGGGCTGTTGAGTGCTGAGGCAGGCAGGTTGAAAGGCCTGCCTTGATACTCTAGGATTTTGTCCCAGTTGTAACAAAAAGAGTAAATCAAAGAACAACCCTCTAGCTCTCATCCCCCTGCCCCCACGCACACTCCCCAAAGCCTGATCATATCCTCGCTGCCAACCTAAGTCCCTCCACCCAACACCCCATACCCTCCATGCCAACCTATGCCCCTCTACCCACCCATCATGGCCCCATTGCATCAGTTCTATGTCCATTCGCCCAGAATACACATTGTGCAGAACCAATGAACCCTAAAGTAACAAATGCATCTGTGGAAAAGCATTACAAAAATCATCCAAAACTTTCTTCAAAAAAGATTTTATTACAGCTCTATAAAATTGTCAATCATCCAGTCCTAAAAGTACCAATAGCAGAAACTACAAGCACTTGATACCTCTTTACATTGTGTAAATAAGCATTATGCAATTGACAAAAATAAATCCAAGGGAAAAAGCTATTAAGCAATGCTTTCACTTGGGTATAGGCGAGGTACGCTTTCTCTTGGGCCTGGGCGAGGGATGCTTTCCCTTGCGTCTGTGTGTCTGGGCTCTCAGATAAATCTTATTATACATTCTTGGCTGACAGTCCAGACATCCATTAGTCTTTTGAACCAGCTGCACCTAAGGGAAGACATTACTTGATTGACAGCTCTTTTTCTTGGATCTATTTTGTCAATTGCACAATGTTTATTTACAGAAGTGTCAAACGCTTGTAGTTCTGCTGTTGATGCTTTAAAGGTCTGGATGATTGACACTTTTAAAGGGCAAAGTAAAAGTATTTTTTAAGGAAAGCTATAAATGAATGACTGTTTTTTCAGAACTCTTTCACACATGCCACTGCTACTATAGAGTTCATTGGTTCTGTATGGAGAGTATACTTGGTAAACATAGGAACAGGAGTAGGCTATTTGGCCCAAAAGGGCTGCTCCACAATTCAATTGGATTATGGCTGATTATCTAGGTCAATGCTGCTTTCCCACACCATTTCCATATCCCTTGATGTCATTGATCTCCAGAAATCTATCTATTTCTGTTGTGAACATGCTCAATGATTGAGCTTCCACAGCCCTCAGGGGTAGAGAATTCCAAAGATTCACCACTCTGAGTGAAGAAATTCCCCCTTATGATATCACTCTTAAATGGTCTACCCCTTATCCTGAGATTATGTGCCCTGGCTTTAGACTCACCAGCCAGGGGAAACTCGCCACCCTGTCACATCCTAAGAATTCTGTAAGTTTCAGTGAGCTCACCAATCATTCTTTGAAACTCTAGGGAATACAAGACCCAGTCTCCTCAATTTCTCCTCAGGAGATAATCCTGCTATCCCAGGCATCAATCTGGTGAAATTCTGTTGCACTCCTTCAATGGCAAGTATATCCTCCCTTAGATAAGGGAGCCAAAACTGTGCACTATACTCCAGGCGAGGTCTCACCAAGGCTCTATATAACTGCAACAAGGCATCCTTACTCCTGTACTCAAGTCCCTTCGCATTGAAGGCCAACATGCCATTTGCCATCCTAATCACTTGCTGCATCTGCACGCTAGCTTTTAGCAACTCGAACAAGGATACCAGGTCCCTTTGGATAACCGCACTTCCCAAACTCTCACCTTTTAAGAAATACTTTGCCGCCTTGTTTTTCCTACTAAAGTGAACACCCTCACACTTAATCAGAGTAGCCCATTCACTTAGCCTGTCCAAGGCCTCTTGAAGCCTCCTTGCATCCTCCGCACAACTTACAATCCCACCCAGTTTGGTGTCATCAATAAATTTGGAAAATTTACAATTAGACCCCATATCCAAATTATTTGTATAAGTTGTGGACCTAGCACTGATCCTCGTGGTACCCCACTAGTAACAGCCGTCCATCCTGAGAATGATCTGTTTATTCCTACTCTGCTTTCTGTCTGTCTCAATCCATACTAGTATGTTTCCCTCAATCCCATGCACTTTAACTTTATTTACTTGCCTCCTGTATGGGACCTTATCAAAATCCAAATATACCACATCCACTGGTTCTCCTTTATCAATGCTTCAAGCAACATCCTCAAAAAATAAACTCCCAACAAATTGGTCAAACATGATTTCCCTTTGATAAATTCACGTTAACTTTGCCAATTTTACCATTCCTTTCTAAATGTCCAGTTATCACATCTTTTATAAGAGATTCTAATATTTTCCCTACTATGGACATGAAACAGGTCTGTAGTTCTTCATTCTCCCTCTTTCTCCCTTCTTAAATAGTGGGGTTACATTTGCTTCTTCCAGAATCTACATAATTTTGAAATGTAACCACCAATGCATCCACTATCCAGCCACCTCCTTCAACAGCCTGGGATGAAACTCAACTGGCTCAGGGGATTTATCAACCTTCAACCCAGTTAACTTTTCAAGTACTACCTCTTTACTAATGCCAATTTCTTTTAGTTCCTCAGTTTCACAAATCCCTGGTTGCTTAGCATTTCAGGGAGATTTTCGATATTTCCCATGAAGACAGATGCAAAGTCACTGTTTAGTTTCTCTGCTATTTCTCTATTCTCCACTATAAATTCTCCTGACCCCATCTCTAATGGGCCCACATTTTTCCTAGCTGATCTTTTTCTTTTCACGTATCTCAAGAAGCTTTTACAATTAGCCTTTATGTTCGTCGCTAGTTTGCATTCATATTCTATTTTCCATTTCTTAATCAGTATCTGAATGAGCATGGAAATGCCATAGGTTGGTATGGAGGGTATGAGGGGCCATGAGGGGGTTGGGGAGGCGTGGCTGGCATGTTGGAGCATGGGTATGACCTTTTGAACTTATCTTTTGAAAGGTTCCCTCACCCAGACTATGGTTCATGACACCTCTCGGGGTCCGTGAATTACGAATCCTCCAAAATCTGGTGACTCAGAAAATTGCAGGGGGCTAGGAGATGCCTATCGCCGGAAAGGTGCCGATTGGGTCCGGAGTGCAGGGTAGCATCATCCTTAACATGCGCTGACTAGAAGGAGGCATTGGGAATCTTGGAATTGGGTCCTGCTTGCCATTTTTAAAGATCCGCAAAGTCAGGGAGACACCATGAAAATCCAGCCCAATACTTCATTCAAAGTATTGACAACCTTTTTTCTAGTCATTGTTTTAGCTTCTTTGAACATTTTTATTATCAACCAGTTTATAAAATGAATACATACACATAATATCAAAATGCATAAGTACAACCAATATTGATGCACTATTTTAGCAGCTCTCCCTCCTTTAACTTACCCTGGTCCTAAAGATACATTACAATCCCCATTACTTTAAGTTTATTCATATTTTTTTTTAAAAAAGCTTTCCTGAAGAGGCTTCATATTATCCCTTCCTTGTCCTAATATTAACCCCAAGATCAGTCTATCAAAATTTAATTTGTTTTAACATTTCAAAATTGAACATTTTTCCATTTGTGTTACAATGAGGCAAGATGGTCTTTCAACTCATGAACCAAATAACATTTCCTAAAGTCCCAGGAGCCATATAATATATTTTTAAATAATTTTTGTACCGCGTAAGACATAAAATCCTAACTATCCATTTGAAACAGTATCAAAGAATAAGAGGAAACAAATCCAAAACATTCCTTTCAAGGCTTCACACTTATCATAAAAAGCTCTAGAAACACACCCACAACCATGCCAGAAAAGTTCATTATATGAAATCTTATTGCTAAATGCCACAGCATAATTTGCTCCTGATCCAAAATCCATACCATCAAGCGGGCACTGAAAAAAGACAGACTTGCATCTATATAACATCCATCACGACTAAAGGGTGTTCCAAATAGCTTTACAGCCAATGAAATACTTTTGAAGTGCAATTCTTGTTGTAATATGGGAACTTTCATAGCCAATTTACACACAGCAAGCTCCCACAAATAACAATGTGTCATGACCAGATAATTTGATTTTGTGATGTTGACTGAGGGATAAATATTGGCCAGGACACCGGAGATAACTCCCCTGCTGTTCTTCAAATTGTGCCGTGGGACTTTTTATATCCGCCCAAGGGCAGGCAGGTCCTCGCTTTCACGTCCCATTTGAAAGACAGCGCCTTCAACAGTCTAGCACCTCCTCAGTACTGCAATGGAGTGTCAGCTTTGATCTTTGTGCTCAGGTCCTGGAGTGGGACTTGAACCCAAAACTTTCTGCCTCAAGGGTGAGAATGGTACCGAGTGAGTCACAACTGACACTACTTGAATTACTCGGGACCCCAACCCCTGACAGTGGTCTAACAAGCTAAGTAATGCAGCTACAGATCTTCTAGGATTAAAAAGAAATATTTCATGGAGTTAAACCTCAGGAAGATTCCCATTACCTTAGGTTGCCTTTTATAAAAGTTGCTAACAACTTCAACAACAGCATGAAAACCACAGGTAGAGGGATGAATCAGGTTGATAAAACACCTTTCTGAAGCCAAGACTCCTTGGGATATAATGTAAATAAACAAAAGTGTAACCAGTCATGGGCAAAGCTTCAAAAATCTACAGTTCATTAACACATGCAGACCAATGAAAAAAAGTACCTCAGCTGATCATATTCAGCTACCGACACACAATGGTTTGGTTTACCAGCACTCACTGACAAGGCTATGGAAAGCTGTCTCCCTGCTGAAAATAGCAGGCTGAAAGATCAACTTCTACGGTAATATTTAACTTCCACTGTCCTGCTTTGTTTAGCATTTCTTCATCTTTCTCTAGTGAATCAAATACATGTGAAAAGATTCGGTATTAGTTGCAGTCAAATCTCATTGCAGCAAACTAATAAGGGCCAGGAAACCAGCTCATACCGTTGAATCTGGAGCTCCCTGTGGGATTATAGTAAATACACAGAGAGTTCCTGCTGGTAGTCCCAAATGAATTACAAACCTGTAACAAATTTTTTTGTCATAAAGTTTTGCTATTTTTACAACGGTACGAACTTTAATGTAATTAAATATGCTGACACCTCCTTAAAACGATTGTTGCATTGGGCTCAGAATTTCTGTAAACACTGAAAACACAGAAGTGTCCATTAAAATCCTTCCACTCTGAATGTCACTTTCTATTTTTTCCCTGTGCTGTATGGTCCAAATACGAAGAGTGAATAAACTCCCAGAGCTGTTTGGCATTGTTGGCATTCCCTAAGATTTCTGCTAATCGCTCCTGAGAGATTGTCACCAGTTCTGCAATGCTCCTCACTTGGTTCATCAGGGCCCGGCAATTTTTAGCATTCACTCCAGGCATCTTCAGCAGAAAGTCCTGTGCGCCTGGATTGTACCTGTCCGACTCAGAAACCATTTCCGAGTCGGTCGTGACAGCCAGGGCGGTGGCTGCATCAGGCTCAGGACGGTTTTGTTTCAACTCCTCAAACAATTCAGCAGAAACGTGCGGGGAGGGGCACCAGAGGACACGCAGCTTGGGAAAGTGAAGAGTCAATAAGGTAAGTTTGGATGTAGTGTCATTAATGGAAATCTCTTGGTGTACAGATCCTCTGAAATTTAGGGAAAAGGGCTTGTTGGGGTCAAATTCAATCAAAAGGACAGGCCTCTTATAGTACCTTGACATGGTGATGCACTGAGTGTACAGGCGACCACTGTTTAAAGAGCCAATCAGGTCACTCACACTCTTGCGCTCAACACAGATATCAGGAGTCAGAATGTAGTCGCCAACCTCCAAGGTGACTGGCTCGATGTCAATGCCCCGCCGATGTATCAGGGAAGGAAGTTCACTGCGGAACTCCCGTACATCCACTATAATACGCTGTTGCTCTTTCTTCTGAGCCTGGCCACCTGCATTATGATAAACCAAACAAGAGAATTCATCTTTAATTATCCACATACATATACCCACATTTGTCGTGGGCAGCACCTTCAAATTTGAGTTTTCTTTCTTTTGAAACAATTTCTCCCTCTTACCACACGGCACTTGCTTTGACTGGATTGGGTAGCAGGGACTGACCATGCAACATGCACCCTTGTTTCCACTAGCGTTTCTTACCTAGCTGATGCTGGCATATGGAAGTGATGTAGCTCTCATTTTCTCACCCTGCTTGCACAGAAGCCTGGGGCATCTGCCCCAGTGGTATTATAAAAATTATAACGATTTGACAAACCTATGCCCGACAATTGCATGGTGCAACACACTGGGGTAGGAGTTCTATGCCACTGGGGCATTCTCGCACAACAGAAATATCCCACATAGAACACAGTTCTTACATGGACTACAAAATTTCAATAAGAGGGGCAGAGCCCTAGTTATGAAAGAATAAGAATTTCTCTTAACTATGGCCTGAATTTAGCGGCGGTAGCAACTGTGTAACAGTTAGCAGTCACTCTCTGACACTGACAGCAACTTCTGGAATCCACATGTCTGCAGAACAACAAATTCAAAAGTTGCTGTCAGTGATTTAATGCTTCTCTAGAGGCTGCACGTTTGAGGTCTCCCTGCACTGTGATCAAGGGAAAATGTATGACAGGAACTTCCACTATTACACAGCATGTCTCCATGTTAAAACCTTTGAAAAAACCCTTGTGGCACACTAACTTCATTTTATTGCTAAGCACCCTCAATCAACCCTGAAAAGCTGATTTCATACTTGTGGAATGTCAAATTTCCCCATTACGATATAAAAATTCCACATTGAAGATAAACGAACTTTGAAAAAATTATTTTATTTTAGCTTCTATTGTAATCCAATCATAAATCATTTATTTCATGATCTTAAATGTTATATTAAAAGTGAAGATATTCTGTGCTTTGAACTTCTTGGTTTGCTGTCTGTGAGAATACTGCAATGTGATTGGCTGCTTATCTGCTTGCTGACATCACTGTTGCTGCATGTCTTGGTCGACTTGACTTGGCGCCAGACTTAAACTGTAATTGGGAAAAGGGAAAATCACGCTGTAGATATTCCGGGTGGGGAGGAGGGGAGAGACATGGTGGTGTAGTGGTAAGGTCACTGGACTAGTAATCCAGAGGCTCAGGGTAATGTTCTGGGGACAAGGGTTCAAATCCACCACAGCAGCTGGTGGAATTTAAACTCAATTAATAATCTGGAATTGAAAAGCTAGTCTCAGTAATAGTGACCACGAAACCATTGTCAATTGTTGTAAAAACTCATCTGGCTCACTTACGCCCTTTCGGGAGGGAAATCTGTCATCCTTACCTGGTCTGGCCTACGTGTGACTCTGAACCCATGACTCTTAACTGCCCTCTGAAATGGTGTGGCAAGGGATGGGCAACAAATTCTGGCCTTGCCAGAGATGTCCACATCCCATGGAAAAGTAAAAAGAATGACTAGATCTTTGAGGTCAGTGGCAGGTGCCATTGCTTTGCTGCTAATAGCAAAATTTGGACCAATGGGTTCTCAAAGATCAGTGTTCAAAAAGCTGCAAGGCATTAAGCTGTCACCAAATTGTGACATTCAAAAAAATGTCAGGGCTGAGAGAGACACATTTCACTTCTGATTATAGAAGCATAGATAGGGTTTTGTAAGTATTCATTCTCAGAATATTGGAGCAGCTGGCAAGGCTGGCATTTATTTCTAAACCCTAGTTGCCCTTGAGAAAGTGGTGGTAGACCACCTTCTTGAACTGCTTGCAGTCAGCATGGTGATGGTATTCATACAAAGTTGTCAGGAGCGGTGATATATGTCTAAGGCAGGTTAATGTGCGACCTGGAGGTGGTGGTGTTCCCAATCACCTGTCCTTTTCCTTCTGGGTGGTGAAGATCGCAGGCTTGGGAGGTGCTGCTGAAGAGACCGCTGCTGTGCCTCTTTGTAGATGGTACACAATACAGCCACAGTACACTGGTGGTAGAGAGAACAAATACATAAGATGGTAGATGGGAGTCCCAATCAAGTGGGCTGCTTTTCCTAGACGGTGTTGAGCTTCTTTAATGTTTTGGAGCTGCGTCCATCCAGGCAAGTGGAGAGTATTCCATTACACTCTTGACATGTGCCTTGTGGATGGAGGAGAGGTTTAGAGGAGTCAGGAAATAAACCATTTGCTGAAGAATGTCCAGCCTTTCTAGTAACTACAACAGTGAATTGTGACCCTTGAAGATGTTGATGTTGGGGGATTCAGCGATGGTAATGCAATTGAATAGGAGGTGGATATACTCTCTACTGTCGGATATCCTCATGCCTGATACTTGTGTGGTACAACTGTTAATTGATATTTAACATTTCGGGTCTTGCTGTATGCAGGCCTGGATTGCTTTATTAGCTGAGAAACAGCAAAAGGAGCTGAATACTATGCAATCATCAATGAACAGAACACTTCTGACCTTTCAATGGAGGGAATTATCCTGATTATTATATTTGCTGATTCAGAAAGGAATCTCAGAAAGGAAATAAAGAGCTTTGCCAGTCTACACAAACCTGCTTTCCTTGTGTCTGTAACAGCAGCTGGTAGGGCAACATTCCGTGCAAGATCTGGATTTAAATCATTTCTTCCCTCTCTCTCCTCAGGGATAACCATCATTGCCTTCTCTCTAAAGATTTGCAGGGTAGAAACTCATAATGATCAAGGATTTTTTCACATCAAGTTTAAAAAAAAGTCCTCATTATCGCAAAAACAATTTTTTTTATAAACCCATGAATAGCATTAGTCAGTTATAACTTGCATTTATTGCTGAAGTTGACAGAACAGTGAAGAATTGAAGGTTTCACCAGCAGGGACTTTTAATAAACAAAAAAAATCCAGATAGTAATCATTGAGAAAAATATGCCAAAAGTAATTTCAAACGAAGGCTTGAGTATTGCTGAAAAAAGAGACATGCCGAAACACTCATCAGCACACTCGCAAGAATACCAATATAAGGGGAAGACAACAATTCATATGGTATATGGTTAGAACGTTGATTGGTTAGCAAGTGGTGTTGCCATGGAGAATGCACCACTGATGGTGGCTGACAATTAACTGCCAAGCATTGTTTGAAACTTAAGCCAGGCAGCTTGGCTCTGATTGGTCAAGGCATTGCCCTGACGACCGAGTTAGCGAATGACTGTCACTTATTTTGTTTAGCTGAAACAGGCGCAACGTATGTACATGTTCTTTTGGTCTGCAAAGAACATGACACCGTGTATTAATATATGTATCTGCCAGTACACACAAATGAGCCACACTGCGGGCCCGACTGACAATCTTAAATTGATTGTCAGCGTAATTCTTAGCACAATGAGGATTTTCAGCTTAGTTTGTTTCCAATTAAGGTTCATTGAAAATCTGCAAGATAATGCACTGAAGGGTTCACCTGGTATATATTGGAATATAGGAGCAAGAGTAGGGCATCTGGCCCTTCAAACCTGCTCCACCATTCAAAAAGATCATGGCTGAGCTGGTTGTGGTCTCAGCTCCACTTTCCTCTCTGCCAAAACCCCCCCCCCCCCCCCCCCCCCACCCCCCCCCCCCCCACTCCATAACCCTCAACTGTCCTGTCTAACAAAAATTTGTCTAAATTTGCCTTGAATAAATTCAACGACCCAGCCTACACTATTTTCTGGGGAAGAGAATTCTACGTACCAACAACCCTTTGGGAGAAAAAGTTTCTCCTCATCTCTGCCTTAAAAGGGAGACGTCTTATTTTTAAACTACGTCCCCTCGTTTTAATCTCCCCCACAAGAGGAAACATCCTCCAGGTATCCACCTTATCAAGTCCCCTCGGGAACTTGTGTGCTTCAATAGGATCATTCTTTCATTCTTCTAAACTCCAATAGGCTGAAAAATTTACACGAATACATGGAAAGCTGAGAAAGCAGACAATATCCAGTCTTACTTCCTCTTGTTTTAGGAAATTAAAAGTTTTCTGATTTTATTAGAAAATGATGCAGCTGATAACAGCTTTCCGAGCAGCAGTGTGGCTGAATTTGATTGTTCACGTTCATCTGGAGCTGCGAGTGAGGGATGCTGATATTCTTATCAAGTTAATTAAGTGGTTTTCTCTGTCAATCTTTTACTGCCCTTGGTTTTTGATGACGATTAAATGAAATGGGCTAAATTGCTTAATGAAAGTTATATCAAAGTCATTTCCACCAAAAGATCAAGGGTAAATTGGTCGTCATTTTAAATTAATTTCGCAAGATGTTTCCATCACACTATAAACTCTACTGAAGTTGTATTTTCATTCATTTACCTTATCAAGAGCTCAAAAGCTGTTTTCTCTTTTCTCAGATTGGTTAGGTATCGTTGCTCTTCTGTAGAGCCTCCATATATTAGGAAATAAACCCTAAAAGAAATTAAATGGAGCATCAGCCCTTCAGGCAACACATTTGCTTAATGATTCATGCTGAAACATGTACACAACTGCAGAGTAGGTTATCAAAAAGGCGGAATAGTTAAGTTAAATTGGCTGGTAGCTCCCTTTGACTCAGCTGTGTCAGTCCCACTGCAAGTGTTTGGATTGTCTCGTTAACTGTGCAAAATTGAAGCGATGATACTGGAAATAAATCTGATCACCAGGGCTGCTGGAGAGAAAAATATTTTCCAATTTATTCACATGAATGAATGAGTGGGAGAGGAGGAAGGCGCACACAGAAACAGATATTTTAAAAACCTACATAATTACATAGAATTTACAGCAGAGAAACAGGCCATTTGACCCAAATAGCCAATGCAGGTGTTTATGCTCCTCATAAGCCTCCTCTCGCCTTACTGCATCGAACCCTACTCATGTATTCTTTTGATTTCTTTGTCCCTCATGTACTTATCCAGCTTTCTCTTAAGGATATCAGTGCTTTTTGCCTTAATCATCCCATGTGGTAGCAAATTTCACATTCTAGCAACTCTCTGGATAAAGAAGCGTTCAGCATTTGGAACAGAGGATAGTACAGAAAGTACAGAACAATGAAAAGTGTCCATAAAACACTGAACAAAATGACAGCAGTTCAAGGGTAAAGTTGTGTGTGTGTGTGTGTGTGTGTGTTGGGGGGGGGGGAGGTTTTGGGGCGGAGGATAGTCGGTGCCATGTAGTCTCAAATTAGGCTTTTTCTTAAACCTGCTTCACCCTTTCCCCCGTGCTGTAACATTTCAGCATGAATCATAAACCAATGGGAAGAGCCAGAACTATAGAAATTAATAAAACAATCTGAATCATTAGCATCCAATAAGTTTGGACCATTGAATTAGATGTAGGTGGAGAGCAGTTGGAGAGAAATGACATGCAGAATCTGTGGAACTAGTCCTATAGCAGCAAGTAACTTATGTTCGCTGTGTTTTAAGTTTTCTTTGTACATTGAATTAATACAGTAAGCTGCTACACAGTACTGTCCTGATTATTTATTACTGAGGCTGAACTACCATGGGCACAATTTAGCTATTAAATCCCCACACCTCAGACTCTGCCTTTCCTGACACTTACAAATGAACATAGCATGGCTGCACAGCAAACAATGCCCAAGTCAATGTGAAGACTCCTTATTCATGTTAACACAGCTTCAGGCAACTGGATCCCTATATTCATTATTCCACAAGATAACAAACATGTTGAAGAGTGGGCGGCGATGATGATAGTAGATGCGAGATGCTGCTACTCATTTCTGGAATCCCTGCTGAAAATTTATCCTGGTGATTGTGAACAGTCACTGGTGATTGCTAAATGGCATAATGAAAGTGTAAAGTGGGCTACACAAAGGCAGCTGGTGGCACAGGCCCCAACATATCGCTGAACGGAAGTGAAGTACACACACACACACACACACACACACACACACACACACAGACAAAGACACAGACACAGACACACACACACACGTGTGCACGTGGCAGCGGTTTGGTGGGGTGGCAGGGAAAGCAGGAGGTGTGTGGAAAAAGAAATGATATAAATAGAATGGGAAGGCAATTGAAGTCATTTTGCTAAAGTTCATCACCATTTACCATGCAGTGGGAGCAGCTTCTTGCCTGCCTTCTCAGGCAATGAACTGATGTACAGATCACATCTGGAAACTTCCAGATCTTTTCACGGAAAACAATGTAAAGTAATTTTGTACAATATATGCCATTTTTAAATCAAGAATGGTGCGAGAAAGGAATGTTTTCTCTTTATATGAATATTTTCATACCAAAAGAAAACTGCACATTTTTCACACTCCATTTATTCCAATGAGACATAAGACGATAAGAAATAGGAGTGGGAGTGGACCAGATGGCCCCCTGAACCTGTTCCACCATTTTATAAGATCATGGCTGATCCTGAACCTCAACTCCACTTTCCTACCCGATCGCCATGTCTCTTCATTCCCTTAGAGTCCAAAGATCTATGGATCTCAATCTTGAATATACTCGGTGATGGAGCACCCATGGCCCTCTGGGGTATAGAATTCCAAAGATTTTACTGTCAACCCTTGAGCGAAGGCAACCCCTGCTCCATATATTAAGGCCATTTAGAACCTAATTAAAACAATTAAATGAGCTGCCCATCCAACCTTAAGGTTGGCGGGGCAGGCGAAGAGCCTTCACATTTTTCACGAAGCCTCATCCACGGGCGGGATGAGGTTTCATGAAGTGTTTCAAGACCATAAGCCATAGAAGCAGAAATTAGGCCATTCGGCCCATCGAGTCTGCTCCACCATTCAATCATGGCTGATAAGTTTCTCAACCCCATTCTCCCGCCTTCTCCCCGTAACCTTTGATCCCCTTACCAATCAAGAACCTATCTATCTCGGTCTTAAATACACTCAATGACCTGGCCTCCACAGCCTTCTGTGGCAATGAATTCCATAGATTCACCACTCTCTGGCTAAAGAAGTTTCTCCTCATCTCTGTTCTAAAAGGTGTTCCCTTTACTCTGAGGCTGTGCCCTCGGGTCCTAGTCTCTGCTACTAATGGAAACATCTTCCCCAAGTCCACTCTATCCAGGCCTTTCAGTATTCTGTAAGTTTCAATCAGAAACCCCTTCATCCTTCTAAACTCCATCGAGACCCAGAGTCCTCAAACGTTCCTCATATGTTAAGCCTTTCATTCCTGGGATCATTCTCGTGAAATTCCTCTGGACCCGCTCCAGGGCCAGCACATCCTTCCTGAGATACAGAGCCCAAAATTGCTCACAATATTCTAAATGTGGTCTGACCAGAGCCTTATAAAGCCTCAGCAGCACATCCCTACTTTTATATTCTAGTCCTCTCGAAATAAATGCCAACATTGCATTTGCCTTCCTAACTACTGACTCAACCTGCAAGTTAACCTTAAGAGAATCCTGGACTAGGACTCCCAAGTCCCTTTGCACTCCAGACTTCTGAATTCTCTCCCCATTTAGCAAATAGTTTATGCCTCTATTCTTCCTACCAAAGTGCATGACCTCACACTTGCCCATGTTGTATTCCATCTGCCACTTCTTTGCCCATTCTCCTAACCTGTCCAAACCCTTCTGCAGCCTCCCCGCCTCCTCAATACTACCTGTCCCTCCACCCAAGTTTTAAACTTATTAAAAAATTATTAAAAAATTAATTGACATGTTCCAGCTCATGTGACACTGTCACATGAGGGGCCATGTTTTAAAAGTTTTTTTTTCCTTTATTTAAATTTTAAAGCGTTAAACTGATCTCCCTCTGTGCCTCAGGGAGATGAGCGGGAAAGAGTGTAGGGAACCCTCAGGGAATCACACCCCCACCCCCCCCCACCCGAACAGGGAGCGCTCAGCGCCTCTGGGTGCGCGTCACGATGGGCTGGCCTTAACTGGCCCGCCCATGTAAAATAGCGGCGTGGGACCCAATTGGGGGCGCCGATTGGGTTTGTGCCCGCCCCAGCACAATCCCCCCCGATGGGGGGGAAATTTCTGCCCATGGAACTCTAGAGGAAACTGAAAATAAGAACATAAAAGAGATTGAAATTAAATTTACTGGAGTCCTAAATAAAAGATATTGTACTGGACTAGCAACTCTCGGATTGCATTTTCAAATCATATCAAGTTGTGAACTGGAATTCAATGAAATCAGGTTCTAGCCTCAGGAAGAGAATAACCCTGGAAGCTGCTGGCTTGTTGTAAAAAGCCAACTGGTTCACTAATAAAAAGAACCTGCATTTATATAGCACCTTTCATGGCTTCAGGACATTCCAAAATGCTTTACAGACAAAGTGCTCAGAGTAGCCAATCAGCAATGACATAAATGATCAGAGAATTTTTGTTAAGGATTTTGGCTGATGGATAAATATTGGTCAGGGCACGAGAACACTCCTGCTCTTCTTTGAATAGATCACATAACCTTTGTGGGATCACATTCTGAGAATAAAAAATAAAACCCATCAAGCTTAAAAGGCCTGAAAGTTAGGATTGAATTACCTAAGAGGCTTGCCAGGCCTACTTGCTCTGTAAATCTCCAGCTGGCGGACAAATGTCAGTTCTGCATCGTATAATATAACATAACGGGGCTCGATTTCATGCAGTACACGGGACAGACTATATGGGTCACTGCAGCCCTGTAAAGGGTGGATGACAATGAGTGGCTCCTTCAGGATTCCATAGCAAGCATCTGTTGGCAACTTCAGGATCACACCCTCAGATTCGGTTTCCTCAGTGCTGGCTTCCAGGCTAACATTTTCTTCATTGTCCTCTTCCTCCTCTCCTTCCTTTATCTTCTTAGAACTTTCTTCATTTTCTCTTCCTACCATTTGGGTCAATGTTAATTCTGGTTTCTTCCTGTTTCTACCAGTCTCTGTTTTGGCTTTCTTCATTTGGGGTCCATTGTCAGGTTTCAGTCTCGCCTTGGATTTGCCAGGCTTCCGATCTTTTATGCAGGTCACCCCTGCATCCTCTGCCTTCTCGTTCTTCCTGAAGGTTTTATTATACAGCCTCATTAACAAGTCTCCTGCTCCAACGGTGATGTACTCCTTCAGCTGAGCACAGGTCCGATCATCACTGGCACAGATCAGCACATGACCTACAGACAGCAAGAGAAAACACTGCCGCATTTATCTTGTTCATTAAGAAATACCAACGTACGATATTATACCAATTGTGCATGTGTAAGCGTATCTGTTTGGAGATGATTTGCAGTACATGGCCATTGGCAGAAATTACTATTCAAAAGCTTATTCATCAGCACAACACAAACTAGCATTGAGTTAAAATAACAAAACTGAATTACCAGAACAAAACTTCCCATGTTCCAGCTGGTGATGCAAAGAATGCCTATAACTTTAGTTGTTACATATTAAAAACTTAAAAAAGTCATGGATGAGAAGATGCTATTTGGTCCGTCAAAAATTAAGTCCTTTAGGGTATTAACTGTTCCATTTAATCGAATTTTAAATAACGTCAATGCTTTTGTCTCTGCCACCTTGCTGCTTGGATAATTTCGAATATTTACTATCACAAGTTCCCTTGATATCCATTCTAATTTCATATTCAATTAATTATCATTCATGTCCACTCTGCTTATATTTTATCAGCTTTTTAATTGTCTTCCCACAATGTCAAGAGAGTGTAAATGGAAATAATATCTGCTTTTACACTCCTGTGAATATCTAAATTTCACCACTTCTACTAACATGGATTGTCTAGGCTCATAATATAATAGCTTCACTGGTCAGCTGCCTAACTTGATTCAGTTAAGTCCACCTCATTGTGGGAGCATGGAAGTGTGCGCATTCATATAGCAAGTATTTTTGATGTCATTTATATTCCAGCAGCAGGATCTTAGAAAAAAATGCATGAATCTCATGCGCATTAAAATGAAATGTCTTTTACATAAACATGTACCTGACTCATAAATCATTTAACACTTTTGAACAAATCCAATTTTCGTCCAAATTTCAAGTACAATTTCTCTGCGTGTTCCAGTCCCAGCTGTCCCATAAAACCTTTCAAAAGCCTTAAAACATTTGATGTAGAAGTCTGCACCATCTGGAGTTGTCATTCTCACAGGGTTCCTACAATTACTGCCAATAAATGCATTTTGGAGTTAGGCAAACGAATACGAGGTGTTCAATTCTTCCAGCTGTTCAGACAGCTTACCTGATTCTGTCAATGCTTCACTGGGCTCATTTTCCCTTTTGATCTCTGTTAGGACTTGACTTAGGGCTTCCCACTTCGGGTTTGTCTCCAAGACAAGATCCTTCTTTTCCTCTAAATAAAACACAGACAATGCTCGCTCAAGTCATCGACAGTTTCAACTAATTTTCCAGCTATTCTGTCTTTAACTCTTTGAAGGAACTGGTTGTTTTTGGAAGATATAAAATTGCTCCTTTTTCCTGGACTATACACCTAAAGGGAGCAAGGCAACAGGTAGGTGACCCACTTCTGTTTTGGCAGCATTACTCTGTAGTTGTCCACTAGAAGTCATGTAACCATGTCCTTTTGGTGGCACATGTTCCAATTTTCCCTTCCTCGCTGTAGGGAGGTATCAGACCTTCACTTGGCATCACCTCACTGCAGCGATGGAGGTTAGGGAAATTCAACCCATAACCCCATGCTCCACCTAACAAATGGCAGGGTCCTCTACCATTTATTATTTCAAATTCGCTCGATTCATCCAGTATAACATCCTACAAGACTTGTGCCCTTGAATGCTTCTTGTAAAAAATGAATCTAATCAGACATTTGAAAAATCACTACTTTGAAATTAAAAAGGATTTATTTGTTTTCTGCTCTGGCTTTCCTCATAATTTGAATGAATAACACAAGCACAGAACAATGTTCCACTGACGAAAGTTAGTGAGACTCGTTCTGCTGTCTGCCCACAGTCAGTCAGATCCTGGTCCAGGGTGAAGGAAAGCTGGACAACAAGATCTACTGGTGCACCTTACCGTCCGACCTCTGCCAGCTCCTTCCCTGCCCTGCAATTGGGAGCTGGGTCTCCGACCACTTACGCTCCTCATTGCCGGGTTTCTAATTCTTCCCCATTTAGGTCCTAGGAGGAGCTGTAATGACCCCCGAGGTCCTCCTAATGAGGGAGAGCGCCTCATAATGTCCTGCTTTACTTCTAGTCTGTCTCCCACTTCCCTCATTTGTTCCCTATGAAATGTACACTCCTTCCGCAAAAAGACATCCCACCTACCTAAAGTTCGGAAAGCAAGGGCGGACTTGGAAGAGCACTTGGGTTACTGACTTTCAGCCAGTTAAGGGTGTATAATCTGCCAACAGAGAGCAGTATCAGTGATCTGCTTCCCAATGCTTTCCCAGTCAGTGTGCCTAATGGCTAGAATTCCAAACCCCACCAACAAGTATCTGCTTCCAGATTCTTTAAGTGAGCCAGGCTGACTCGCCGATCAAAGGTCCTGTATACCTGCCTAGTTCAGGTATCAAATTATCAAGTCTGTCAACCTTTCATTGCTGGTTACATCACCTTGAAGCCACCTTAACCCCAAAAAGCCTTTGATTTATTTCTGCCTCCCCTCCCAGGGAGGACAGTCACTTGTCAGTCATTAGGCAATCAAGAAAGCAGAGGTCTGAGCCTTTGCTCGATAGACTGCAAGCAAAAGAAGCTCCTCATGAGCAGAATGGTGGTTGGTTTGGCCACCATTAAAAAGTGTTTATGCACTGCCATCATTCTCCTGGTCACAGCACAAGGAAGAATGTCCATAGGACACAATATGAAGAAAGCACCGAGAATCAAGATTTCTCAATCTCTGCAAGTCAAGAGCTTTGCTTCCTCTGTAAACACATAAAAACAATCCAGGAAACATACAAACCTTTTCCACAAGGAGTAGCTAAAGGAGCCCCAACTCATTTGTCGCCTTCGATGCAGCAATGACAACAATTACATACGCACCTTTCTTGTTCATTTCTTTTGGTTCAGTCTTTACCACGTCTCCTGTGTTTTTAAGCTTTGCCTCTGGACGCTTGTACACTCTGGTTCGAGCATTCACAAACATCGTATTACTGGCATCCAGAAACAACCATCCTGTCAGCACAAAACAATATTTGCTAATTATGCTTCATGGCATCAATGTTTCACCACTTAGTCAAGGACACAATATCAAGGAAGCCCTGGATGAACAAGGTCATCTTCTGTATAAACAACCTGCGGTTCCATCAAGTAATGAAGCAACTTTGCCAGTGCCTGTCAAAGTCAGTGCAGCTCTCAACTTTTACGCCACTGGCACCTTCCAAGTTGCAACTGAGGACTTCTGCAACAGCAGCCAGGATGCTATCTAATGCTGTATGATATGTCACCAGTAGTCAGGTGGGTGGATGCAGGAAACATTGCAGCAGAGCATTCAAGTAATACATTAATGGCTGTAATATGTCACCCAGGGTATTTCCCATCATAACTATAGCAGGGCTAATCCAGATTAAGACATGAATTTCTTGAAGGAGAATTTTACTTTGCCAAGTTCAGCTTTTTGATTTCTTTCTCACGGTGCTCAATGTTTTTAATAAACACATTTTAATATGCTGGTATCAACAAAACTGCCTCAAGATACTTGACAAGACTCTGATATATAACTTAAAAAGAGAGTTTATCAGTCTGCCTGCAACATGGTAATATCTATTATCACTTCCGCTAATTCCCATCACAACTGCAGCAGCTGGGACTGGGAGAGGGAGGGGAGAATGGGGACTTATTTCTGGTCTGATTTCTCCAATGCCTCCCATTAGCCACCCTCCACAAACTGACTTGTCCAAATAACATCAGTGAACCAGCTGTGTTTCTATGACCAAACAACCAATCCGCTTTCACCAACACCAATTTTTTGCTTCCAGGTTTTTGTCCAAACTGAACTCAGATTTTCAAACTGCCAATGGTGGGATTAGAATTCCAAATTCTGGATTACTAGGTCAGTAACAAAACTATTACAATACTGTTCCTGATCAAGTTTATTTGGCAGTTAAAGCCTAAGTGACAGTCTTGTCAAAAATCAAGGAAAATCAAGGGCACATAATAAAGCTAGTATGGTAAAGAAGCGAAAGGGGATATCCTGTCTGATCCTGAGAATGCTGGATATTTGAACAAGTGAAAGCACTGCTTGGCACATAAACAGCAAATGCTTACCTACAGAAACAATGCTGTTGCAACGTCCCCATTCAAAACATGGAGCAAAACAGCAACTGGGATTTAAGAACCCCTTTAAGGTAGAAAAATGCCTCAAATTACTTTATGGAGGTGCGATCAAAAATTTTTTTTTAGGTCTTCAAAAAACGTTAATTGATCTCCTCAGCTGACTGGACTAACAGACACTGGGCCATAACTTCCTCGGAATGGCAGCCAGCACTGGATTGCCTGTGCAGATTTTCTTCCATACCGTCTCGCCCAACCTTCCGACTCAGGCTGGGCGAGATCCAGGCAGCGCAACATTCCTTGAGGCCCAGTGTTGCAATCCAGCTCCATAAAAATGAAGGAGGATACACCTTTTTTACGGCACTAGCTGCTGTAACTCTTTCGAGTACAAACACGTTTCCATCTGTTCCTATTCAGATGAAGTTACATTGTTTCATAGTTTGCCATTGTGAAGCCAAGTAAGTTAAAGTCCCACTGAAATTGATATCTGAGGAGAAAGTAAATGTCTAAGGCAAGTGAATAGGATTTGGGGTGCGAGGGGGACGGGAGGTCATGGCGGTGGGGTGGGAAATCAGAGGTCGGGGTTGGGCCTGGACCTCCGGGGAGGGGGTTGGGGGTCGGACCTCGGGAGGGTTGGGTGTTGGACCTCGGGGGTGGAGGTAAAAGGTTGGATCTTGGATGGTTGGGGTAGGTAGCGGGGGTGTCAGAGGTTGGTGGTGGTGGGGGGGGGTCCCTTGCAGATGGGGGGAATCTCATTGGGTGGTGGGGGGGTGGTGTTTGGGGGAATGGGGAATACTGCGGGGGGTGTTGGTTAGTCGGGGTATGTGGGCAGTACCCTGGGGTTTGGGTCTTCACAATAGTTAGAGGAGGTTTTAATTCTGCTGACTTTTTCTGAGTAACTATTGATGTAACCTGTCCGAACCACCCGAAGTTTGTGATTTAAACTGCATTTTCGGATGGTCCCCAGCGCAGAGCAATTGCCCAGAAGTTTGCAATTCAGGGCAATTGCCATGCAAACCCTTACCTATGAAGTTCTGAGAGGGGCTCTCCAGCGCATCTTTGGGGTACCCCCACAATCTGATGCTGGGGAGCTCAGAAGTTACAGCCCAAGAACACCCTGGTGCAAGTGTGAATTAACCAGGCCAACTTCAGTTGGCTGCTTTGCTTAGGACCTCCTTAATCTATCAAGATTTCAAACTGCTGTTAGATTAAATTGTTGGCATGATGGTAGGATGACTGAATTTCAGAGCTGACTAGAATCTCAGTTGACTGCACACGTCACTAAGAAAGTCAGACACAGAAGTCAAAACTGTGAAACTGTAGCTGCTTTCAGATTTTGGGCCAAGTCTGGGAAAAGTGACCCAAGTGCACAAATCTCCCACGCTCGCATCCTAATAGCTTTTTTTATTCTCCTGAAGCTTGCTGTCATGGACGGGTTAGGTGAAGAACCAAAAGGAAGTCTTGTGGTGCAATGGTAGTGTCCCACTTCAGAATTTGATGGCCACAGATGATGCATTCATAATGCAGTCAAACAGGTGGATTATCAACTTGCAAAAAAAAAAAAATCCTCCCAACAAGCCTACGGCAGGAAGAACGAGTGTTTCCTGGTCAGCCAGAACCACGTAGTAGCTGCAGTGCAACAGCCCCCCACCCCCCCACGTTAAAAGACTCCAAGTGCAAGCTCTTGTCATGGGCTGTACCCTTTGGCAAGGGTCCTCTTTGTTTTAAGTGACTGCTAGAGAGAGATAATGAACCCTTATCAGCTGAGCTCGAAAATGTCATAGACTGCTTAACAAACAGAAAGACACCCAGCAAGGATGGAATACCAGCTGAACTGTTCAAACATAGCAAGTCCCATCTATTACCTTTATGACCTTCATCTTCTCTGCTGGAAGGGAGACTCTGTTCCACAGGAGATGCATGATGCAAAACTCATCACACTAAACAAAAACAAAGGTGACATGGAGACAGCAGCAACTGCATTGGTACTCAACTCCTTAGTGTTACAGGGAAGGTCTTTGCTAGGGTCATACTCAAAAGACTATTCACTTGCAGACAACTGTACCCAGAACCACAGTACAGTTTTTGTGCCAGCAAATCTACTGGGGGCATGATCTTCTCCATATGCCAGCTATAAGAGAAGTTTATGGAGCAGGGTATACCTCTTTACCTCACTTTCGTAGATCTCACTAAGGTATTCAACACCATCAACGGAGCAGATTTTGAGGGAAATTGGCTGTCCACTAAAGCTCCGCAGTCTCATCTGCTTCTTCCATGACAATATGTACTGCACTGTACAGTTTAATGGCTCCACTTCTGACAGTTTCAGCATGAAGAATGGAGTGAAACAGGGCTGTGTCCTAGCCCCGACTCTGTGGTTAGCAAATTCTGCTACCTCAGGCCCACTGCAGCAGGCAATGTGTCCCTTGATGCAGAACTTGATATACGCACAGGGAAAGCAACTGTTACCTTTGGCCAATTCACAAAACACGCATGGAAAAACATCAAGCTGAACATTAGGACCATGCTGATGGTTTATGAGGCTTGTGTTCTCAGCACCTTGTTGTACGACTGTGTCTTTGAGACACACAAGTGCCGCTCATGAAGCTACCAACTGTTGTTGTGGTTTGTTGTTTTTGGTGTTGGTGCCTGTTGCCGAGCTGCTATTGCCACTGGTCATCGTGGTGGTGCACGCCAGCCCACAGGAGATGTTGCAATTTTCCCCCATTGTGAGGTATAGTTACTCACAGGTGCAATAATTGACACTAAGGGCCTTCATGTCATAGGAAAAGAAGTTCAACAATTTCCATCTTTTCTGTCCATGGTGCATTATGGGTATATCTGGCAGGACAAAATCACAAATGCGGCAGTCCTCTCACAAGAAGAGCTCCCAAGTTTGTTAGCACTCATCAAGCAGAGGCGGCTTCATTGGCTTGGGCACAATCACAGGGTGGAAGATGGTATCATATCCAAGGGCTTTCAGTCTAGTGAAGTAGCCAGAGCCAGACAACTAGTAAGATGCCCAAAGCTCTGTTTCGAGCGTGACATGAAGGCCCTAAGTGTCAATTATTGCACCTGTGAGTAACTATACCTCACAATGGAGTAAAATGGCAACATCTCCTGTGGGCTGGCGTGCACCACCACGATGACCAGTGGCAATAGCAGCTCGGCAACAGGCACCAATGCCAAAAACAACAACCCACAACAACAGTTGGTAGCTTCATGAGAGGCACTTGTGTGTCTTAAAGAGTGGCCTCTTCAGCCATTAGCAAAGGTGCGGCGTATGAAGTTACCCCAGCTGAAATGGATTGTTTGCTGCGTGTCCCTCATCTTTCATAAACGGATGCCGGAACAGAACAGGATTTTTTAGGGAGTGGATTGCTCTACAGAAGCCGTGGTGGGAGCAGAATTAAAAACAACTTTCAAAAGTGGTTAAAAATGTGAACGGAGTTATATGGCAGGGAGAAAGGGAATGAAACCATGAGGATAGCTCCTTCAGAAAGCTGCAGCAACAGTGAGATGGAATGAATAGTATCCTTTGGTGTTCTAGAATTCTATGATTCTGTGATCCAGAAAGCTGAGGTGTAGTCACAGCAGCTATAAAGCATAAGCACAGAGGGCTGACATAAATGTGGACATCTCTTAAGGCACAACCCAGTTATCATCTTGTAACAGCTAGCAGCACAGCAATACCCAGCCTATGCTTTAGGAGGTGTTCCATATCATGAAACAACATAAGAACATCACGCTGTCTTGCAAAAGTCCCTCCACCACACTAAAAGACAGATCCACTTCACTTAGTAATCATCACTCAGAATGCTTGGACTGACTTGCTTATTAGAAGAATGCCTGTACCCAACGAATTGATTTGAATGTAAAGCTCTTTCTTTGCCAGACGTAAACATGGTGCATCTTCCTAACTCTTTCAAAAGTACTTAATTGGCCGCAAAATGCTTTGGGGCATGTTGTGAAAGGTGCTATATAAATGTAAATCTTTCTTTGACTTTTCCCTTCCTCCATCAAGATTGACTGTCCTCAAATGCAGTCTTTGTTCACTGGTTGCCTGTTTACCTTTCAAAGATGAGAGAAGAAAAGAACAAGGCTTTTAAATCAATCTTATTTGGTGTTAAGCAACTAAAATTGAATTGGAAGAATGACTGGTAATTGTAACCCTTCTCCTGCCTCACATATTTTAGTACCATTGCCTTCTAATATATCAAGTGCTAAGCAATGCTAAAGCAGTACAAGGCGGGATTCATCATGTGGAGGCTTCATACGCTGGACATTTTCCCGAAATCAGGAACAAATATTTCTGAGAAATGGCCAGAGTGCCAGCTATTCATTGAAAAGTGTAGATCGTCAATTCTGTGGTTGCCTGTGATTGCTTTTCTAGATATTGAACAGAATTTTCAGTCTTAATTTTACAATTACCTGAATTCTGTCCAAAAGCTTTCTCTGTGGCTCGAAGAGACTCGAGTAGATTGAGGAAAGTAACACAGTCATACTGGGTCAAATACTGTAACAGGGTGCGAAGAACCTTCAAATCCTGCACCAGAGACCTGGTTTTTGCACCAAGTTGGTGCCAGACTGGGTCCAAATAGTAACACATTGCCTGTAAAGTAAGGAAATAGCAGTCATCAAAAAAGTAAAACCATTCATCAGTGAAGCAACATAAGGACTATGGAAGCTGAGATTGAGAAACTGACAATCACAGGTCTCTGAGCCTTCCTGGATATCACGTGCTGTGCATTTTGTCAGCTAACACGGACTGGGATAGTGTTATTCCATCCATGCTAGATCTTTGCAACTTAGGGCAGATTCCCGCTTTATTGACAAGCAACATGGTACAGCCGATTATGTTACTTGATAACTGATTCTTCAGATTACCAACAATACCATAAAGCTCATGAATGTAAGTAAACTCAAGTAAATAGCTAGGTCCAAACAATTGTTTACTTCTATTTAAAATGGTAATTAGTATCTATTTAAAATGGTAATTAGTAATGGACCCACATTCTGATAAGCTACACCCAAAAGAAAATCCCTTTACAGACAGCTTTGTTGTGAAGTGATGGGTGTTTGTTCTACACCACACTCCCTGTTTCATTTTTATTCAATACTTCTGTTTTTCCAATCAAGTATTGATGCATATTATAGACTATGAAGCAAATAGGGTGATCACATAAAATATAGTTGTTTCTCCCTCGGGAACTCTGATGTGCTATAACGTTAGATGCAACATATATCATATATTGCTGAAGCATTGCTTGGGATTTCCGAATATTTTGCAATGGAATAATCTTAGCATAATTCATATTAGTTGATTACTTTTAAGTTCAATTTTATTTGTGCGTTAGCTGTGACTCAATTGGTAGCACTCTCATCACTCGTTCACTAGGTTCTGGGTTCAAGTCCCACTTGAGGACTTGTTTTTATTTGTTCATGGGATGTGACATCACTTGCTATGCAATCATTTATTGCCTATCCCTAATTGTCTTTGAGAAGATGGTGATGAGCCGCTTTCGTGAACCGCTGCAATCCATGTGGTGTAGGTACATCCACAGTCCTGTTTGGGAGGAAGTTCCACGATTTTGACCCAATGACAGTGAAGTAACGGCAATATATTTCCAAGTCAGGATGGTCAGTGGCTTGCAGGGAAACTTCTAGGTGGTGGTGATGCTCCCACATGTCTGCTGCCCTTGTCCTTCTAGATGGGTTGTGGTCGCGAGTTTGGAAGATGCTGTCTAAGGAGCCTTGGTGAGTTGCTACAGTGCATATTGTAGATGGTACACACTGCTGCCACTGTGCAGTGGTGGTGGAGGGAGTGAATGTTTGTGGATGTGGTTTCCGATCAAGCAGGCTGCTTTGTCTTGGATGGTGTCAGGCTTCTCGAGTGTTGTGGGAGCCGCACTCATCCAGGCAAGTGGAAAGTATTCCATCAGAATCCTGACTTGTCCTTTGTAGATAGTGGACAGGCTTTGGGGAGTCAGGAAGTGAGTTACTCACTGCAGGATTCTTAGCCTCTGACCTGCTCTTGTAGCCATACTATTTATATGGCTAGACTAGTTCAGTTTCTAGTTATAATGGTAACCTTCAGGATGTTGATACTGGGGAATCACTGATGGTAATGCCATTGAATGTCAAGGGGTGATGGTTTGATTCTTTCTTGTTGGAGATGGTCATTGCCTGGCACTGTGTAGTGTGAATGCTACTTGGCACTTGTCAGCCCAAGCCTGGATATTGTCCAGGTCTTGCTGCATTTGGACATGGTTTGCTTCAGTATCTGAGGAATCGCGAATGGTGCTGAATATTGTGCAATCATCAGCGAACATCCCCACTTCTGACCTTATGATGGAAGGAAGGTCATTGATAAAGCAGCTGAAGATGGTTGGGTCTAGGCCACGACCCTGGGGAACTCCTGCACTGATGTCCTGGAGCTGAGATGAATGACCTCCAACAAGCACAACCATCTTCCTTTGTGGCTAGGTATGACTCCAACCATTGGAGAGTTTTCCCCGATTCCCATTGATTCCAGGGCTTCTTGATGCCACGCGCAGTCAAATGCTGCCTTGACGTCAAGGGCAGTCACTCTCATCTCACCCCTTGAGTTCAGCTCTTTTGTCCATGTTTGACCAAGGCTGTAATGAGGTCAGGCGCTGAGTGGCACTGGTGGAACCCAAACTGGATGTCAGTGAGCTGGTTATTGCTAAGTAAGTGCCGCTTGAAAGCACTGTTGATGACCCCTTTCATCACTTTACTGACGATCGAGAGTATACTGATGGGGCGGTGATTGGCTGGGTTGGATTTGTCCTGCTTTTTGTGCACAGGAGATGCCTGGGCATTTTCCACATTGTCAGGTAGATGCCAGTGTTGTAGTTGACCTGGAACAGTTTGCCAAGGGTGCAGGAAGTTCTGGAGCACAGGTCTTCAGTACTTTTGCCAGAATATTGTCAGGCCCCATTGCCTTTGCAGTATCCAGTGCCTTCAGCCGTTTCATGGTATCATGTGGAGTGAATCAAATTGGCTGAAGACTGGCATCTGTGATGCTGGGGACCTCTGGAGGAGGCCAAGATGGGTCATCCACTGGGCACTTCTGGCTGAAGATTATTGCAAATGCTTCAGCCTTATCTTTTGCACTGATGTGTTGGGCTCCCCCATCATTGAGGATGGGGATACTTGTGAAGCCTTGAGCATAAAAATCAAGGCTCCACATCAGTACAGTAATGAGGGTGTGCTGCATTGTCAAAGATCCTGTCTTTTGGGTAAGCCTTTAAACGGAGGCTCCATCTCCTGCTCTGATGGTTTTAGAACATCCCATGGCGCTCTTTTGAAGAAAAGCAGAGGAATTATTCCTGGTGTCCTGGCCAATATTTATTCCTCAATCAACATCACTAATAACAGATTATCTGATCATTATCACATTGCTGTTTGTGGAACTTGTTGTGTGCAAATTGGCTGTCATGTTTCCTACTTTACAACAGTGGTTACACTTCAAAAGTACTTAATTTGCGCTTTGGGATGTCCAGTGGTCATGAAAAATACTATATAAATACAAGTCTTTTTTTCGAGGGATTAAATTTTCTGAACAGAAGGACAGACTATGTGTATTCAAGTGTATTGTAGAGTGTTGCTTATTGCATATCTCTTTGGCTCTAAACAATGCAGGGCTTGCTTTGGCTCCTCCACAGGTCAATCACTGGGAAGGGATAGCACCAGAGTTCAAGCTGCTGGCTTCCAATCCTCGCT